>NC_091754.1:27234404-27562737 GCF_043380555.1 Nothobranchius furzeri | reverse complement strand
GGGCCCAGACTTCCCTCTTCCCAGCCACTTGGGCTCCTCAGGGGGAATCCCATGGCGTTCCCTGGCCAGCTGAGGAATACAGACCCTCCAACGTGTCCTGGGTCTTCTTTTAGGTCTCCTCCTAGTTGGATGTGCCCGGAAAACATCTCTAGGGAGGCGTCCAGGAGGCATCCTGACCAGATGAACTCTGAAAACTCATTTCAGCCGCTTGTATCCAAGATCTCAATCTTTCGGTCATTACTCAAAGCTTGTGACCATAAGTGAGGGTTGGAATGTAGCTCGACCAGTAAAATGAGACCATTGCCATCTGGCTCAGCTCTCTGTTCACCACGACAGACCATCACTGCAGACACCAATCCGTCTATCGATCTCACGCACCATTTTTTCCTCATTCCTCAAGACCCCACAACACTTAAACTCTTCCACTTGGGACAGGACCTCATCCCTGACCTGGAGAAGGCATTCTGCCCTTTTCTGACTCAAGACCATGGTCTCAGAAGAGGAACTGCTTCTCAAAGACAGATTCATTATATTTCTACCAGCCCTGTAGATGATTCAGTTGAGATGCAGACAAACAGTTTGGATTAGAGTGTGTATCGGTGTTTTATTACTGGTGCCAGTCAAGCAGCTGACATTTGAAATATTTTCTTTGAATGTAAAATATTCTAATAGAACAATAATTATTGTGTTGCAGTGTCCTGGAGACCCGAAGAGAGAGCTCATCTGTGCAGACCTGAGACAGACGAGGTACTTGTGACATCATTCTAGTCTAGGAGATAGGGGTTCAAATCCCGGTCGGGTCAAGACTTTAAAATGGGACCCAATGCCTCCCCGCTTGACACTCAGCTTTTAGGCGTTGGACTGGGGGTGGGGGGGTGGGGGGGGGGGGGAATCCACCAAATAGTTCCTGAGCACAGTCACAGCTGCAGCTCACCGCTCCCCACAGGGATGGGTCAAATTCAGAGATGAATTTCTCCAGTGTGTGTTGACTAATAGTACGTTAACTTTAAATGCAGCACAATACAGAGCAAGCTTTCTGATCATGACAGATGCAACTGATTTCAATGAATTTCACTTTAATAACAGAAAAAAAGAGGTTCTAGTTCCTGAAATTACCAACGTGTAATCCATGTTGAATTATTTTATTAACTTGCAGTGTTTCCGACACAGGAACACGCTTCATGCTCCTCCAAGTTGGGACTGGTTTGGTTCCTTCCAGGACTTTTCTGACCTCTACAGCAGCCCTGCGTTTACCCATCTGTCTGCAGAGATCTTTGATCGTTCCTCCATGTTACTCTGTGCCTTTTTCCTGACTGGGTGAGCTTATCGTGACTTAACGGCCCACGCTGGCTCGCATGTTTGCTGCTTGTCTACTCGATTTGATTCTGTAGGGGAAACTGGTCTGAATCCTGTTACTTGAATTATTGAGAGACACATAAAACCAAACGACAAAGTACGAATGTTTAATGGTATGATTGTTACTTTGAATGTTGTTGTAAATGCCTTCTCGTGAAAGGGAAGAACATTAAAGAGCAAGTCATCCCCAAATCAGCTTATATTTCTGATAAACTATATAAATGTGTGTCTAATCGCACTGCAGACACGTGTCGTCAATAGTTTTGCACTTTAGTGCATTTTAGATAAAATTTTAATTTTCTGCCTAAAACTGTCAGTGTTGTGCCGTTGTCAGGTAAAAACTCTGCACTGCATTTGAATTTAAATCTGCCATCGCTATTGGCTAAGAGGTACCCTAGAACGTTAGCTGGTACCATATGATGTCACAATGTCATTGTGAGCGTGTGTGTATTTGTTAGCGGCTCCGCCCTCTCGGTCTGCTAGGCAACATCATTTGTTGCATTTTTCAAACAGGAAGTGGGAGTTGAGTAATACTCTGGTAGGGGGTGACTTGCTCTTTAAATCTGTGAATGTAGTTTAACTAACATGAGTATTTTAGTTAGAGTTTTCCCTTTGTTTTGTCTTTCTGAAGCTTGTTAGCTCTTCTCCCAGATGGATGCGGGAGCTATTGGTTTTTAGTTACGGGTGCTACTTTAATTTGAAATGCTTCTTCAAGTGTTTTTATTTATTCAGCTTAAAAATGACTTGCAACACAATGGTTGAACATTTACAGTAAATTGGGAGCAAGGTTTAGGAAACTTTAGAAACTACACCAGTGGCCATTTTGCATGCAGAGTGTAGCACTGAGTCCCGCCAGGAAATGCGATGCATTTGTCTTCACAATTGATTAAACATGTCTGCAATTTTTAACTATTGACACAAGAATCCTTGTTTCTTTCCTGCTTGGTAAAGTCCTTTGTAGAGTCTGCAAGGTCACCAAACAGGTTACTGATTATTAGTAAACGTCATTACCACAAATTGTTGATTACAGCTGGCAGCGTTCAACTATTACAAGCAAAAGAAAATGGAAAACAGCATGTATAAATTTAAATCAGCCAGTAGGATGGCACAAATACTTTTAAACTCTTTAGTTAACTTTCAAAATGAAATTTACTAAAATAAAATCTAATAGAGATTTTAAGCCAAGTTCTCTGAGGAAAAGCTTTTTACTTGTAATTAAAAAAATCTGATCTGTGACTTAGAGTTTCACATGCAGGATGAACAATTGACATGAATATGTAGATGCATCATTTGGTGCAGGAGAGGGTGACAGTGCCGCCGCCATATTGGATGGTCTCCTCACTCTCCAACCCCAACTGGAGTCAATGCAGAGTGAGCAACTGTGCCTGCTTGTGTGCAGCCTACAGTTGCAACAACCAGTGCATTTTTAAAAATAGATCACCAGGGAAAGTCTGACTTTTCTAGCCTACCTGATTTTATGTTTTAAAGTATTGAATTTAATTATATTTAAATATATTTATATTTTATCATCATACCATACCATATGTCTGATTTTGTGAAAAAGTCTAAAAACATGTGATTTTAGTTGGGTGAACACTAGGGATGAGAACTGGTTAAATTCTGGAGATACGATATGTATCACAATACGGTGAGACGATATGATATATCAGGATATATTGCGATACATTGAGCCAGACGTTTGTAGCGATTTTATTTAGACTGAATTTATTCTAGCAAAATTCAATAAACAGTCCAAACTGATACTTAACATGCTTAACATGAGGTATCTCAACCATAGGGATTTACATTTCAGTGGTGGAAACAAAACCCAATGCACACTGCTGCCAACTAGCATTCGGCATTTAAATTGCACCAAAAGAAAAGAAAATAAACAAATGTTTGCATGTAAATTCTTCCAAAAATTAGATACATGGCTTTTGAATATCAATGTAATATTGCAGGAAAAAAATTGCGATATATTGCCATATCGATATTTTCTTACATCCCAAGTGAACACCTTCCTCAGTACTGGGGGGCGAATGGAGACCCATCCAAGATGGTGGCCCACTGCTACACCAACTCCGATAGGCAGTGCCAGTCCACGTCTGCGTGTCTTTGTTTATGATGTCTGTGGGATGAATATGAAAATAGTATAAGCTAACCTTTAGCATTAGCTACTCTACAACAAAGCAGAACTCCTACAAGCTTGTGTTATTTCTGGAGATAAAACATCAAAGGTTTAGAGCAAACAGGGTCAGTGGTAGAGTCGCTTTGCTGTTAGCCAGTTAGAGACGAGATGTCCAAATATCTGGAAATAAGTCCTGCCGTTTTCTGCTCCGGCTCACTTCTACTTCCTGAAACAGGAGTGCCGGAGCTTTTTCCCTCCACAAACAAGGACTCACAAGACATTCATTTATATAGAGACCACTGCAAGTGTGTTAAAAAATCAGTGAACTTGGTCTTTAATGAGATTCGTCAGCAAAAGCATGAGGAAGGGAATCTGAATTTTGTTTTTTCTCTAATGCGAGGGATCAGGTCACATGATGCACATAATAAATATGAATCGCCTCTATTGATCCGTAATCGCTCCTCCTCTCAAATTTGACTCACACTTTCTGACTTGCAGAAATTTAATTAAGAAGACTTCCCAAGTATCTGACAGGTGCTTGAGATCCTGTAAATGCATTGAATATTAATGTGGTATTTTCTACCTATGATACTCAATACAATGACATTTATTTTAGCCTAGATACGTGTGTAAATCCTCCCCACTGTTTTCCTAAGTTCCCATTAAGGCCAAAAAGAGTGCTGTTGAGGTTTTTTAAAACAATGTATTAACAAAACAGCCACATTTGACTGTCTGAATGTTGTTGCAGCATTTTTATATGTTTATTGAGTTTTTCATTTTCATCAAAGAGAAGCATTTGTGTGTATGAATGTATCACGAGGCAGACAGCAGAGACGGGTCAGCACTAAACCCTGCTCAGCTCTGGGATCCAGAAACAAAAGAAAACTCATTTCAGTGGAAAAATGCTCCGAGGCACGCAGCCCAGAGATCTGATGCCTGATTGTCTGCTTCAAGTGTCACATGTAATGCAACAGAGAGAGCAGGAAAACAGGGAAAGGCTAGCTGATAAACAGCAAGCCCTCTCTGTTTTAGCACTCTCTGTCTGTGTGGATTAATTAAAAAAAAACAGCAGTTCTTAGAAAAAGATCTGTCTCGTGACTACTTATCTGGCAACTGTCCTGGTTTTAAATCCGAAACCTCCTGACATACTAATTCCAGGGTTTCCCTTTGGGAATTCACACACGTTCCTCTCTGGACTTGTTTTACTTAACCCAACAGATCTCTGCAGCTGCAGCTGATTATGTTTCATCTGTTGTCGGTTCTGCTGGGAGATCAGCGTCTCACACACAGACCTGAGTGTAGCTCCATGGACGTCTACTCATTTACCGCAACAACACAACAACATTATGCCTTTTGCAATCTGTGTGTTCATTTTGGTTTCATGTTCTGTTCTTTACCTGCCATCTCCACAAAGAGTGTGTTATCTAATTTAGTGTGTGTGTGCATTTTTCTTTTATACTGATGACCATGTCACCAGTGTTATCAACAGGCGCAGCTGTGTATTATAATAATAATACTAATAATTATGAAGTGTAACGAATATAAAAATAAAATATTTTGTATAAATTGCAAAAGTTTGTCAAGTGATTTTAAAAGATGTGACTTAATTGTTGTTTTAGCTGATTTAACTTTTAAAAGGAATTTATGTTAAAGGTTATGAATATTTAATATTTTATCAGTTGTCAAAAGACTTTTGAACAATCTAAACCGCCTTACAATTAGTAATTTAAAATTCTCATTTATTTTTTAATTTCTCTCCTCGTTTGCTTCTGGCCAAAGTTTCCCTTTCCTGCAAATAACGTGATGAGACACGTTGCCCTTACTCTTAGAGCCATCACGTTGTGGGAGTTCAGCTGCTGTCCGGATAATCTGAAGGTGAGATTAACCTCAGGGAATGTGGATTATAGGTTAATCTGGAGCCATGAGAGTTTCTAAAAGAGTGCTTCTAGGTAATCAGCCTGTGCAGTAAAAATCTGTCGGCCAGGGTTCGTTATTTACTGCCGATGCAAACGTCCCAGACACTGTGAACACACCACTGACCTGGGAAAACAATAGAACTATAAACAGAGCATCATTCTTCTATGGAGGGAATATTGGACCCAGATGCAGCTGCTCATGCCTTCATGCCGACCCTGGCTGCAGCTGGAGCGATCGTGCTGTCTAGGGTTTCTGTTCATTCTTCTAGTGCAAAGTACCAAAAGTGCTGTGAGTACACGTTTGCATATCTGATGTAAATGGTCACTCAGATTTTCCAAATTAAAATGCAAGTCATCTTGCTTTTATTACAGTGAACAAAACTTTCAAGAGGAGAATGAAAGTGAGCTGAATAATGGTTAGAAAGAAAACCAAACAAGCTGTTGAAACCCTCAAGTATAACTGCAGACTATTTTCAATTTCAGCCTGCATGAAAAACTCAGAGTAACTGATCATTTTCAGAATTACGCAAAAAATATTTTCTCAGTGAACTTGGTCTTTAATATGCTTCACAGCTGAGATGAAGTGGATTAACAAGCGCAACGTCATCAAGAACATTTTCACTCTTGTTGCCTTTTTGTTCCAAATTTCCCGGCCTGGATTCGTGGGCTACAAACAAGCTCTAACTGTCAGTCTGGCAAAAAATATGGACTTCTCGTTCAGTTTGGGATAATTTATAAAAGCAAAATAACATCCATAACCAACAACAGCCACAGTCACGCTGACCTCTGGAGATACATTCAGTATAATGGGGTGTTTATTCCAGCCTACACCCTCTTCAACTCTTCATCCATAAATTCAGCATCACTTCTGCAGTTTTTGGCAAATAAACATTCTGTATTGTCGTTTGTCATTGTTAAGATTCTTTCTCTTGCTTGGTGGTCGATGCCAAAGGCTTTTTTCTCAGTCGTCCTGAGACCCTGGGCTTTCTGAGCTAACCTCGCTGAAGTAGATTTATTCTGTGCAGATGTTTTTGGAGTAAGTACCGTATGCGTTTCTGTCTTACTGAGGTGTCTAAAGTATTCTTTGAGGGAGACACTTAAGTTTCTCTGAGGGTTTTTCAGATGGATGTGCTGCATGACCCCCTAAAAATCTAAAATTTGAATTTGATTTATTTTTATTTTAGGAGACAAACCCGTTAACGTTGTCATCCCTCTGTCACCAGAATAACCTCAGGTCAGCATCTCTGCCAGCATCATCATCATCATCCAGCTTGCTTATTGTGACCTTTCAGCCTTTGTTTTGGTGATTGTTGTTTTGTCACTGGCTTAAAACACGAGTATTAAAAACCCTTCAAAGTAATGATGAATCTGTTCCCAGACAGAATATGATCAGTTTATTGTTATCCAGTTATGGCACAATGGAGCTTTCCTCTCTGTTCTATTAATTTTAAGCTGTACTGGAAACAATGAATCAAGGGTGTGAAAAACATGATCTCAGCTGTCTTGTTACAGACTTTTTGTCAGCAGAAACCTCAGCTGGGTCTGATGGGAATAAACACGACGTTGCAGGGAAACCTCGTGTCTGTCAACAACTCAGCTTATGAAATGGCGAAGGTCATAGACTCACATAAACTCTGATCTCATGCTGGTTTGATCTTGAACTCAGAGGCCACTCAGCTGAATAATAATAATAATAAAAAAAGGAAGACAGGATCACCAGAACTGGACCATAAGGGACTGGAAACTCATTTCCTGGTCTGATGAGTAAATTTCAGCTGCAACAACATTAAGATGGTTGGGTCAGAATTTGGTGCCACCAACTTGAACCCTCTAAAATGTCTCCAACACCTTGGGGAATCAGTGACATGCAGTTTATCTAGACAAACGTGAGATCTCACCTGAAATGGGTAAGGTGAACCTCCTAAGTTTGTGATGCAGGGTGTTGCAGGGAGCTGCTTTGGAGATGGAAGGGTTTATTTCTGGTTCAGAAAGAAACCCACAATGGGAAACATCCTGCTGTTCTGTGACTGACTGCTCTCTGATCCTCGTGTCCTTGAACGCTGCTGCTGTTGTTCTGTAGTCCAGGTTTGGAATGCAGCATCTAACAAAGCTCATTAATGAAACTCAGCTTCGGCTAAGAGTCCACCTTTGTCCAGATTTAACAGACCAGAAAGCTCTCTCTTCTGCTCAGGAAGCTACAAGCCATTCTGTCAACTGCTGATGTTTTACCCCGTTGATGCATTCATATATTTTTTGCTCTCTGGCCAATAATGTGTTATCTGAGGCAGCCACATGGTAAACAGATGGTGTGCCCAAACTAACTCTCCAGCAGGTTTACAAGAGTGTGTGATCTAAAGACCGTGACTTGTGCCTGAACCCTCAGGCTGAAGTTAAACAACTCAGTCTTGTGGATGTGATTATTTATGCACAATGTAACGTTTTTGTGTGTGATTATATTCATGGTGTGAAACGTTAAAGAGCAAGTTCACAGAAAAACAGTTTCTTACTTGTTTTTTCAGAAATCTGATTGGCCTCTCTGAGTTTAACATGCAGGCTGAATGTGAACATAGTCATAAAAAGCCACACAGATTTACGTCACACTGTAAATTATCATTCATTGACTCACCCAGCTTGCCTTGCAACGGAGAAGGCTATTACTGGTTTAGCGGAAACAGCAGAGTACGTTTTGGCTAGTAGAAGCTAACCGTTAGCATTAGCAACACCACAACATGACAGAACTCCTCCAGGCTTGTGTTATTTGTGGCGATAAAACATTAACTTTGCAGAGCAAATGATGGTAGCGGAAGAGTCATGTTGCTGTTAGCCAATCAGAGGCGAGATGTTTGAAAAACATGAATGATAATGAGTACGAGTTGAAATCCTGCTGTTTTCTGCCCCCCACTACTCCAGCTAACTTCTACTTCCTGAAACAGGAGCACCAGAGCTGTTTTCCCACAGAAAACTAAAGACCACAGCAGATATTAGAAAAGCAAGTGAATGAGAGCTTTAAAAACGCTGTTTAGGAGCTACTGCTGCCATCTTCTTTGAGTTCACTAAGTTTCTTGACCAGCAGTTTTTCCACTAAATTATAGTTTATTACATCAGCAGCAAGTCCGTCTTCAGAGAAGAGAAAAAAAAAACTTCAGGAAATTTAAAGTTCAATGATTGAAACTTGTGTTCAAAGTAATGTGCAACTGGTACACTGACAGATGATGTGCTCATTTGTACCAAATGACATTTATTTTGGTACAAAAAAACTCACGTTGCACTCATGATGTCAGGTAGTGTGCAGATTGCCCTGTCCTGCACATTTTTGTCATTAAAGCAAGGGCGTCAGTTTGTTGTCAGAATTGCTGGGGACAATAACCATACACTTGAGTGGGGTTTAAAAATTGCTGGGGACAATAAAGTAGGCTAGCACAGGGGTCGGCAATCCGCGGCTCTGGAGACGCATGCGGCTCTTCCATCCATCTGATGCTGCTCTCTGTGCTTGTAAAATAATGAATGGATATTTAAATAAAATGCTTTATATTTTACTGCATTAATTTTACATCTGTATGCCAATTCCAAATGTAAAGATTGTCTGCGTAAACCTGAACAGGTCCAACCCAGTCTTACTGTGAGACCGGGTTGACGCGTCACGCTTGTGCGTAATCATATGCGCTTCCTGAGCTGAAGGATGTGAGATTCTGGGCTTCTCCTCAGACAGGTTCCTGGATGCGTCGCCACATTGGAGACAGGAACAAGCACTATTCAGCCAAAGTTTCATAATCAGGTTTGGCAGTGTGAGTGTCCCGATAGATCATGCGCCCTGGCTACTTGGCCAAGGGGTTGTCCCTTTGGCTGACTGGTTAGAGCGTATGACTCTCACCCGGGAGTCTGGGGATCGAATCGCGCCCGAGCCCTCGTTTCATTTGACTGTTTATTTTGATGGATAAACTCAAGGATGTTGCTTGGTTTGAAAGAATTACCCCGACGCAGGACGCACACTGATGCGCATGGATGAGCTGACCTTTTAATCGTTAACGCACATCGCGGAGGTCAAATATTCCCATCAGAACATCAGAGCTTTATACTGGACACTGTGTTCAGCGTGGCTCGGAGCGCCCACGGTGGACAGTGAGCTGAAGATCTGGGGTTCGCAGCGCAGCACAGAACCGGCGCATGCGATAAGATTTCCTCCCACTGAAACAGTCTGGAAACCCGGTCTCTCTGAGGGATGTGTCACTTGGAAAAATGTTCTTTTTATGAAATTATGAAACTTTGGCTGAACAGCGCTTGTTCCCGTCTCTAATATGGAGACGCATGACGCGTAGAGACATTTGATTACGCACAAAGTTTATGTGGAGCAGAAGCGGTCGGGCCACGGCAGGTGAAACGTTCCTAGCCTACATGAAGTGAAACTGTTTAATTGTAACATTAATATGTTACTGGACACGCTGGTCTGGTTGGTTAGACCAGTGTTTGAAGTGGAAAACACACACACACACACACACACACACACACACACACACACACACACACACACACCAATTAAAATAATGCTGATAGCGTGGACTAGAAGACAGGTGATGGTTTATGTATTTAAATGATGATCAGGCTGCTGTAAAATGTAATCTCCATCCACATCCAGACACAATTATCCTCTATTCTTTCTCTAGTTGCTCTGCTCTTGTCTGGGCTGATCAGTTGACGGTGCGCGCGGCGCACCTAACTAGCGGCTGATGCACATTTTACGCATTTGGAGAGGTGGGCTGGATGCTTTGCTTTTACTGGAAGATGGTCCACTTAACGCACGGGTGTAGACTACATATTAATGACAAATAATTGAAAATTAAATTGTGAGTTTTTACTTCATATTTTATAAATAAAAAGGACGGGGGAACACATTTATGACGTCTTTTTAAACTAAATTTTCTGGCGCGACCTGCCTGCTTCACTTAAGTCACTGCTTATTAAGGTTCGCCCAGAATTACCGTGGGAAAAGGGTAATGATGGCTCTTTGATGGGAACAGGTTGCCGACCCCTGGTATAAGATCTGAGCTGGTAAAACAAAAATCCTCATCAGCAGGCGTTTTTGAAAGTGGGGGGGACACAGATGCCAATCACAAATTTTGCCGGGGACATGTCCCCGGCGTCCCCGGTTAAAATGACGCCTATGCATTAAAGACACACACACACACACACACACACACACACACACACACACACACACACACACACACACACACACACACACACACACACACACACACACACACACACACTCACACACACACACACACACACACACACACACACACACACACACACACACACACACTCACACACACACACGTTTGGATGCATGCAGATGAAGTTTGGGTTGGTGCCAAAAAGTGTCTGATGGGTATAATTTATGTTTATTTTTTGTGAGGTTTCACATGGAAAAATAACATTTGATTACGTTCATGCAAAAAGATTCTGCACAAATGAAATGTGCAAAGCAGGTGTGTGTGTGTGCTAGTCATGCAAAAGGCCTGTTCAGAGTAGTGAATCATGTAATCTACATTAATCTGCATCTTCAGACGTGCAACAAACCCTCTAAATTGTATAATAACTGTTATCTCATGTTTGGTAAAAGGCTGTGCAAAACATCAGGAAGGGAAAAAAAACGCAGCATTCCGCTGATTTCAGGAGAAACGATCAAAATTTGAGGTCTAAACTGACGGCAGCTATTGGAAAGAAAGTTCTTGGATGCATTACTTGGTTCTTTTTTAACACAGAAAAGAGTTGTTTACCTCTGAAGAAGACTGCAGTAGTAGTCGAAACGTCAGCAAAAAAAAAAAAAGGTAAAACAACTCCTTTCTGTGTTAAAAAAAGAACCAAGTAATGCAGTTAGAAGAGACAGAACGAATGCACAAAAGATGTTTAAAGTTCTTAGATGTTTGGTTGAATCTCATCAAAGAAATTTTATGGGAACTTTTCTTGCTTCAGCTTCATTTCTAAATATTTATCACATTTAGAAAGTTCACCAGATGCATATGGTGGCTCCATCCTGGCACTTCCTGCTAACCGTGGCTGCTTAAACTGACGTAAAAGCTAATCATGATGTTCATAAATTGATATTTAAAATGTTAGTTGAAGATGTTTGTGTTGTAGTGGTTCCCATTTTTAAGTATTTAACAGGTTTTTTAAACAGGTCTGAAACAAAAAGGTTTGGAGATGCAGGTTTTAGCTTTTAACAAAAATCCAGACCAGCAGAAACATAACAACAGGAAGAGGCATGATGCTCCCTGTGTTGAGTTTTGAAATAGTTTTTGCATCAGTTACTCACACTCAACATCATTTTCCAGAACATTTGTTGCAACATCTACCAGTAAAAGGAAATAAATAGCGATGATTTGATTAAAACATTAATGCATCATTTCTTTGCGGAATGAATTAATTGCAATTTCTGCTTTAAAATCCCCCTCTGTTTCCATGGTGACTGTTGTAATTACTGTACATATTTCTGGTTTGCTTGTGTTTTCTGCTTCTTTTTTCCAAACTGGGCAGGGAATCCATTCTATCTGTTAACTATGCTTTTATGGCCTCATGGTTCTGCATTTTCTCATTTCTTTCCCATAATCCATCACTCCGTGAATAAGTTATTGGCTTGACGTTTCCAGCAGATGATGCAGAAACCGGCTCTGCTGCTGCTGCACCAACTTTCCATCTTCTGACACGAAGACAAATAGACACCTGTTGATAGTTACGTACATATATGCATATATCTCTGGAGAGGTCAAACAAGGACTCATCTGATTCATTCAGCGTTTCTTCATCATTGCTTCTTCCTGCTCCTTCTATAATTACAAATCTTACATCTGAGAAAACAAAAAAAAGACTCAAATAAAATCAATTAGATCTCATCGTGTCCGACTTGGTACATTTGTGTTAATTTATTATTAAAATCAGGTCACACAGCACAATTTCATTAAAAGTCTAGATGCTTCGGGACACCTAAAGATAATAAATGACTGCCTGCTCTCCCAGAAACCCCTAGTAATTAACATGTTCAGGTGTATTAGAGAGAGTTGAGGGGTTTTAAAACTTTATTTGGTAAAAAAAAAATAGAAAACCAAAAAATAAAATAAACAAACAAAAGCAAACTTGTATTCAGCTCAGGAAAAAAAACATTTATTTGTAAAATATGTGTTTAAAGTGATCATTCGATCATGATTAGACACATTAACTGCTGAAAAATGTTATCTTTTTCATCATAACAAACCAGGTGTGTCCTGTGAGCAAACACATGTAAACACTTTGTCCTCCTGTGAGCAGGAGTTACGTACACCACACCACCAAAGTTCATCCATCCATCCATCCATCCATCCATCCATCCATCCATCCATCCATCCATCCATGTTGTCTACTTACTCTGTCTCCCTATCCCAGCCTGGGCGGGACTGCGACCGGAGAAGGCCGCTGAATCGTTCCAGGAGTCACTGTGCTCTCTAAATCCTATGAACCCCCCCCCCCCCCCCCCCCCCCAGTGGCTGCATGCACTGATGTGAGGATAGTCCCAACCCTACCTCCCCACCTAGTGGACACTTATGATGTGTAATGTCTGAAGTCTGTTGCATTTCTGTCTGAGGTGTTTTTTGCATAGCAAAGCTGCCCTCCCTGTGGAGGGTAACTCTGAAGTGCCTTTTTTTCCTCCACCTGACTCAATCCTCATGTAAACCTCTCTGATCTCTATTAAGGTAACGCAACTCGGGTTGCGAATGACCACAGTCACCAATTCTTGTCATGTGTCTATGCCTATGTATGTATGTCTGATCTCAGTTCTCAGTAGTTAATTCCCCTAAAAGTTCAACTGTTAAAAGGTTCTCACAAGCTGCTGCATGGTTATTTTGATCCCTTCTTCCTCTATGATTGTCACTTTGTTTTTCTCATAAGTTTCAGTTTTTTGTCTGTTAAGTTGGAGAAATGGAAGCATTTTTTTATTGTCGTTTTGATGCTTGATTCTCCCTTTAAGTCAGGATTTGTCCGATTTGGTGTCTGCTGTCAGCTCTAAGCTGCAGGCCTGATCCTCACCGTAATCTGGCTATTTATCTTTCGAAATACTCACAAAAAAAGTATGTGCACGCCCTTGCAAGCATTGTGAGCGTGAATGTGTATGCACAGTCAAACACATAAAATGAGAATCACACTGAGCTTTGGGTGGCTCTCTCCTTCCCTTGGAGAGATATTTAAAGTGGGTAACTTATGATTTGTCCCCTCGTCTCCCTGAATCCTCCTTTGTCGTCAGCTTTCCAGAAAACGATTCCTGATTGCTACACTGGAGGTGGCAGAAACTCAAGGTCTTGTTTCCACAAAGAAAATGTGGGTAATTCTGTCACCTCAGTGAAAGGATTTGAAGCTCAACAACTTTATGTGGAGCTCTCTTTAAGCGCCTCGTGATTTTTATCTTGAGAGGCGCTATAGAAAAGATCTTTTCTTCTTCTTCTTCTCCCTGTGAACATAACAATGAAAATGAAAGCAAATTAATGTGATTTGATATAAAAATACTTTAGAATTCTGTGTAAATTACTGAACTGCTACAGAAGTCGGCCCTGCCAAAATATTAAGCTCATCAATCCAGTCAGATTTAATCTCTGTTTTTCTCAGAGTCCAATCAAAGAGCTATCGACAACTGCTAATGTCATTCTTCTTTTTGCAGAAATGCAATGCTCTGACCTGGTGTAGAAGTCCATGTCCTAATAAACAAACCTTTTAGACCATGGCATCCAGCTGGAAAAATTGAATGGAAAAAGAAATCTGAATTCTTGTCTTTTTCCAAACTCCAAATCTTAACCAGTCCTGAGCTGCGAAAGACCTGCTCTTGGCCTCATCTGGAGACATTTTCCAATTGCTTTGTGCTGACTGGGAGCAAGGGGAACAGAAAAAGTGTTTTTCCATCTGATTGTAATCAGATACACTGTCTAAGAATCTGTGGATTCGTGAAACCACATCATTTTATCTTTGACTATTATCAGTTTTTATTAAATAAACACAGAGAATTTTGCATGTTTGGTCAAATGCCTAAACATCTTTTGTACGTTCATACTGTGTGTTTTATCCAACTGCATTTTTAACACAGCAAAACTTTGATTTTATTTTTACATTTTGACTGCCATTGTACCCTTCTTCAGAGTTTTGCCTATGTTGTTGGCGTCACTTCCTTCTCCACCTTCGCTTCAACTTGAGATGAAAACATCACGCCGACAAGCGTACAGCTGACAACTTCGATCCGAACTAAGACGGCCCAGCACATAATGGAAAGAACGCAGAAAGCACTACTCAAAGAAATGATAAGAAACATCACAATGAAACAGAAACAAGTGGAAAACAACCAGGAATGAAGACATCTGGACCTCAAAAGCAATTACAAATTAGTTGAGAAAACAGACAAATAAATAAAAGAGCATATGATGGAACTAGAAAAAGAGTTTACAAAAGCAAAACAAAGACACATAAGGAAGTCAATCAAACTCGTCAACAAGACAATGAAAAAACTAAAACAGGATAATGCCACACAAAACTCACGGGCATGTAACCTTTCACAACACAAACTAACAGAAGCAGAAGAAAGCATATTAAAAACAGGTTTAAACTTTGCAATAACACCGGAAAACATACATGATGAATTTATTGAAGCAACAGAAATGGCATGTCAACAGATCACAGATGAAGATAATAAAGCTGGACTTAGAAATAATGTGGTTGGGATATTAAAGAACAGCAAAATGCAACATTGTAACATTACAAAAGAAGAAAGAACAGCCATGACAGCACTAGCCAAAAATGAACACATCATTATTCTACCAAATTTTGCAGTGGATGTATGTGAATATGGGGCAGTCTTTGATGCAGTATGTGAAGTCAAGTGCAATTCATTTTGTTCTTTGATCTACACAGACTACCCATTAGCACATCAATCCTGTGTGATGAAAACTGTTTAGAAAGCTAAACACAATGTTTTAAATTATAAAACATAAAAAATGATAATTTCTTGTATTTGTGCAGAAATAAACATCTTCTGGCTCTTGGAGGGAGCAGACGCTTTTTTTTCTCCTCTCCTCCATATCTTATCCTCAAGGCCCTTGTCTGTCTCTGTGTGCTGGGTGCACGGCTGCTTCTGCATTTTTCTGGAAACTGGAAACTGAAATACATTTAAATGGATCTCGTCAGTTGGTCTCTCAACGCGATTGATAAAATGTTTTCAACGATGAGAACGGGAGAAGGGGCTCCCGGATGTCCTGCCGGGACAGACCCAGTTGGATACATCATGGACTCCTGGAAACAGTGAAACTTGATCTGTCTTTCTCAGCTGTCTGTGGAGAACTCTGAAGACGTGTGGATATTCTTGGTGTTGGTGTCAGGTTTCCTGCTCATTGGCCTTGGAGGCTACCTGGCTTACCGGAAAATTAAAGAGCTGTTGAGGAATATTGACCTGATCCCGGAACTCAGAGATGGTTTGCACCGTGCTGTGAATTCACAGACTCAAATAATTGTCGAGATGAATCGTAAGCTTGGGACTTTGGCAGAGATTCATTCATTGGCACAGAAGATGGATGCCATCAAGGAGAGAGTGGACGAATCAGCACGGATTGGGATAGATTAATGTCCATTATTGGGATTTTGAGAGGTTGAGGACCAACAAACTGTAAGACAGAGAGGAAATTATCTCTGTCGGGCCCCAAAACAATTTCTAATCGGAATCTGGTGCCCTTGAGGCAGCAAGGCTACAACGAAAGCTCCCCCCTCAGAAGATATGTGGAATGTGCCGTCGCTATGGCAACTCAACTCTGTCTCCTATCCCAGCCTGGGCGGGACTGTGGGAAGGCCGCCGAAATGTTCCAGGGTCACTGCAACCCTCCAACCCTCAATGCTCCTCCCCCTATCCACACTGAGGTGACATGCGCTGCTTCTATCGTAGCTGCAAGAACTGAACTAGGGCTAGTCCCAACCCACCACCCCACCTATTGGGGTTTGAGGTTTTTTTTTTTTTTTTGCAGAGCAAAGCTGCCCTCCTGGTGGGAGGGTAACTCTGAAGTGCCTTTTTCTCCCTCCACCTGAACCAATCCTCATGTAACCCCTCTTATCTCTATTAAGGTAGAGCGACTCAGGGTTGCGAATGACCACAGTCACCAATTCTTGTCATGTGTCTTGCCCATGTATGTCTGATCTCTGAATTGTGTGTACTGAAACTCTAATTTCCCTCTGGGATTAATAAAGTATCTTTGATTTGATTTGATTTGATAAATATTCCTTTAAATGAAATATAGGAGTGATTGTCTTTACCTGGTGGAAGGATGTTAATGCATTTGAATTCACAAACTTAATCATATTTTTATTTTAGTATTTTTAACAAACAATTGGCCAAACTCTGACAGGTGATTGAGCATGACACTCAGGTGCAAGACTCACAACAATCCAAAGTTCTGAGGCTGAAATCCAGAAATAACTGATCATACACAGAAATGTGGTCAGTGAAAAACCCCAGCAGGAAAAGGGCAGGAAAGCATCCAAATACACCATTAAGAAATCCAATATCCACATGCAAACAGTTCCAATTTCAAGATCCTGAAGTGGAAAGGAAAATAAATGTAATGAAATAAAAGTAAAGTTTGTCAGACAAGAATCAAAAAGAGTAGAAAGCTCAAAACTCAAAACACTTTTACTCTACGCGCAGCAGTTACAGATCAGTATGGTATACATTTTAGGCATCCTTAGGTCTCAGGTGTCAGACATCAGACCAAAGAGGAAAAAAGCCTCCGGGTTCATTCGAAAACCCATCAGCCTTCTGACTAAGAAGTGCCATTTAAAAGATCAAGAGAAAAAAGCCATCAGACACAAAGAAACCATGAAAAACAGCTTCAGGGAAAAAAAAGTCAAACCTAGGCATCACAAAAAAACTGCTTCAGGAAAGTTGTCAAACTAAAGGCTCCAGGGAAAAGTTTTCAAACCAAAAGTCACCAGGAAAAAAAGTTGTCAAACCAAAAGGATTCTGGAAAAAAGTTTATAAACCAAATGCCATCAGGAAAAACTGCTTCAGGAAAGTAGTCAGACTAAAGGCCTCAGGGAAAAAGTTGTCAAATCAAAAGCCGTCAGGAAAAAAGTTGTCACCTAAAACCTTCTCAGATAAAAATGACTACACTAGAATAATCCAGCAGACGGTGCCATTGTCACATCGCAGTCGTCTTGGCGTAATGTCATTAACGTGCAGCAGATTAGGCTTCTAATTGCACCACAACAAATAAAAATAATTCTGCTTTTTTAATGATTCATTTGCTACACTTAATGTTACATTGAGTTGCATATTGGTTTTGAAAATTACATCATAAGTCAGAGAAGACTAGCAAATTTTATATGATTAGACAAATCAGAGTGGCACTATTTTTGTTTGGCTAATTTGTTCTCGCTAGCATCAGTGGTGCTGGAGATGCTTGATTTAAACTTAAACAGTTTTTGCTAAATGTTTTACAGCAACTTGTTCTTTGACCGCTTTTGGTTTTACAACTTTTATCCTGAAGCCTTTATGTTTGACATTTCTTTTTCTTGAAGCTGTTTTTCTGGATTCCTTTTTGTCTGATGGTTTTTTCCCTACAACCTTAATGTCTGATTAATTTTTTTCCTGAGACCGTTTTGACTGAAACTATTCAGTTAGAAGTCTGATGAGTTTTTGAATGAAACCTGGGGTGTTTTTTCCTCTATGGTCTGATGTCTGACACCTGAGACCTGAAGATTTCCTAAAATGTACGCCGTAGCTCTGGAACAGTCTGGGGTTCAGTGCCTTGCCAAAGGACACTTCAAACATGTGGGGAAGCCAGAATCAAACCTTACTGATGTGTATACGTTCATACACAGAAATAAATAGTATCAAAATTAAAAGAAGAAATTTTGATTGAAAAAATGTCTTTCCTCATTGGAAAACCAAAAAAAAAAAAAAAAAAAACATCTATCATGTTTCCCAACAGCCCAGTTAGTTTGTTAAATTCCATCATCTTTGTTAAATTCTTCAGCCATGTTTTATTTTCCTTTATCATTTTCACAGAGTGGATCCAATGATTAACGAATTCAGGCGTGATGACGGTCGCATTTCCAACAAAGTGTTCAGGGACTTCCTCTGGAGACACGCCTCCTCTGGCGGATGACATTTCCTGCCTCGTGTGATAACATGTGGGATCGTTTGTGTTGGACACTGCTAGTTGGGGTGGAGTTGTTAACACTCACGTGCACGCGCATGCACGAGCAAGCAGACATGTGGAAGCCAAACATGCTTGCTTTAATATCCCAGTAGCTGAAAGTTTTGTCATTTAGGGATTACAACAGGAAAAATCACACCAGTGCACAGAAACAGATGCGAATAACTGAGCTCCCTTGCAGTAAACGGGGGTAAATATTAGGAATTGGACCATGGTGTGATGCTGTCATCATGTACTTGCCATGCACCACAAAACCAACTCTGAATCTGATACATGTGGTCGCAAAAGGCCATTCGGTCTTTAATTTAAATATGTTTTTATTTGTAGACAGGATTATGAGGCATTGTTTCCATGGCAATGGTGAGTTCACAGGCTGACGTTCAGATCAGAGCAGAACACTTGGCATAAAAAAGTTCCCTTCTTTGTAAATATTCAGTTTCAGATGAAGAGAGTGAGGAGTAGGTGTGTCCTGCTTGGTGTCCCCTCCCTTTCTGTTGCAGAGTTATAGAAGGTGCAGGAGCTGCCTGCAGCATCTACAGCACCAGTCCAGAGACCTACACTCATCCTGAGATCCACCAGCCCAGAAAGATCATCCAGCTTCTTTTCTTAAGCTGGGTTAGGGTGAAGGTTTGGACCATCAACCAAATCCAGACAAGTGTCTCCAGCGTTCCGATTCTCACTCATCCTTGTTCTGATCACAGCCCATTGTTACACCTGAAACTGATGAGGATGCAGCAGCACAGCGTTCTGCTCCTTTTCCTCATGGCTTTCATAACTGGGATAGCTTTATCTCTTCCTCAAACTTCCTACAGGAGCAGAGGTGAGTGATACCTGCATTATTTTAGTTACGAGACATCCACATCAGGTCATCATATTAGGGAAATGATGTAATGCATTAATTTTATGCACCAGTGCTTATTCTTAGTGAACCTTTCACCTTGACGGTTTCCAACATACTAAGATGTTTGCAAAAGGAAGCAATCTGTCATTGTAGCATAACTTCTTGATGATTTTGTTAAAAACGAAGCTGGGACAGAGTTAGAATAATGGCTAGAGTAATTTGATGAAGTGAGATTTAAAGGTGTTCATGTTTTTAAATCACACTGGTATAAAATTCTTTAAATGTCTGTTGGTCTACTTTGCTGAACCACACCAATAAAAGGAATGAATCAGATTTTCATGCAAGAGTGAGGGGGTTTTCCTGGAAATATTTTTGTTTAAAGAAAAGTTTGTTTTTATTGTTTTCTAATACATTCAGCTGCATCTTTGACAAATTCTAAACATTTAAAATGAATGAGATCTGGTTGTGTGTGCCTATGAGTAATCAGATCATTCATGGTTGCCATGGTTAAACCATTGGTAACGTTGGTCCTTTTAGGTGTCATCTACATGCTTATGTTGATTTGTGAGTGTAGTCTCCTGTTATTTTTGCCTGCCAGAGTAGATGTTGGCCAGCACACTCCTATGAAGTAGAATTAAAATAAGTTGGAAAATTGAGCATGGAGGTCTCGAACCGTAATTCCCCAGATGCAATGTTTTCTTTTCCCAAAGCGCCCCTGAGGAAACCGTTAAACACACTCTGATTACAGCATGATAAACCACCTCATGTCTGATTAGGATTCATGTAACATCCCTGGAAAGCAGGAAAAAATTCCACTAGTATTTTTCATACTGTCTGGTAGAGTTACTGTAGTTTGTCTGTTTGCACACAGGAAAGTGTGGTAATGGTTTCCATGTCAGCCTGTGCTTCGCAGCCAGTTCGTGAGCTGAACTTTGCAGACTTTGATGGTAGTAAAATGATTTTTAGGTCAGTGATGACAGTAATTCCAGTGCCTGTTGCTGAAGTTGGCTAGGAATCACTTCTTATTGTGTTTTGTTTCTAATTTTTTTCATAAACATTTTTATAGACAAAAATGGTTACATTGCTTTTAGTGACATGATTAATGAATATAATTTTATTTTCAAATACTTCAATAGAATGTCAATGCTTTTTAATCAGTTTTGAAACTGCATCTAAATAAGTGTAATCATTTGTAAGACATGGATTCATCTCCACAGAAGCACAATGCACGGGCTGTTCATCAAGCCAGAGCATTCATGACATGGTGATCTATAGATTAATGAGAGAGAAATGTAGCAGGAGAGATGAAATCAAAGCCTTTAAACAGCTTGGGTTGATGGAAGAACGGCAGTGACGTAAGTAGGACAGCGGAGATCGACTGGAGTTGAAGGATGCCATGGAGCAGTGAAAAGGAGAAGCAGCTGTTGCTCACAGATGAATCTGACAGTGATTTAGTGTGAGACTGGAGAAACCTGCATGAAAACAGCCAAACGTATGTGGAGAGATATGAGAAAAATCTCCAAAGCACAACTTTGTGCAGCCAGGTTTTGAGGTAAAGCCTATACGTAGTAGGCACTGGATATGTTATTATTACAGATGTAGCGTCACACTTTATAGCGTAACGACTGCATATTTAATTATGACCAATAAGATGTGATATTCCATATAAATATGAAATATCAACCTGATTGGTCTTTGAATGTTTAACCAGAAGAGTTTAGGATTCTTTGCTTGTTCAGGGACCATAAACACACTTCATATCAATTCAGACAGAGTCAAGTATATAGTTAAAAGGAATTTTATTCTTTTCTAAGGTAATTATAATGCATGACAAGCAATGAATAATGAGATGTGATGGAGTGTATATGCGGTGATGGAATGTGTGTTGTACGTGGTGTGGTGTAAAGTAGATGTGTATCAGAACCTTTATATCTGAAAGAGATTGTGAATTCTGGGTGTAAAAGAATTTGTTGTCTGCTATAAACTAGAGAGTTGATTGTTAATAAAACAGCATCAGACGCAATCTGTTGTGTCTACAAACCCTGGCGGAGAACCTAGGTCAGATCCGGAATGTCTGGAAGTCTGGTGGACCTCAAGGCACCGAAATTCGTAGAATAACTGCATTGCGACCAGTCCGGTCTAGAGTTGTCTCCAGGTCACAACAGGCAGGAAAGTTAGTTGCTTCTAAGACGGATGGCTCTTAGGGAGTCGTATGGCTGTGTCAGCTGGCAGTGTGCCAACAGGTTTGACTGTGTGTCAAAGAGAAAGGTGTCTCAAGGAGGCTGGTTCCGAATTAGCCACTTCGGAGTTCCGCTCGAAACGTATTAACTCAGGAAGTCACTCTAGTTTTAATACTCCACTTGTTATGATTTCTGGCAAATCAGAATTTGACATGTTTGAAGGATTTACCAAACATCCCTCAGAAAACCACACCTTCCAAATCAAGCCCCCACAATGGAGCTCTAAAACTGAGTCAAACCCAGAAGTACCAAAAATTGCTGTTCCACCCTCATCCACTGGGGGCTGGTGTCAGAAACGAGCAAATCCTCATTGACTCCCATGTTAAAAATACCAATTTCACAGCAGAAATAAACATGTTTACAGCCTGGTACCAAAACATGTTTTTTGTTTAAATAATCTAGTTTACACTCATGACAACTCTGAGGGGGGTTAATTTTTTTCTCACTCTTCTGTTTAAGTGTATTAAAAGCCTAAAATTCAGTATTATTAATGAGCATCCAACCCACGTGACCACAGAGCTAGCTCCGTGGAAAGGCCTCAGTAGAGCCTCGGTCTGGCTTGGAAACTGCTCCGGCATTTTGAGTCTCTGTGTTTGTGTATTCTTTTTTGGATATTATTTGTGCAATTGTTGGACAAAATGACTTGCTGTGGCATTAATTGCACTAATAGAGCGTCCAAGGAGTCTCTACTTCATTTTTTTCAGCAAGTAGAATTATATTTTTGTATTTTAAGTCACTGCCGAGCTGAGCTTAGGTTTTAACATGTACTGTTTAACCATGAAATTTAAATGTAATAGGGTAAAACCCAGTGCATTTAACATAATGCTGCATTTTAGAAAATGGGTTGAAATATAACATGTTGGTGGAGCTGGGTTCCGACTATCGGCTTGTGGAGCTCTCGGGAGACCGATGTTTTCCACCCGTTTCTCCCCTGGCTTCGCGGCTTCTGTTTGCTGCGCGGAATGCCAGCTCTTTCTCCCTGCAGCTCGGCGCATCTCTGTCTGATCACGGCTTCTGTTTGATGCGCGGGTTGCCGGCTAGTGGAGCTCTGGGATGGAAACCTTTCCACTCGGATCTCCCCAGCAGCAGCTCTGCGCATCTCAGATCGCAGCGGTGCTTGTCTGCTGTGTGGCTGCCGGCTTGTGGAAGTCTCGGAGACCTCTGTGTTCTACTCGGTTTTACCCAGTGGTCAACCCGGCGAATCTCTGACTCAGAAGCTCTGGTGTTGTGCACAGTTAACTCCGGTTGTAGCTAGGTTTCTACCTCCATTAGCTTAGCTCCCACCTCCGCGTTAGCTTTGGGTTAGCTTCATGTTAGCTTGTAGCTAGTTCGACCGGGTGTCGTCAGTTGATCCCAGCCTTACAGCCCCAACCTCAGCTCCTCCTCTCTTCCCTTTTGTGGAAATGTCTGGGCTTGACGGAACCTGTGACACGGTCAAAATGGCGGTGGTGGCCACCTCCCATTTGGCCTCAGAAACATGATATTGGAGCCTATGGAAAGGAGATGTCCAGTATATTTATGTCGATGTTCCAGACACAAGCTGTTCTAGTTCTGTGGATAAAGAATCTTTAAATTTTATGTGAGATGACCATAACCTTAATTTGCATCTAATGAACATTGTGTTTGAGTGTAGATAAAGATTACTTGTTAAATCAAACATATGATCATAAGATATAAGTGGATCATTGTAATGACAATATTCATTTCAACTTCACTGAATTAGGCACAGATTATTCAAACATTTCATCATTCAACCATATGATTATAAATGATTATTTAACTTATGAGTTGTAAAAGTTCGCTTTATATTCAGAGTGTGGAATCCAGCAGTCTGAGAAAAGGTTGACAACCTTGTCTTCATGGACTGTCAACAAGCCCTGCAGAATCTTCTGGGTAAATGGTAAATGGCCTGTATTTGATATAGCGCCTTCTAGAGTCCTGGAACCCCCCAAGGCGCTTTACAACACAATCAGTCATTCACACATTCACACACTGGTGGGGATGAGCTACATTGTAGCCACAGCTGCCCTGGGGCGCACTGACAGAGGCGAGGCTGCCGAGCACTTGCGCCACCGGTCCCTCCGACCACCACCAGCAGGCAACGTGGGTTAAGTGTCTTGCCCAAGGACACAACGACAGTGACTGAGCGGTACTCGAACCTGCAACCTTCCGATTACGGGGCGAGCTCTTAACTCCTGTGCCACCGTCGCCACCCGTTCTGGGTGTTAGAAGATTGAATAGAAAATCCACCCAGAGAGTGGAATTACATCTGTAGATGACCGGTTACTATGTCGGTCAATATATAGGTCAAAATTGACCCTTTCTGGAGGTTACACAGCGGAGGATGTGGTCAATCAGTCTCCCACTGACTTATAGTAGATATTCTCAGTGCTGGATTACACCAGTCTTGAGTTATTCCCAGTAGAGCATGTGTGGGTCAGGTCCGCTGTCATTAACTCTTCATCAAAAGCTCCCCTCGTAGGCGGGCATGAGGCTCTGATAGACATTCTCACTTCATTGGCTTGACCAAATGCAGCCACCATACTTAGCAGCACTATTTAACATCTGTCTGTCTGTGCTGTGAGGGAGGCCAAGTCTTCTCTCCACTCCATCACATCCAGGATGGAAACCAGAGAGGACAGAATAGTGCAATCCAGAGCCACAAACATTTTCCCTGAGACCACACCAGGCACCCAAAAGTAGGATATTGCAGTCTGCTGTGAAATGGATGCCAGCTAAAGAGATTAATTTTGGGATTTTTGTCCTAGACTGTGTGACAAAAGCATTCCTGAATATTTAAAATAAATAATTAAACATGCATGGTGCTCCTTGTTGTCAGGTTGCAGGATATCATTCTTTAAAGAGACAAATTGCAGGTTTTATCGTTAATTTCTGGAAATATCTATCAAAATTTTGTTGAAAATTAATTAAATGATGCCCAGTTGTTGCGAAATACTGGTGGCTTCGTAAAATATAACCATAAAAATTAGGTCTAAAATACATGGGAGCTAGTCAAAATTATAGGAAGATGCCACATTAGACGCAATGTGTCCTTCTACGGGAGCCCGTGAGGACAAAACACATTTGCTGATTTGTAACAAACGATTATAAAATTTTCACTTAGTCGTTGTTTTACACATTTACCTCTTCAATCGTTGCCCGTGATGAAAGGGAGTCTGACATGCTTGTCATTTTGCTGGAGGTTGAATGATCTAAGTACTCGTTGGAAAATTGCTCTCACAGGGGTTTTTGACCCTAATGGCCATCTGTTGTTAAGGTCTTACATGAACACAAAAATACAGCTTGCTTGCAATGATTTAGGTATGTATTGCCCCCGTCGCCAAGGAAAATATACGTCGATTTGATGCAATAATAATTAAAGCGTTGAAAGCTTATCAAAGCGGATCATATCACTGAAAATACAGAGTTCATGCTGTAATTTCCAACCATTATCATTTCATGCTGACAAAAGATGGAGTTAAAGCTATCTTGGTCAAACTTTAATGATGTCACGTAATCTGTCAATAATATGAGTAATGTTGTGAATGACAGTTACTGACTTCCAGCTCAACAGCTGTAAATTTGAATCACTGGAAGCCATTTTTGTGCTGCTCAAGTCTGATCAGCTGTGGCAGATGTTAAAGATGATTCATCTATTGATTACTTTCTGAGAGCATCAATGAAATCCATCTGATGGTTCAGGAGATCCTTCACTAAACAGACAGGGCAGCGGTAGATCAGGAGGTCGAGCAGGTTGTCCAGTGATTGTCAGATCGAACCAAGCTCCCTTCAGAAAAATCTGCTGGTGTGTCTTTGGGCAAGACACTTCACCCTCCTTGCCTGTTTGTGGAGGTTGAAGGGACCAGTGGTGACTGTGTATAGCAGCCTGGCCTCTGTCAATGGGGCCCAGAGCAGCTGCGGCTACAATATAGCTCCTCACCATCAGCGTCTGAATGTGTGTATGTGAATGACTTGCTGTAGGGTAAAACTCATCTGACGCAGGTCATTTCAACAGTTATGATCAAAGTTTTATGTAAAGATCTTACTCAATGTGTAGCTCTAGTGTGTGTGTGTGTGTGTGTGTGTGTGTGTGTGTGTGTGTGTGTGTGTGTGTGTGTGTGTGTGTGTGTGCTTGCATGCCAAATGGCAAAATTCTGGACAGGTTGTCAAAGGACAGACTCTGTGTTTGCTTGTGTTGGATATAAAAACACGTTGCTGGAGATTTCCAGAGGCTCCGGTCCCTTGGAGCTGATCTCTCTTGTGTTTTATCGGAAATATTAATGGGAGAAGTAAAACAAATGCAGTTTAGGTAGGAAACACAGCTGGGAAAGCACGAGGGTATTATTCAAATCCAGGGCTTCCCCTCCTTTCATTGCCAGTGTGTGCAGCTTCTGGCAGTATCTTTCAAGCAAAGTTCCACTATTTCATTTAGCGCTGAAACATGAGCCAAGGACACAGAAGAAAATGGTGCAAATCATGACCCAGCCAAAAAGACTATTGTTTTTAGACTCACTGCCTATTATGGGTGGACAATTTAGGCTCCTTAGTTTTAGCTGTGATTTCCATTGCAAAAGTGATGGAAACATAATTAATAAAAAATAGTCCAAGTTTCATAACTTTCAAATCAAATACTCATCAGTGATCCTCCAAGTCTTCTCGTGAGGTGATTGTTTTCCATGTGCAGCTGCCAACTAACAGTCATAACTCATATTCTTTCTCATTTGTCTCAGTTCTTTAAATTTCTGGCTATGTCGTAGCGCCACATGGCTGAAGACAAAAATGAAAAATAAGCACACGTTTTCACTCACATTTGTTTAAAAGATGGCCTGTTCTTGTTTGGTTAAGTATGTTTATGCATAAGAGAAAGTATTCATGTAGATGAGTAGTTTGGTTGGCTGTAGCCTTTTGCAAGTCAGCCAGAAAAACTGCAGAACTTGGTTATTGTTAATATAAAACACACACATTCGAATCTTACTAAAGTTTTAAACCATCTCACTGGGCTGCCAATTGTTTCTGTAATATGAGGCACCTCAGAACTTTTTCTTGTTTTTCAGTGATCGGACTTGATGTTTGTTGGTCTTCAACATGCCAAGAAAGATGCTTAGAGCCATATTTTTTCAGATTTGCACTTGGGACAGGATTTTGTGAATCTTATTGATTGAAGCACTGAACTTGGTGTGCCACATCTATCCTTTTAAATGCGGGCTTGGAACTGTTATTTTATTTTTTTATCATCTTGCCTTATTGGATAACAGCAACGCTACTGAATTGCAACGTGAATGTTTAATCACCACTAATAACACAAGCCTGGAAGAGTTCTGCCGTGTGGTGGAGTTGCTCTTGCTAATGGTTAGCAAGCCAAGATGTTTTCTGTTGTTTGCTGGACGCTAAACCAACAACGGCCTTTCCCATTGCGAGTCAAGATGGATGAGTCCATGAATGTTAAGTGACAGTGTGACATAGATCTGTCAGGATTTTCAAATCCTAGAGTTTCACCATCTATTTTCCATTAGAAGCTAATAGAGGAGATAGGTGTAGGAGACTTTTCATGTTTAGCCTGTAATAAAAAAATCAGAGTGACCGATTATAATCAGAAATGATGTTATTTCAGTGTTAATGAATGAAGAATTTAAACATCACTGCAAATTTCAAATAAGATATGGTAGAAAAGAAAAGATCTTCAAAGCATAATTTTAAAGACAATCATTTATTTTGTTTTATTTATAACTCCTGGTGCTTCCTGGGCTTTTTTGTGTGCCCTAAAGCCCTCTTCACTGTGTTTCCTGTTTGAATCTCTTTCTTTAAAGAGAAAGTTCACTGAGAAACCATTTTTGATTTCTTATTTTTGAATTGTGATCAGTCACTCTGAGCTTAACACACAGGCTGAATGTGAAAATAGTCTTCCACCAAACATTTGCTGAATTAGCCACCGACTGAAAATAGATGGGAGAAATTCTCAAGTCAGAAAAGCCACTGACATCTATGTCATATTCAAAATTAGCATTCATGTACTCAGTCATCTTGGCTCACGACAGGGAATGCTGATGATGATTTAGCGTCCAGGAGAGAGCAGAGTAGGTCTTGGCTAGTAGAAGCTAACCGTTAGCATTAGCAGCTCCACAACACAGCAGAACTCCTTCAGGTTTGAATTTGTGGAGATAAAACATCAACGTTGCAGAACAAACAGAGTCAGTGGTAGAGTTGCATTGCTGTCAGCCAATCAGAGGCAGGATGTCTGAATGTCAGGAAATAAGACTCCAAATCCTGATATTTTCTGCTCACCTCTCCTGTGGCTCACTTTTAGTTCCTGAAAGAGGAACATTTGAGCTTATTTTCCTCAGGGATGGACTCACAAGACTCTCATTTAAACTAGAGACCACAGAGCTTTTGCTAATTTTAAAAACAGGGGAAAAAAAGGAATAAGCAATCATTTTCAGGATTTTGACCAATTTTCATCTGGATTAAATGCTAACTGTCATAAAAACTGATGTAGTTGTCTTTGTGACAATTCACATTTGCGTCATTCTAAAAGATGTTTGACCACGGCTTTAAATCAAATAGATCAATGGTGTCCTCACTTCTCTCCCCAGTGAGACGTCATAACATGAAGGTCCGTATCAGTGCCACACGAGACACCATTGTGATGAAGTTTCTGCAGCCTGATGGTGACACCAAGCTAGAAGGGTACATCATGGGCTATGGCAGCAGCATGTTCTCCAAGCAGTTCATCCAGCTTCCTGAGAATGGACAGCCATACGAGACAGAGTTTGGTACGGCCAACTGCTGTTGCGCCACAGTAACAAGACTGAGACGTCATTTAATTGTATGTCCTTCTGATTTTAGAGGCTGAACCCAAGTACCTCATAGCTGTCCAGCCTGTTCCATCTAATGAAGTGAAAAAGCATTGCAAAGGTAGGCCTAACAAGCTATCAGCACCAAGGCAACACAGTAATACTACTTTTAGGGGATAAAATTTGAGAATGTCAAAATAAAAGACTTCATTTTCAGGTAAAGTAGAATTGGAGAAGCCGCTGCACCTTGTAATTGGGTCGGTGTCACCCACTTCAGTGCTGCTGTCCTGGGGAACACTGCTGAAAACTCCTTATGAAGGGAATATTATGAATGACTGTCTAGAAGATGGGTATGAATACAACATTTTGATTAACCTTAGTATGGGGACTGCTGTGATTTGGTCCCAAATAAGCTGGTTTATGCCGTGAACCCCCAGTTTGACCCTTCCTGACCTTTTAGCCAGCTGAATCACTTCCAGGTTGCGTTTTTAAGTAGTTGTTGCAGGACTTGGCCCAGGATAACAGGATAATCTGGGCCACATTTAATATGACCCATTCAAATAAAGCTTGTTCTTTGAGTCGCTAAATGATGATAAATGCTAGCCCTTTGTTAGCTTTGAAGCAATGCTAACAGTGTTGTTAGAGAGATAGATTAAAGCCAAACTGTGCAACTTTTTCATATTTTTAAATCATTTTCTTGAGCCAGTATGTGCTAAAATGACCCTTTACATGGTTAATCTATGAAATAATCTGTGAAATGTCACTCAGACCCCCACCGCCCTCTGTGGCCAGAATAGAGCTCCGGGAGTTGACGTCACTTCTCCCGGCATGCAACAGTTCAAATCGAAACGGCGCCATATTGGCATGCAGAAGCCGGCAGCTGGACTATTTGTTATTGTCAGAAACTCAATCAAACGGGAAATATGGTAGATTCCTGTTGTGCCCCAGGATGCAGAACGGACGCGGACGACATAAGGAATGAGCCATCTACAGGATTCCCCAAGATCCGGAGCGCCGCAAACGTTGATCATTATAATAAAACGCGCTAGTGACCGGGCGAAAATGAAGCTGTGGGATCCCGAGAGTAAAGGTTTTCGCTTATGCAGCGACCGCTTCATATCAGGTACTTAAACCAACGTTTCCTCAACTGTGTATGGTATTTATTTTAAATGCTTTTATTATGATTCTTAGTGGGCTTCCTAAACTTATTTTGGAGTGGCTTTTTCTGTCTTATTACTCACAGCAGCAAGTAAACATCACGTAAAACGTTGCCTCGTGAGTTCTGCGTGCTGCCGTTTACGTGTTTTATGATCACAGCAATTAACCGACTAAGCTGTATTTAATTTTTAAGCAACGGTTGATCAATTGTCAGATCACACACCGAGACTACTTACGTGTAAATCTGTTATTTGTCTGTCCATCCATCCATTTTCATCCGCGTATCCGGAGTCGGGTTGTGGGGGCAGCAGCGTGACTTCCCTCTCCCCAGCCGCCGGAGCCAGCTCCTCCGGGTAAATCCCAAGGGGTTCCCCGGTCACATCCGGTGCTGTGCCGGTAAGAAGCCCGCTCCGACATCTTCTGGCGTCGGAGCGGGCAGTAGAGTCGAGAGTCCCAGACCTCTCCCCAGCTCCTCCGGCCGGGGGAATCCCAAGGGGTTCCCCCGGCCAGGTCCGGTGTTGTGCCGGTAAGAAGTCCGCTCCGACATCTTCTGGCGTTTTTAAAAAGTATCCCAGGGGCACGGTAAGGGTCGGAGATGTTTAGTCTATTTAATTTCTGACTATATAAAAGGATTTCTTCTGTTTTAAAGTGTGAAGTAAACTCCGACGAAGTAAAATCCAAGCGGATCCCGTTCATGTTCATGGTTACATCCGTGTTTGTTTACCCTTTTTGCATGCCAAAATGGCGTCCACTAACTGAGAGTCACGTGGGGTCCGGAGCTCTATACCAGACTTGCAACTTCAGTGTGGCAGGCCGCCACCTGCTGGTGGAGGGAGCTGACATGGTGGAGCTGGTCTGCTTCCGGCATGTTTCCAGCATGTTTTAGATCATCAACAGAGCTGATTTATTTCATTTAGTGATTAATCACTTCTGTAGAAACGAATTAAGGCTGGGGGGACATGTTGGCAGTTAAATTAAGGTGTTGAAAAGACAAACGCACAGCGATGAGATAAGTTTCATTTTCGGTTTGACCACAGAGAATTTTTAATAGACACTCTGAGGGTGCTAAATGCAAGCAAAGCTGTGTAGTATCCCTTTCGCATCATGAGTCTTTTTTGTTTCTGAAATAACTCTCTACTAATATCCTCAGTAAAGAGCTAGCATGTATTGTTAGCAACCCAAAGAAGAACCATGTACACTTAACTTCATAGTTTTGAAGTTAAGTGTACACATGTACAATTTAAAACCTTTGTCTTTACTTGATTGTGGCGTCTTAAATGTGGCCTAGATCTCGTGTACGTTGTGGATAGTTACCCTCAGCAGGTCCTGAGGCGATAGTGTAAAAATGCCACGGAGAACACTAACGTTAACTTGACCCAGACATTTTTCAGCTAGGAGGTCATGAACTGGTAAACTAGGGGTCTTTGTCATTTATCCTATTGAAATGATGATACCTGGCTTAAACGTTTAGCTTGTTCTCAAGACAAAGTATTTCCTTCAACCAGTTAACTCTGTTCTACTCTGGGTTGGGCTCAGACACTACACGGTTCGCTACCGTGAGAAGAACAGGAAGTGGAAATACCAGACCTGCCCAACAAGTGATACGGTCATTGACAACCTGAAGCCAAACTCAGTCTATGAATTTGGTGTCCAGCCTAATTCTAAAGATGGCACTGGAAAATGGAGCAAGCCGGTCGTTCACAACGTCAGTGTATCAGGCATCCAGGGTGCGTCTGACTTTAAACTGTTTGTGTGTGATGATTCTATTCTCTAAGTTTTATTATAAGCAATGAAGAGTTTGTTTGGTTAACTCAAGACTCAAACTCTAGACTTCAGGGAAGAATCGCTAGCAATATTTCTATTGTTTGAATTTGAAAAAAGAATTTTGATTAGGTGTCCTGCTTCTAATTTTCTCTACTGATATAATTTCTGGGTAATCTCTTGTCATTAAAGAGAAGGTCATCAGAAAAATCGTCAAGCGTCCCGTCAATACCCCTCCAGTAAGTAATGGATGCAAAGCTTTCCTTATTTTGTATGGATGTGTATTCTGAGCAGGCATTGTGATGTGGTGTCCTTGTTGTTGCTTTTCTCTGGGTTGATTGCTGTTAAATTTCCATGGAACTGCTAAATGGAAATGACATCAGTGCAGCCAAGGTTAGCCAAACCAAAGAGAGCAGTGTGTACTGAGCTAACGTCTGGAGTACAATGACGGGAAAGGCCAGATTAGTTGAAAGAAAAAGGAAGATGGATATTAGTAGTGAAATTAGATGAAAGAAGATAGATGGCACTCGTTTTGTTTTATGACCAAACCCATGAAACATCCTTTCTTTGGAAAATTCTCAACTGCAAACTTCTCACCAAGGACTTTGATCAGTTTGATGCGGTCTTTATAATTGAAGCATTTATGACAAAGAGAAATTAGAAAAGTAACTCAACCCTTTGTTTTGTTGTGATCAGTGGAATGTAACGAGCATGAGCTAATTTTCTTTTCTATCCATCAGAAACCCTTTGCTCCTGGTCCTCGTCCCTTTCCGTTTCCTCCTCAACACGGTAAGCTAAACCAAATCCTTGTTTGAACTGTGTCAGACTTGTTTCAGTAATAGTTTTCTTTTTTGTTATCATTTACATTATCTTATGCCTTAACTCTGTTTTGGGACTTTTCATTTATCCTCCTTTTAGGATGCAGCATACAATGAATGTAATGGTGTGGTTGACTAAAAAACATTTTTAATGATTATTTCTGATTATAATGAACATCATGTTCAGACAAAAAGGTCGTCGGTGCCTGTCATGGTGGCAATGACCAAACCCGCTGGTGGACACTGACGGTTAGAGATGCTGTAAACCTGAAGAAAAAGTCCTATCGGGTTCTTTTGGCCTGTGGGACTCCTGAGGAAGCTGATGGGTACCGGCAGGCCAAGTGGAATGTGGCCCGGGTGGTCACAGAGGCAAAAACACAGGATGGAAGGAGTTTGATGAGACCATGGAGAAAGACTTCCGTATGGCTTTGAGGAGATTCTGGTCCACCATCGCCTCAGGAGGGAAAAGCAGTGCGCTACCAACACTGTTTATAGTCGGGATGGTGTGCTGCTGACCTGTATTTGGGACGTTGTGGATTGATGGGTGGAATATTTTAAAGACCTCCTGAATCCCACTGGCACGTCTTCCAGTGAGGAAGCAGAGTCCAGGGACTACAATCTCTGGAGTTTCTTAAGGCTCTAGATGTTGTAGGGTTGTGTAGGCTGACATGGCTCTGCAATATTGCGTGGACATCAAGGGCCGTTCCCCTGGATTGGCGAACCAGGAAGGTTCCCTGCAGTCCCCCAATTAAAAAGGGGGACTGCAGGATTTGTTCCAACTACAGGGGATCACACTCCTGAGCCTCCATGGTAAAGTCTATTCAGGGGTTCTGGGGAGGAGGGTCCGACAGATTGTCAAACCTCAGATTCAGGAGGAGCAATGTGGTTTTCGTCCTGGCCGTGGAACACTGGACCAGCTCTATACCCTTAGGGGGATCCTGGAGGTTGCGTGGGAGTTTACCCTACCAATCTACATATGTTTTGTGGATTTGGAGAAGGCGTTCGACCGTGTCCCTCTGGAGGCCTTTTGGGGGGTACTTCGGGAGTGTGGGGTACCAGGCCCCTTTATACGGGCTAGTAGGTTCCTGTATGACCGGTGTCAGAGCTTGGTCCATATTACTGGCAGTAAGTCGGGCTGTTTTCCGTTGAGAGTTGGACTCCACCAAGGCTGCCCTTTGTTACAGAATCTGTTCATAACTTTTATGGACAGGATTTCTAGGCGCAGCCAAGGTGTTGAGTGGATCCGCTTTGGTGGCCTGAGGATCAGGTCTCTGCTTTTTGCAGATGATGTGGTCCTGTTGGCTTCATCAGAACGTGATCTCCGGCTCTCACTAGAGCGGTTCGCAGTCGAGTGTGAAGCAGCTGGGATGAAAATCAGCTCGTCTAAATCCGAGATCAAGGTTTTGAATCGGAAAAGGGTAGAATGTCTTCTCCAGGTCAGGAATGAGGTCCTACCCCAAGTGGAGGAGTTTAAGTATCTCGGGGTCTTGTTCACGAGTGAGGGAAAAATGGAGCGTGAGATTGACGGGCAGATTGGTGCTGCATCTGCAGTGATGCGGGCGTTGTACCAGTCTGTCGTGGTGAAGAGAGAGCTGAGCTGGAAGGCAAAGCTCTCGATTTACTGGTCAATCTACGTTCCTACCTTCATATAAGGTCACGAGCTTTGGGTAGTGACTGAAAGAATGAGATACAAGCAGCTGAAAGGAGTTTTCTCCGCAGGGTGGCTAGGCTCTCCCTAAGAGATAAGGTGAGAAGCTTGGTAATCTGGGAGAGGCTCGGAGTAGACCCACTACTCCTCCACGTCAAGAGGAACCAATTGAGGTGGCTCGGGCATCTAGTTAGGATGCCTTCTGGATGCCTCCCTGGTGAGGTTTTCTGGGCATGTCCCACCTGGGGAAGACCTAAAGGAAAACCCAAGACATGCTGGAGGGACTATTTCTCTCGGCTGGCCAGGGAACGGCTTAGAATTTCCCCAGAGGAGCTGGCCCAAGTGGCTGCAAATGTATTTGTAATGAATGTGGAATTACAGTTTAATTAATGACCATAGACATTAAAGATCCATATCGAGGATGAATCCCATTTGATGGACACTGGGTTATTTAAACCAGAAGATTGGATCTTTTTATTGCAGGGATTAGATAACCGTTACGTATTCACTCAGAGACAACAGAAGAGAGAGGGTCAAGTTTAAAAGTTAAGAATTTTGTTATCAACAAATTAAACTAGACTGACTTTAAAACTAAATGTATAGTGCAACTAAAAATGGATAAGGCGGTGAATGGATGACGTGTGATGTTAAATCAGAACCAGCAAATCCGAAGAAGCGATTAGTTCTGACGGGAACTGAAGATGTTGTTTTGCATTAAGCTTTGGTTAGCTTCAGAAAAAGCATGAGACACCATTTGCCGGTCTACCTTGCCTTCGGTGGAAGTCCTCTGTAAATCAGGAATATCGAGGTCCAGTGAACCCTCTTTGGAAACCGAGCCGGTAGGAGAAGCCGCGGTTCAGATCAAACCCGTCTTGAGTTACTTCCGGCACACGACACTTTATTGACGTCTGGTCAGACCCAAGCCTGGGTCGGTGGATGGAGCTTTTATTCTGAAAGGAGCTGTTGTTGCCGCTGGTTGTTATAGCAACTGGATTTTTCAGCTTGTCGTTGGTTCTTTCGGTTAAAGAGTTGTAGATCAGGATTGGCCACTCCGTCACTTGCTCTGGAACGCTTTGAACTGGCGTTAGAGCTGACGTGGCATAGTTTTATACTTCAGATGTTATGGTTTATTGTCGAATGAAAATTACCGTTACATATTGATTAAATGAGTGAACCAGACCTTTAACTAGAATTGCAAACATGCTGCAGGATGAAAACACAATGCAAGCAGCATCACGTGTACATGCATTCATAACCTCTGGCTACAACAGTAAAATATTTTTTCACGCAAGCCAACTGATAAAAACACCTCATTTCAAGGACCACAGCAGGATAAAACATCTGTAAGTTATGCACTAACTGTAATGTGACAAACAGATACAGGTGACTTGCTAGTTCCAAGCTTTCCTCACCACTTCAACTGATTTTTCTCACAGTGTGCAGATGGTGAAATAATCTCAAATTGATTTTCCTCAATAGGTTTACTAAATATAAAATAAACTAAAATTACAAATTTGACGTCCCTGAAGGCTTAGAAACCTCGGACCACCAAAAGCTTCTCGTAGCATTTAAAAAGCAATGTCACTGAATATGGTTTATTGATAAATTATATTTCAAATTCTTCTGGTAGCAATGGGATACTTTACCATGATGAAACATATAAACCATTCATTCTTTACTCGTATTGTATATGACCCTTTTTTGACAATGTTTATTCACCAGCTTTCTCGTGACAACTTTTTTTAAAATTTAAATGTTTCTCTTCTTGTCAGCTCCTCAAAACAGGACCCAGGGCAGAGAGCCCTTCTCCCAGAACACAATTCCACAAACAACTCCTGGTAAAGACCTTTATAACCTAAAGACGAGATCAACAATCAGAAGAAATTTAAAATCGTATCTATGACTTGACTATTTATTACCCAGCTGTTTACTTCAGTGTTTATCATTTATGCCAAGCATTCAGTAATCCACTTTCTTTACTATTTTGTTTCAGATCCACTAACATATTTTATTTTTCCCAGCTTCTACCACAACTGCTAGACAGGAATTTCCTTCAACAGTTGGGCCCAAACTGCCTTTGATCAAGAAACAGCCAATCGGTAAAACAGCAAGTTAAATGTTTATTATTTTAATTCTTCATAGTTTTTATTTCAGTTATGTGCAATCATAGACATTATAATTCAGTCAAAAGCAATTTTTATTTTAGGATGTAATGGTAGTCACTGGATCATGTGTGTTAAATCTAAGCTCTGTCTTTTTGTTCTTCTGTCTCCAAATTCTTTTGCTTTTGTTAAACTATTCAATGTTTTTTCTTTTTGCAGAATTTGGTGCAAATCTTGAAAATTGGTTTGTTTCTATTTTTGTTGACCATCAGTCTTTTCCTTTGGTCTAGACATTCCTCAAGCTCCAAAGCTCCACCCACAAGTACTTGCTACAGTCACCACAGTATCTGAGCCTGTACACCATTCTAAACCGGAAAAACATGGAGAGCTTCCAAAACAAAAGCTCCAATCTCAACCCAATACACAAACTCACCCAAATTTTAAGCACCAACAGCAATATCAACCAATTGAGCCAAACCCCAATCTCCTACATCCAACAAATCCATACACTGAAAGTACATCAGAACTGTTAACAACATCCCATCCAGAAATCAGGACCAACTTACAACTTCAAGGAAAAAAACAGTCTTTACTGCAAACCTTCCCTCTGTCACAACCTAAACAAGAGCTATATTCCCAATCAGTTCATCAGACCACACCACAACCTCTATCTGAATCTAAGCTTCAATCAAGGCCAGAGTCCAAACACCAAACTTTACCTCCAACAATACTGCATCATAAGACCCAGAACAAGCATCAGGCACAATTTCAACCAGCTTCTCAGCCAGCTCTAATGGTGAATAGTGAAACCACACAGTCAACTCCTTCCACCCAGGAAACACCACCAAAGATTGAAATCTACCCCTTAATTCAACCAGAAACTCATTTAATCAGGCCTCAAATCCAACCCCAAGTAAAGACACCAAAAACAAAGCCAACCCAACTAGCAGATTTACCAAAGATAGCCAATTCCCAATCCAAGCCCTCAACTAAGTCTAAACGTAAGAAACCCCACCAAACTAAGAAACAACCAAATCCCATGAAAAGGCCTAAAGATTTAAACTTACAAGGTCTGACAAACAATCCACCCAATCCAAACAATCCAGAACCTACACTAAACATCGCATTCCAACCCAAACATCTGCCAAAGGAGAATCCTGGATATGGGGTACATCCAAAATCTGAACTAGGAGTTCAGTCAAAGCCTCAGACCAGGACTGACCATTTCAAGGGTACTCCAAAGAAGGCAATACATAAGGGTAAAGACCCTTCCATCTGACATAAGCACTTACTATTTAAGCATCAATGCACATCATGAATCATTTTTTTAAAGGGGGCATTAAGACTGATACATTTTGTTTCAAAGATTCTTAGAAATTTAATCATACCCTTGGTATTAGGATTTTGCAGTAGTGACAAATCCATTTTACCTCTCCTCTGACTGTGATACCAACAATTATGTTAATTTTTTCACTTGTAAAACGTGGGTATGCCCCCTTTAAAAGTCAATACAACATAATTTTTGTCCAGATAAAAAGTCCATTTTCTTTTACACAGCTCCTAGTCTTCCAGAGGGGGGCAAACCTTTACCAAGACCTCCCTTGGCCACAGAGAAGGCTGGTAGTAACAATGATGGTAAACGCCACGGTCCCATTACCATCTCTGCTTTTATGTCAAGTCTCAAGGAGCTCAGTGTTTCCCCTTATGCATTTCCATCCCACCATGCAAATGCTGTCCCTGTCTCCATGTTTGAGTTCATTTTCAACACAAGCCACTTGTCTCAAGCCTGATCACTTATACCCACAGCAATCTGTCTAGCTTTGGATGCTGTTTTGTGCTTCTTTGTCATTTCATCCATTGTCTACACTGTGTTCTGTTTTCCATCTAGGTGAATCTTTCAGACATAGAAGTAGATATTCTAAACCCACTAATGGCTTTTCTGGTCTCTAGGTTCTGGGATCATTAAATCATCTGTTGATGAAGTTCCGCATTCACCTGTTAGCTCATCAGTTTCGACAGGAGGAAGAAACGTCACAGTGCCCCACACACGGATTCCATCTCATTCCATGTATAAGGGTGGGAGACCATTCTCCCAGTCCAAGACCTCATCCATACCCGATGGTAATGGTTGTTTCTGTTTCCCAAACAGACTCTTCTTCCACAGCCACACATGGCCTTCACCTCCAGAAGTCAAACTCTATTCTTATTCTGTCACACAAACAGTTAGGGCATTCTGTCTTCATTTCTTGCTCCCCCCTGCTAAATACAATAGTTTCCCACTGTACATCTTGTAACAATACACATGTGTGTATATTGCACACCTTTACTGCATGCTGTGAAGGCATCCCAGGGTTCCAGATTGTTGCCATGATTTATAGCCCCTCTTGTTTATGGAGCTAGGTTTGGAACAATATAACATGTAACTTGTATCTTATTTTGTAACTTGTAATATGTTTTGTGACATGTAACTTTTGTTTTGCAACACGCAACTTTTGTAGCACGTAATTCTTGTTTTGTAACATGTAACTTTCTGCATGCAACATGAAACTTGCAGACCTCTACCTTCTTGCCATGATTGTGCAGGAATCCAAGACTCGTGACTGGCTGGTCAAAAAAGCCTGCATTGGGTCTTTGAGAAAGAAAGCTAGAATTGGGACAAAATGTTTTGTAATACATAGATTTAAATTTTGTAACTAGACTGAGATGTGCATTTTTAGAGTTGTGACTTGAAACTTGTACATAGATTTTTCTGCAAGTTACAATATGAAAGTTTCATGTTACGTGCCACATGTTACGACACGAGAATTACATGCTGCAAAACCAAAGTTATGCGTTACAAAACGAAAGTTGTGTTACAAAATGTGAATTACATGCTACAAAATAAAAGTTACAGTTACAAAACTTGGTACAAATTACAGGTAATATTGTCCCAACCCTAGCTCCATACTCTTGTTGGCCAAGAGAGAAATCTGGACACAGCATCTGGTCAAGGTACATTGCATTTTGTACCAAGCCAAACACTGTGCAGGCTGTAATCTCACTACTGTCTCTCCTTCAAGCTTTGTCTCTGTTCTTCATCTCTGAAGCACACACAGTTCCTCCAAATTTGTCAAAAGAACAGCAGGAAATGCAAAAAGACGAGAGTCATACACTTTCAATTTGAATAGAATTTGTTATCACAAACCCATAAAGAGTTCTTGTCACCAACATAAAAAATACTGAGCCCATAAAAAAAAATAGTTATTTTTTGTGTCTTTTTGACTTTCCTTTATGTTTGTCGTAACAGACCTTTCTTTCCCTCCAACAGCGAATGGGGCACATCATAGGGGCAATTCCCTTTCTAAACCTGGGGTGTGGTCAGGAGAAAAACCTGGTAAAGACAAACAAAGATAATACATTTTAAAGCATTGTCATTTCCTGTGACAGGCTTTTGTCTTAGTCCTCTAACGCCTTTTGACATCATGGTTTCTGACATGTATGTTTACCCTAGGCTGAGACTGAAGCCACATATAATCATAATTTTGACATAAAACTGGCTTCTACTCTGCCAAGACTGGTTCAGACAATTAGAGTAATTAAATGAATCTCGAGTGGAAAAGCCAACAGCATCTTGACTATTTGTGTAAATGGTGACAGTTTATTCAGCTCCGTTGTTTGGAGCTGCAAAGAGAGATTGTGCTTCAGTCTCATGTCACAGCTGGATTGTGTTATTATTGCTGGAAACTTGGACATTTTCAGAGGCTTTCAAGGAGTCACATGGCTTTTTGGAAAGGACTCTGCACAAGGGTAAAAGTGTTGCATGTCGGCCTGCTCTAAAAACGTGCAAAGTAACTGCTTCTAAAGTGCCATGCAAGCTCATGGGCACCCCTGGTCAATGTTGTTACCACCATGAATAACTAAAAAAGTATGATACTGATGAGAAACATTTGGAAACTCTTCGTTTGACAGCTTGCGTGCAGATTTTTTTGGCCAGCTTCAGTTCTCATTTTGGTAGGGATTTTATTTATTCATTCCATTGTAGACACTCTTCCTTGGACACTTAAATAAGATTCCTAAAATTTCCTGTATTTAATTTTTCCCTTCAATCGATTTGTTTCTTGTGACTGCAACATGAGCTCAAAGTATGCACGATTCAAGCTCTACAGAGCTTTGTGAAATTCTACACCTCAGTGAGATATACCTTTGCTTTTTGCAGCCAAAGTTTCATTTTGCAGGACTCCCCCCAAATGCTTGAAGTTTATGTAGATATTCATTTGCAATCTTTAAAGGCTGAGTTTTGTGTGTACTCAAATACATTTGTGTCCTATTTGTGCAAGTGTAGATGAACAGTAAACAAAACACAAAATTTATGAAGAAAGTGTGAGCTTAACTTGAAAACCCAGATATTTTAACATTCACATTAAGAAACTGCTAAGAGGAGCCCATACCTGTTGAAGCCTAAGGCCCACATTCACCATAGGACTCCATGTCTATTGCCAGTGCATTTTAAGCTTTTGCATATCAAGTTTACAAAGCTCTTGCAAATCTGGTGTGCTATTCTCTCCTGCTCATGAACCAGCATCTCTCTGGAATGGAACACTTTGTTATGGACCATTAGTGCTATTTTTTGTGTGGAAGAGCAAGTTAGTAAGTTGCATGGTTCAGTGTGTGAATTAGCTTTTGAGTATTTAAAGAGACAATGTGTAGTTTTTACCATTAATCTCTGGAAAAATCAATCGAAACATTGGTTTATTAAGAAAATTATATCCAGTTGTGGAAAAATATTGGCGGCTTTGTAACATAAAACCATAAAAATCAGGTCTAAAGAACATAGGGCATGGGACTAGCGTCTTTGGGAGATGCCATATTAGACACCGTGTTTCCTTCTGTCCGGCTCGGGGTCCTGTGCCTATCGATGACATCAAACCAGATTACTGGCTGGACGTACGACTTACAGAAGTTACGTTACCACGTTAAAAAACATTTAGTAAGAAACACAAATTTAACTCATTAACTGCCGCTGACGACAAAAGTCGTCATTTTAAATCCAACCATTCACTGCCGTTGACGACTAAAGTGGTCAAGAAAACAAGAAACACTCCAAAGCACTCTCAAATAGGAAAAGTTAAAAAGTCGTTATTGTAATGGCTAGGTCACATACGGCATTTTAAAAACTCCAACGCGTTTCAGCGAATGTAGCCTTCGTCAGGGAGTCAAACAGTTCTCAGCAGTACGGAGAAGTTCTTAACCAATACACACACCAATCAGAAAGCTCCACATAGCAGATGTGTTAGACAGGTGACAAGTGTCAACAATCACCAGCAGGTGTCATCCTTACCAAATTGAAAGAAACAGACATAGTAAATAAAATACACCGAATATCATACATTATATACAAATGGTTTAAAAGCACCCAATAGAAATAAAATTATAACATCAAGAGCAAAAGGGAGAATAATGCCAAAACTTCAGACTAAACCAATCAAAGAAAAACTCAAAAGTCTAGGTCATCATTAATGCCTGGATGTTAAGTAGCCTGCAGTTCAAATATCCAAAAAGTCTCCTTCTGATTTAGCTGTCTCTGTCTGTCCCCATGTCTCAAAGACTGTGGGACATGATCAATACCACAAACCTGTAAAGTGGACGGGTCACCGTTGTGATGTTCCATAAAGTGTCTTGCCATTGGGTAGTTAGTGTTACCTGTGCGAATAGCGTATTTGTGTTCAGCCAATCTATCTTGTAGTCGTCGTTTGGTTCTGCCAACATAAAATACTTTGCAATTAGGACACTCTAATCCATAAATAACCAAAGTAGTTTTACAATCAATGAAATGATTAATCGAAAAATGCTTTTGGGAGACAACATCCGTAAAAGTTTTAGTTTGAACAACATTACTACAATGGTTGCAGTGGCGACATTTATAACAACCCCATGCATCTTATCTTTGACGCATGACTAAAGTCGTCATTTGCGTTTTTTTACTGTGTGGTCGGAACGAGCTTCCACACCGTGAGAACAAACATCCCAGCTCTAAAGCCGATCTTCATCCGCGTACGCCACACGTCACGTGACCAGAAAGCAGAAAATCCGCGTGTTAGGAGATAGTTTTAGGCCTTCGCTGTAAGAAAAGTGAGGCGCAAACCGGAAAAGCTTCTGCCGATCACAGTTCGACAACGGATTATGAAAGAACGGATAACGCTCAAAATGTACGGATTCTTCCTGATGTAAGAGGTGAGTCTACTCTTTGTTCAGTAGTTTTGGCATTGACACCATCATAGAGCACAATGTTCGGTGATGCTAAAAAACCCAGTAAAAATGCTGAAAAACACTGGCAGCGAAGGGCTTTTCTCATCAAGAAATGGCTTGCAGATGATGAGTTAGTAACAAAACTGCTGAACTCTTTCCAAAACCTATGTGAAGGAACAGAATCAAAAAGGAGATGCAATATATTTTGCAATATATATGATGATGTCATCGGCAGGCACAGGACCCCGAGCAGATCCGGAAACTACAGCCCCAGAAAACTACAATCAGCATTGCATTCTGTTGATGGAATTAACTGAAGGACCGTCAAAGTCTGAAGAGTCATCCCAAGGTCCCATGTTTTCTGCTCCACAGGGAACAACATTTACCGTAACGTTTTTCGTAAACAAGCGACAGTCACGGTCGAAATGTTGTAAAAATCCCTGAAATGCATGTATGTACTGCCCCCTAGTGTCAGAAAACTACACACTGCCACTTTAAATGTTTATTTTGCAGTTGACACGTTCAAAAATGTATAAATTGATCTGACAAAACAGATAAAGTGTGTCCAACTCCAAACGTTTGCAAACTCTTACATTTCCTCAGAAACTAAGTATGGAAAATCACAACAATTATAGTAAAGGTAAAGTTTAAACATGTGGCGTCCAACTTTTCCCAGTCACTTTTCCTTCACTTTTTTTAACGTCACATTCATGCAACGCATGCATCTTCATACTATTGCTCTTATACCTCTCCTTATTTTGGAGATAACACAAACATTATGTGTTGATGCATTTTAATAACATGTAGAACAAACATTGTATTTTCCAGAGCTTTGTTGTCATGTCTTGCTGAGTAAAGCATGACGTCTGTTACTGTAGTTTTCTTATGCTTCACACACACGTGTTCTTTGTTTATTAATGATATGAATTTAAATTACAGTAATGTGACTTAATGAGTAAAGCATGTGTTTATCATTTGCTCACGGCTACACCATCTGTGAGTCCTGGATTGTATTCACAGTGGTAATCAGTAAGAGTTGCTGGCAGACGTCTCACTTTTTCTTCAGCTCTTTTGTCTTGGCAGTAAAAACCAGAATTCGCTGATTTATTACGACCATGGGGAGGTCAGCATCAGAAAGGAGGAGACAGGTCCAGCTCAGATGTGTTGTGGAGACTCAGAACACAGATAATTATTGTAGCTTGTCAACAAAATGACCTTTAATGAATCTTCATGATATGAAATGAAAAACTGCAAATGGGGCGGAGGCGCTGGGAGAAAACTCTGAAATGATTAAATATGCTGTTTCTTATCTTTGATGCATGAGTCAAAACTCCTACTTTATCTTCTCTTTTAAAAATACACCCAAACTAACCTGGTATTAGAATAATCCAGTTCAATGCAGATAATTCAGCCTTTATTTTTTCTGGGCTGCTTTCATCTCACATACTTTGATATTGTTTTTATGTCTTTGCAGCCAGATGCAGACAAAAGAAAATCTGTGAAACATATCAGCTGCATTTCTGAAAACTTAACTGATTTCTTCCTTTTTTTCTTGAATAAGTTTGTGCACTTGTTTTTATGTTTCCAGCTCAAAGCATTACTGAAGACGCGCTCCCCTCTTAAGATGTCTATCTCTGTTTATTGTTATGCTGTTTAATCTTTATTGCATAGCTGTATTAACAACGCCTAACTTCATATTTCCACATTTTCTATTCTGTTCTCTTCTACATTGTTTATTAATTTAACCTGTAATAAACGTTTCTTTCCCTCAATTTCCTGCAGTTCTGCACCCACATGCCCCTGAAAACAAGAGACCAAACCTGGTGGGGGAATCCAGTGATCACGGTGAGGGCATCAGGGTAGATGTACTCAGACAACCCAGTCAAATACACAGAAAATCCATAAGTGTCCATTCAAAGATGTGATTTAAGCTGATCGTTAAAACCAAGTTCACTGAGAAAAAAAAGATTTTTTGAACTTATTTTTGAAATATGATCCGTCACTTCAATTTCACACGCAGGCCTGCCATGAAAATGGTCTTCTAACCCTATTTACGGCATTAGCCACTAAAAGAAAATATGCAAAATATGCATGGGTCAAAAAAGCCGCAAAGAACTGCTTCATAAAGTAAATTAGCATTCATGGATTCACCCATTTTGGTTCACAACAAAGAGGGCTGTTGTTGATTTAGCATCCAGGAGATAGCAGAGAGCATCATGGCTAATAGAAGCTAACCATTAGCGTTAGTGACTCCACCACACAGCAGAACACCGTCAGGCTTGTGTTGATTGTGAAGATAAAACATTAATGTTGCAGAGCAAGTGGAGTCAGTGAAAGAGTCACATTGCTGTTAGCCAATGAGAGGTGAGATGTGTGTGTGTGTGTGTGTGTGTGTGTGTGTGTGTGTGTGTGTGTGTGTGTGTGTCTGCTCTGTCTTCTCAAACCCCCCAGTGAGTCACGGGGATGACTGCTACTGATCCAGGTTCTGTTGGAGGTTTCTACCTCTTACAGGGGAGTTTTCCTCTCCACTGTCGCTACGTTTGCTTAGTATGATAGTATGATGATTGCTGTAAAGTCACTGATACAAGTCAGTGACTCGATACAATCTGCTGGGTTTTGTTACATAGGAAACCTTTAACTAATTGGCATAATGACCGAACTCAATTCACTGATAGGTTCAGTTGGAATGTTTACTTTTAAAGTGCCTTGAGGTGACTCTTGACTCCAAATCCTGCTGTTTTCCCTCGACCCTGCATCTCATTGGGCTGCTGTTGGCAACTAGATATAAAATTGCCCCCAAAACAGAAAAATTTACAGTCATGATCACAATGAATTTGTTTCCTTGTGTGAGAAGTTAGTGTGTGGTGTCTCCTGTAACAGAATAAATCTGACCAGTTTTGAAATGCAGTGCAGTTTTTCTTGTTGCAGTTTAGTAACAAAGTGTCTTATTTCTTTCTCAGTATTGTCAAAACTTGGGAAACCCTAACCCCAAAGAACTCGTCTCACGTTTTCAAACAGTCGGTTTTACAGAAGCCTGAGTGAGAAGGAACCCAGGTGGGTTCCAGTCACCCGCAATGACTTATATGAGCAAAAATTAGTCGTGCAAATAATTTTTTAAATGTCTCGTGACACAGTTTACTGAGGGAAATGAAAACTTGTATACATAAAAGCTCACGATTTAAAAAGAACCACCTGTCACTTTGTCTTGCATCAGAAAAGGCTTACAACATTGATCATTATCTTCTACATAGTGTTGATCCTCGATGCACAAAGAGGCGTTTTCTTGAACGATACGTCTTATGTATGTTTTGCCTGTGCATCACCTTGGTTTCAGCAGATAATTCCTGGCAGGCCTTTTTCTTCTTTTAAGAACACAGAGGAGTTTACTCGAAAATCTATCTCAGATACTGAGGCGGCCAAGAAAAGGCCACAGAGTTGCTCCGTGAGGATGGCCAGAGCAGATGGATCACAACTGTGTGTAGCTGTGAATCAGATGATGGGGGAGAAAAGCTGATATCCTCTCCTTCTTCTGCACTCTGTCTGCAGATAAACCCATGGACCTGAAACAAGGAGAGAAAGAGTCCATCTTGAAGTCTCTCCCTCCAGTCACTGCAATTCCAACGCAAGAGCGAAGACCACAGACGACCACAATGGTCCCTGCAGTAAACAGTAGGAGCACCAGGGACATTCTAACACAAAGATCACATGATCTAGATTTATGCAAAGGCCTATTTATGAGAATAGTAACACGTGTGAACAAAACAACATGCAGCATTTGCATGCACAGGATGGTGAGCGAGTGGTGCAGATTGCATGTGGGCAAAACATAAAATAAAGGAAGAAAATTGTAAAATGAAGAGTTTGAGTGTGAGCCAGAGCAGGTGCTGAGCTGCCTGGTTAGAGTCAGAGGCCAGGGCTGTAAAATAAGAGCACACCAAGAGCTGCCAGGCACTCCTGGCAGCATCCATCTAACCCCACCTCCTCCGTGCTGCTTCCCCAACAGGCACCCGCTTTGACATGAATGAAAACGCCTCCATTTTCAGGTCCCTGCCGTCATCAGAGGTAGACATTATGGGGAAAAAACGCTTTGTTGGTAAGACTCCATTATTTACTCATAGCAGCGTCTTAATGGGTCTAAATATTTTGCTCCAATTTGTAACTGGGTTGTCTGCAGCATCTCATGTCATCTACAAAACGGATAAAAAGCCAGATGAGCCATGCTCCATCACCTCCTCCATGGCTTACTTCCCTAATGAGGAAGGCAGTGATCAGAATGTGACCAGTCCTCCTCGGACGGCGCCATCCAACGTCACGGTGGTTACCGTGGAGGGCTGCCCGTCCTTCGTCATTCTTGACTGGGACAAATCGGATAATGAAACCAGAGGTAGGGAGTAGGAACTCTAAAATGGCTTTGGGTATGATTTGTAAAGCAGCAGCCTTTTAGTGTCTGGGTCAGTGTTTTTCTCACATCAATTGTTTGATTCATCTCAGGTGGGCAGACCTACCCTGGTGACCCAAATGAGCCACTTTCAGCTGCTTTAACATTTCTTTGGTCTGGTTCTCATTACTTATATACACTTTATACATCCACACCCCAAAACAACTCTAAAAGGACCTTTGGGAGTTATAAAAACTAACAGTAGCTGCTTTGGCATCCCTCAGAAGTTTGATTTCTTGCCATGAACAAGTTGCCAAGTCTAGTTTAGTTTCAATTTATTACATTTTCAGTTTTTTGTTACAAAGTGCTGACCTCAGATTAGTTTAATGTCCACTAAGCCAGTGGTCCATGACCTTATATTGCATCAAAAACTGGTTTAGTAACAAGAAACGTATAGTCAAACTACAGCTATGGTTATTTTTGAACATTAAAGATCCAGCAGACCATTGCATTAGACAAAAATAAGATCACAGAAATTTATTTTAGATAAACATTCATTTTGTATTTGTATTTCAGAGACTTTTTAACACGGACAAATTTGTCCCTGATTCTCCCTCTCCACCTTTAAACCTACGTTTCTGATCATTTACATCCATGAATAAAACATTTGCTGCATATCTTATTACTTCTCCAGTCACGGGTGAATGAAACGTCCATATTTTTAGAGTTTTCCCGCAAGGTATTGTTATGTCCCCGACAGGAGATGTTAAGATGCGAAGGAGGGGGTAACATAAGAAATACGATAGTGGAGTTAAAATGGTTTTAATTGTTGCAAAAGGTTCTAAAAACAAATGCAAACAGATGGCGAGCATTATTTATATAATGCAAAATGAAAAATTCACTATAAGGTTAACAGTTAAAAGACAAATTATCAACTATATAAAACACCTGGTTAAAACTTTATTGAAAGTTTTACCAAACTGAAGGTGTTTTAAAAACACAACGAAGTTGATAAAAGTCTAAAAACTAAATCCGAGTTAACCTTAAAACACAGTCGACACTAGGTGACATGCACAAAAGATCCATGTGGCTCACTCAGAGTTAAAACTATTAAAGTTAAAACTCATCAAAAGGAAGGGGTTAAAACCAAAATGAGGCCTGGAGGACAGCAGGACCCCTGCACTGCTGCCTGCCAGACTGATGAGGGCACAGCCTTTTTATCCAGGTGTTGGTCATCAGCAGGATTCAGATCAGCTGTGCTCCTCAGCAGCCTGGAAGAGAGGAGGGGGAGGGGCGGTGTCAGGCTGGTAGCCGTAACAGTAAACTTCAAGATACTCTGTGGGGGCGCAATGGTGGCGCTGTTGATGAAAGCGGCGTCCTGACCAATCACAAGCTTGTGTTCTCTGCCTTGTTCGACGTATTTAGAGAACTTGGCTTGCCTCCATCCGTCTTTGTGAGCCTGCTGGAGAGCCCTTGCAACGATGGATTTGGACGTTGCGTGTCTCCGTACTGCTGCAGACGAAGAAGCAGAAACTGGGCTTAAGGGTTAATAACACAAAAAAAAACTTGTAGAAATATAGTTTGTAACAAAATGAAAGTTTCATGTTACGTACCAAAAGGTACATGTTACAAAACGAGAATTACATGCTACAAAACAAAAGTTACAGTTACAAAACTTGATACAAGTTACATGTAATATTGTCCCAATCCTAGCTCCAGAAACAGATTTGTATACATGTTGCTTCACTGGTTACCAGGTCTGGTTAATCATTTTAACTGCTTCCTATTAAATCTGAAATTAAAAGTGACCTGTTGTAAGTCTAAATCAACACATCTAATATAAAATAATGGATCAAAAGTCTAATATTTGCTGTCACAAGAAAACCTAAAATAATAAAAATAAACTACATGACAAGTGAATCAAAGATTTGTGGCCATATGAAAATCCCCTAGTCTGTCTCCAGTTTCCACAAAATAAGGTGTTCTTGATTAAAAACTGGTGTAAACTGTGACATTTGAAAAGTGAAGCAGGTCTCTGTCTTGTTGCCCAGAGTATGAAGTTGTGTCCACCACCACCGGACCACATGGAAAAGCGGTGTCTATACTGACGACCAACCAGACGCACACAACGGTGGAGAATCTCACACCAGAGAGCAGGTATGGAACCAAGACATCACACGGTTTGATCTAGCCTACGATGTGTGTAGATCAGCAGGAAAGTCTGATGAAATGACACAGCAAATGGTTGGTGTGCTGCTTTTGGATTCCCATGAACCCTGACAGCATGTGCAGTGAGTCACACGAGTCCCAACTGCACACGCGTGCACGCGCACACACACACACACACACACACACACACACACACACACACACACACACACACACACACACACACACACACACACACACATACACACACACACACACACACACACACACACACACACACACACACACACACACACACACACACACACACACACACACACACACACACACACAAAGGTTGAGGAAATGTGGGTGGAGGTGGCTCTTAATTAGATGTTTGTAGTTTGGAGGCTCACCAGAACCCTCCTCTCCTGGGCTGAATTTGCGAGACGGGCCAGCACATCTGGAATCGGCACGTGGAATGATGATCAGCATGTGTGTGTATGTGTGCACACACATGCTGAGCTGTCAAGGCCATTAAAGTTAAAGTTCTATTCAGCCCACATTAGTAGATTTATAGTGAATTCTTAGATGCTGAAAGCCATGATTAGACATCATTACATATATTTTTGTAATTGATTATTCGTATCTTATCACCATTTTTTCCCCCAGCTATGAGTTTAAAGTCACACCAAAGAACGAGCTGGGAACCGGGCCCTCCAGTGAGCCTGTGACCTTTAGCACAGAATCTGGTGAGTTTTCTGAAACATTTGACAAATGCTGATGCGTTTGTGCTCAACAGATTATTTCAGCATTTTGATTTATGTATTGGAAATTATCGATAATATAACTCTTTGTCTCTGAAGCGGATCCCCGTGTAAGCGAGCACGCCTCAGGTGAAGTGTTTGTTGTTGACATCAGAGTATTTCGCTTTTGTAAAAACAGACTATTAAGGATATTTTTTTCCGTTTTCTTACAGGCAAAGACGCCATCTGGACTCAGTTTCCATTCAAATCCGACGCCTACTCTGAATGCAATGGAAAGCAATATGTAAAGAGGACTTGGTACCGAAAATTTGTGGGCATCCAGCTCTGCAATTCCCTGAGATACAAGATCTACCTTAGTGACTCACTCACTGGTATTTGCACACTAAGATAACATCATTAAAGACCTACCCTCCTTAGAGGGAAAGCACATCGCTCACAATGTTTTACGCTGTATTTTATTGATTTTTGATAAATGATGCAGTTTTGGTCAAATGTTGAAAATATGTTAGCTGTGGAAGTCATCTTAAAGTATGTAGATGACAAAATGTAAGTGGTAGAGGATCACAATAAAATAGACGACGCAAATAAAAATCAGAGCTGTTGGCTGATGCAACCTTTAATTAATCAAATTTGTACCATAGTAGAAGATTATAAACAATTTCATATTATAAATTATTATTCTTTATAGCTAATCTTTCTGTAAGCACAGAATTGGACAAATAAACTTTTTAATGCAAATATAGGTTTAGTGTAGCAACAAAAACAACATAGGTTCATTTATGGTAACTAAATAAGAACGGCGTGAGTATCAACGAGGAAAAAAATAATCTGAGATGCCTTTTTTATTTCTTTGACAAAATAATAACTTGCAAGTTTGACCGTTCACTAAGATGACTTTATTTTTGGGTTTATTTGAACTTTTCTATTTTGGCCTCAACTTCTGTGCAACATTTTTCTGTCCAGTTATGCATACATACAAACATTCTTACTGTACATCCTTAAACAGAACATAGACCACAAATCTCAGATCTCTAAAAGGGTTTGAATGAAAGTAATTGGACTTCTTTGGTTTCTTGAAGACATTTCGCTCCTCGTCCGAGGAGCTTTGTCAATTCTGACTGGAATATGGGAGGGTAGCCTGGCCTGCCTCAGAGGCAGAGAGCACCATGAGGGGCGGGACAATAGCCTGGCCTGCCAGACTCGTCCTCTGTTTAATTCTGCACAGAGAGAGAGTCTGGTAACTCACAGGCAGAGATGCTTTTGAGGGGCGGGACTAGGCAGCTCAAAAATAACCAATCGCAAAAAAGACTGAACTGCCGGCTGTACAGCGCAACGCTGTAGATTTTTTAGCTGTAGTAAACAAAAGGTGTCTGGCAACAGCACAAACATCTTTTATATTTTTAAAAGAAATGCTTTTAGTGCTTCTACTTGTTGTGGTTTTAAAGACATTCGAGTCATTTAGAACAGAGGACAGAGCCGCAGCGAACTCCGCCGCTGTCTTTGTTGTTTATGAGAAACTGAGCGTCGCTGTGTGTGACGTCCATGATGCTGTAGTTTTTTTTAGCTGTGGTCAAAAATAGCGTCTGGCGACAGCGCAAACATCTTTCTTTAGAAGAAAAGCGTTTAGCGCTTCTACTTGTTGTTTTAAAGACGTGTCCGAGTCATTTAGAACAGAGGAAAGATCCGCAGTGAACTCCGCTTCAGTCGCCATGTTCATGTTCGACAAAATCGGCGTTATGGTGTGTGACGTGCGCTACTCAGCCCTGATTGGCTCGGTTCGAATTCTCACGAAGTGGAGTTATTTGAATAGGAGAGTTCCCAAACTCTTTCTCTGTGCAGAATTAAACAGAGGAGGAGTCTGGCAGGCCAGGCTAGTGGGACAAGCCAGCTCAAAAATAATCAATCAGATAAAAAGTGGAATTGACGATTGTCTCGTGCGACACTAAAGTTTTTTTTAGCTGTAGTCAAAAACGGCAGCTGGCAACAGCGCAAACATCTTTTTTTTTTTTAGAAAGAAGGCTTTTAGCGTTTCTTCGTGTTGTGGTTTTGAAGACAGGTCCAAGTCATTTAGAACAGAGAAAAGAGCCGCAGCCAACTTAACTTCAGATGCCATCTTTGTTGTTTATGAGAAACTGAGTGTTGCGGTGTGTGACATACACTCTCAGAGCTGATTGGCGTGGTTATAGGTCAGGGGGTGGAAAGGGTTGAACGGGAGCGTTACCGGGTCCTTTGTTTGCCGTAAGGAAGCATTGGCATGGCTGGCAAGTCTAATGGAAGGGCCAAGCTTAGAAACTGTAGCGGTCTATTCTTGCTTAACAATCTGAAACCACCTATGAATACCCCTCCTCCCTACCCGCTGGAGAGTCGTTGACGTTGTTAGCCCCGATTGTGTGGAAATGATTGTTTTGATTAGATGCAGGAGGGTGTGACCTAAACCTCTTTTAGAAAACAATGCCGTCAATTTGCCACAACATCTAGCTGGCATCAGGGAGTCTTAGGTTGTTTATAAGTGGTCAGACCGTGGATGTAATTTGGCACAATCGAGTCCTTTTTACAAAATATTATGCGATGACGGTATAAAGTGGATATGGGGGCGGTCTCTGTGCTGCAGCTGACATTTCATTTATCTTAGACATAACTTGCTTTTTATTGCGATCAAAACCATGCTCATTAAGTTTTTTTAACAAGTCGCTCCTAAAGGTGTCTGTCCTCCACAGTCCTCGGGCAGTCTCTGGTGATCTGAGCTCCAGCTCTAACGGAGAGAAGCTCCTGGAGCTCTGCATCACTCCAGTTTATCATCTCAGCTGATTCTGTTTGCAAAAGTGAAACTTACTGCCTGTGTTTACTTTCATTTTTAGTATAGTTGCTGGCCGGAGCTCGGCAGTAACTCTCCACCTGATCATGACACCTCCCTCTGTTGGGCCAATGCCTAATATGCATTCACAAGTCCTGCGTTGCTGTAATGTTACTACCAAATGTGGCGGCACAAATGGTGCAAAATTCCCACAATGCCATGCCCCTACGGCATGTTTATAAGACACACCGTGGTAGCAGTATTACGCTGATTTGCCGGCACAGGGTGCGTCTTTGGGAAAGGGCTCTAGACTGAAACTGGAATTAGTTTAAAGCTGCATTGTGGGTGCAGGAAATGTGAAACCTGAGGCCTTTTCCTCTCTCGGGTTTTCCTGTTTGACATAGATAGCTTCCTTTACTCCTCTTTCAAACCATTTATCTTCTCTGTCCAGAATGTGAACATTGCCATCTTCAAAAGTGTGTCCCTAGTTCTTCAGGTGTAAGTGGACACTAGAGTCTAAAAAAACTACACAAGCACGCGGCACAAGGAGAACCACCTCTTCAGGTCAAGACTCTGCAGTCCACTTCCACCTGAAGGACAAGGGACAAACTTTTGAAGATGGTTATTCATAGGTAGTTTCAGCTTGTTAAGGAACAAATGACAGCTACAGTTTGTGAGCTTGACCCTCCATTACTCCAGTCAGATGTGACAAACCTCCTCGGATGAGAGGCGAAATGTCTTCATGAAACCAAAACAGTCCAGTTGCCTTCATTCTAACCTCTTTGGATTACCATGAGCTGGATGACTGAAAACCTTCACCAGCACAAATCTCAGATTAAATTTACCTTGAAAATCTTCTGGATTGTGAGTGTCTGCCTAGAATCATATTGAGTTTCAGAAAAATAAATTAAATATCTGATTACAGGTAAGTTTTACAACATTGGAGACCAGACGGGGTTCGGCGAAGACCACTGTCAGTTCGTGGACTCCTTCCTGGATGGCAAAACTGGCGCCAGGATGCTGGCTGACCAGCTACAAAGCAGACAAGGTGTTGTTCCTGAACTTTATCTGATCATATCTTTTCTTACAAAGACTAATCTGCTCTTTGTGCGTCAGGTTTCTTCAGAGCATTGAGACAAGAACCTGTCCACTTTGGGGAGATTGGAGGAAAATCTCATGCTACCTACGTAGGCTGGTATGAGTGTGGCACACCCATACCTGGTAAGTGGTAAGAAGACCATCCAGGAGGAAGACCTTCTCTAAAGAGGAGAAGAGGTGCCTGGTTAGGCCAAATGGGACTTGAGCTGATCTTCACGGCAGACGGCTGTCAGGTCAAAGCCCCCCAACTCTCCAGATGTGAACTGTTGTGTGTCTCTGAAGCCTTGAGCACATTTTCAACAACGTAACTTTTTCTATTTATCAGTACATGTCAGAAGAGATTAAAAAAAGGACAGGATCTGAACAAAAAAAAAGAAGAAAATAATCTACATTAATTTCAGAGATAATGTTGGGAAGCTGGCTCCCCGTAAAATCTTGTATGATAATATTTATCAGGGGAACATTAATTAATATTCTGTGTGTGGTCATATGTTTGAAGAGTGGAAGTCTAAAAATGTCGTCCATCAGAGTGCACACTTTGGTGGTTTGTAGGCAAAATAGTACCGACCATAGTTCATTGGTACATGTTAACTTTGTACAGTAAAACCACACGAGGACATGCGGAAATAAACTTCTTCAAAGTCTGAGGAGATTATTAGCAGTTGCAATTTGCACAGTATTAAATGTGTGTTCCTATTTGTATATGGTGTAAAAATGATGCATTTTTCATGAAGACAGTTTAATACATTTCAAGTAGCAAATAAAACATCTGAAATATGAGCAGTCCAAATATTAAAGCTAACATTTATGGATTTTATAACATCCAGAGAAAAATACACGTGTATATCTTCCTGTATGAACCTGTTTTAACTATAGAAATTACAATTTTCTTTATTAACTCTGCAAAGTGTAAATAGAAACTTTTAATCAATGCAAGTTCCTCCTAAATGTTTTTCACGGCTAAGTTTTCCTAAATAAATATTTTTTTTGATATTTATAGAATTTCACTTGTCCTCATATGAATTTCAGGATGGGACAGTTTGGAGGATTACTTTTGCTTCTCATCAGTAATCTAATATTTACTGCAAAAATTGCACACGCACCTACATTTGCAGAATGAGATTGTTGCATTTTTTAATGTTAGAACAAAAGTCTCAGAATTACCCAAATTGTACTTTTGACAATTATGAGACAAATATTCCCCCATACAGTTTACCTTCTCTCTCCTTATGCTGAGTGAACACAGGTAGGAACATCTAGGGGTGCATTGATTGATTAGCTAATGACCAGAATCGGTTGATTTCCAGCTTGACCAACGACCAGAAATTCTCGTACTCAAAATTATGTTTTCTTTTGTCTGAGAATGCACCATCACTAAGAAAAACTTCTAGAGAGTGTGACAGGGTGAGCATCCTGTCACTGTTTCCCAATTGATCATGTGCCCTGGCTACTTGGCCACAGGAGTATCCCTTTGGCTGACTGGTTGGCGCGTGTGGCTCTCACCTGGGAGTCTGGAGATCAAAGCCCGCCCGGGCCCTCATTTCTCCACCTTGTCCCATTAGCAATAACCCATACTCAAAGTGGAAGGTGTTCTTGAGTGACATAAAATCAGATGTGTGTTTGTAAAGTGTTAAAACTAAACAGGAGGCCACTTGTAAGTGTATGAATCTAAAACCATTCTAGATTATCTATGGAGGCTTGGCTGCTGCATGAGCAGCTGTCCTTATTAAATAATGACATGTTCACTTGGTGTCCTTTTATCTTTCTGGGAAAACAGGGAGTTTTCCATAATTTTGATGTGCGTTTCTCATGGTGATGCACCAAAAAACTGACTGTTGACAAAAATTGGTCAGTAGTCGGCATGATCAGTTTAATCTGTGATCGACTGCTCTGAAATCCAAATATATAGTTTGTTTTATAATTTGTTTGTTTCTCCAGACTGTAAAGTTAAAAGTTAAAGTCCCATTAGTTGTCACACACACAGGTGTGTGTGCAAAATTTATTCTCCGCATTTGACCCATCCCCTGGGGGAGCGGTGAGCTGCAGACACAGCCACGCTCGGGAACCATTTGGTGGTTTAACCCCCCAATCCAACCCCGTAATGCTGAGTGTCAAGCAGGGAGGCATTGGGTCCCATTTTTTCAAAGTCTTTGGTATGACCTGACCAGGGGTCGAGCCCCTAATCTCCCAGTCTCAGGGCGGACACTCTACCACTAGGCCACAGAGAAAGGCCCCAGTGAGTAGTGACAGATGGTTGCCCACTTTGTCCAAAGTCAATTTATGTCCCCTGCACTTTTTACCATCCAAAAACAATATTACGCTACATTAAATAGACACTGGTAGAGCTCTAAAACCAAGAAACACAACCGCTTGTGTTGAAGCATTAGAACCGTCCATAAGCTCATTGGCTCTGCGGATACTTGCTAACGTGTGATTGGCTGTTCCGGCCACCTGTGTAGACAGTTTTGCATTCTTGACATTGCATAGAAGAGCCTCTAGGCCGTAGTTTTATAAATATTGTTTGTATACGTACTGTAAATATACAAATGAGCCGTGGTGCCTTATTACAAATCAGGATGACTAAATTACATTTATGCTGCAGAATTAATAAACGTATCACGCAAAAATGACACGTGACTACATTAATTATATACAATAACATGAATGTCTTTCAGACAGCAGCAGTACACTTTGATATGTTGAACTAGCCGTTAGTAAAAACTGGTTTAAAAAAAGTTAACTTGCAAAGAAAGACTTCAAAAGGCTGAAGGTAATCAATCTGCTTTACAAATGAAATACTGCAATTATTTTTCTTCATTTGTGCAGCAAGGCCTGCGCTGTTTACCACCTTCATCCTAAGGGACTTCAGCAGTTAAAAGGAACATTTAAGACATCAGTATTAACACGTTTCCCCAGTGTGCAATAGGTGAACCAACACAGAAAAATTATGCAGTTACATGAACCAAATGGAATAAATCTCTCACCAACCACTCATAATGAAGCCTATTCACAGTAGAGAAACACTTATGCTGCTCTGCCTCTCTACATGATCATTAATCACCATGTATGCTTAGCCAGTTTGACATGGTTGATCTACCACATACTCCTATGCTACATATCCTGGCCAACCACAACCCACAGTCAGGAAAATAAACCAGGAATACCAGCATTACCGCAGTTTTCCAGATCTGGGTGGAGAAGAAGAAGAGCCCAGCCAAACCTAACAGACATGAAGTCACAAACCGCAGGGAAACGGCAGGGCAATGATTATTTAATAAAAGCAGCAACATTTAAAAATACAGAACTACACGTGGGTTCCAATCATTTATTAGGTTCAAGAAAAAAAAAGTTAACATTTATACATACCTAAACTCGTCTGAGTGGAATTAGATTTGATATATTAGTAAAAACCAGTGATAAGATAAAGAAAGGAAAAACAGGCGATACTGGAGGGAAAAAAAAACGAGAGCTTTAGGACTACACCTCCCAGTAGTCATCACTTAGCTAGTGTTCCCAACATGGGGCAGTTTCACTCAATACCAACATGGTGGTGATCAAATAAAGAAACATCTAAACAAGAACGTTAAAATTAATGGACAACTTTTCATTGTGGTAGTGTTTAGCAGCTCCAGAGCTAACTCACAGCTGCTGGAGACTCGAGGCAAATGCTGATCTCACTCGTTAAATAACACCTTGCAATGAAAAGGACAGTGAAGGGTTTGTGCAACAGCCTGCGGTTGTTTACCAGGTGTGTGTGTGTGTGTGGACAGACTGGACCTAGTTGCACCGACAGACACAAGAGGGCAAAGCAGCCAGAGAAAAGTAAGACACAGAGTTAACACCAGGACCAGGACAAAGTGATGTGCTGGACACAGACACTAACCATCAGACCAGGGGGGGTTGGTTTCAGATTTGATAATTGGTGGGCTGCAGGTTTCTGCTCCCATTGCAAACAGCTAGAGCCACATGAGGGGAGGGGGTTGGATTCAGGGACATGTGAGCATCACTAACATTTCTTATCTTCAATTACCGGTATCCAGGACCTGGCTGGGCGTAACCCTGCCCATAAGGGGGGCGATTACGGGCGTAGGGATTAGCAGCTCCAGGTGGAGGAGTGCCAGGGTTGCCTGGAGGTGGGGTGAACCCTGGACGGGTTTGATACCCCGAGCCAGGCTGGGAGCTTGGTGGTATGGTGTAGTTAGCAGGCTGGGAAGCCTGGGAGGAATAGTTTTGCGCAGGGAAGGCTCCTGGTGGATACTGCTGAGCCCCCTGAGATGGATGGGTCTGCTGCTGCTGCTGCTGCCCGCCCTGGAAGCTGGCAGTTGGGCCTGAACCAGCGCCTGGTGCCTGGGAGGTGGGTGGAGGGTAGTTCTGAAACTGCTGCTGAGGCTGTGGAGGGCCAGGTGGAGGAGCTCCAGGCTGAGAGCTGTATCCTCCTGAAAATCAAGAGAAGGTCTTGTTAAGATGAATCAACAACACAGCTGTGCCTGTTTTCCTAAAAGCATAGCTTTCATATCATACCAGCATACTGCATGCTGTACTGCTGCTGCGGAGGTGCACCTGGCTGCTGAGGTGGGTATCCACCCTGGTACTGATACACTTGACCTGAAAAGACAGGGAGAAACATTATTAGTGACCAGGTACGTCCAGCACCATTTTACATCTATGACCTCATTTAAAGGGCACCATTACCAGATGCAACAAATCTACGCTTCTGCAGCTCGGTCCATAAATCTGATTGGAATAAGTGTGATTTTTCCAGGGTTATGTGAAAATCCCCCTCAGTCCCACTCTACAGCCAAAAACTCCACATGAAGTGCCGCCTTCGGTCCTTTAGTTGCAATTAAAACCTGGTATAAGGCAGCTAGCTGGCCAACAACTGTCCATAAAATAATTCAACCATTTAACATAAATCATATTTATAGTCCACGGGCTGAGACTACACTTTTATTGTCCCAGCTGCCTCTGCTCTGCGGACCTCTCTCAGATAATTCCAATCACGATCAAACGCTGGCTTTCCAGTGAAATCTTGACCGTCTTTGGGAATGTTTGAATTCCTTCACTTCAAAAAGGCGTTTTACCAGTTAAGCAAAATCAGAAACTGATAAACATCCTTTTGGACATCCTGAAAACTTTTGGGTTGTCCCATTTGTTTAGAGATCCAACAGCATCTGGTGATTCTGCATTCAGATGGGCTGCATAGCTTCAAACACCTGCTCATCTGGACGGAATATCAGATCTAGGCTTCAGTGAGAACAGCTGCAGCCTCTTTGGGACAACTCTGGTTGCAACACTAAGGTCTCTCACACGAGCCATTCCCTGGCAGGTTGGAGGGAAATTTGGCTTTGAGATAAAACTTTACTCAGACTTTAGACAACTTGAGAGAGCAGCAACTTCTCATTGGCTCAGATGTTTTGTGTTGGCCACTTTATTAGATACACCTCTTCATTAGTAGTTGTTTTTTTTTTCAAAGAAAAGTATCTAACATGGCAGCACCTCAGTGCATTTAGGCATCTAGAAATAGTGAAGAAGAAGCCTGGCATGAACATATAGTCTGGCCATGACCCATAGACAGAGCTCAGTCCTAGGGCAGAAGCTATGGCTGTTTTTCAAACCGTCTCCGCAAGCAGCCGGACAGTGATGGGACCAAACAGAGCAACAAGCAATGAAACATGTTGATCGCTATGGAAACCAGTCAACGGGGCAGTCTGCCACACATCGTCAAAGAAGAAGCAAATACATACTTTTTCTAAATAAAGGACTCAAGTATCTGCTCAAGTCTCAAAGACGAGTCAAAGTCTAAATCGTCCAAAGTTGATGCTAAAGCACTTTCAAACGAGTTGCCACCATCTTTGAGGTTTTTCTCCATTGCATTGGTGGTGCTCAGCACGCCCTCTCTACAAACAGATCGCTGTGATCACCCAGACCCAAAACGGTTCGGTCCAATGGTAGACCTGCTGGGCTACTATGGAGCGTGGCTAGACCGACCTGCACAGTAAAGTCTGGTTTGTCCTAATATCTAGGCTAGTGAAGTCTGCTTGTAGGATTTTAAAATGAGCATGAAAATGAAGGTTTTTGTAATTGTGAATGTGGCATGGTATAAGATAAACTAAATGTTTCAGAAACCGCAGATCTACTGGGATGATCGCCCACAAAAAGAAATGGTCTGAAAAAGATGTCAGCAGCCAGAGGAGAAAGATGATTGTGTAATACTCATGAGCTGTGTTAGTCATCGTGGGAACAGTGTCCCTCTTTGCCACCTCACTTCCTCGGTCATCTGTTTTCTGCTTTAACGTGAACCCTGTGGTCTTTACTGTGAAGGGAGGCATGTGTGAAATCGGTTTTCTCTCTTGTTCTAATCATCTGCAGTCCATCATGAAGACTGTTATGTAGGAGGGATGGAAAGATGGCGGTTAGAAATCTTAGGGCCTGGATGGGAGTAGTCAAGGGTTCAGCATCAGGAAAAACCAGTGTATAAACACTATTTTCACTAGAAGTGAAAGAGAAGCAGTTCACTTTAATCCTCTGACATCTTTGCATGCCTCCACCAAAACAAGCATTTCCCACCAAACACAATTGCCCGTCTGAAAAAGAAGCCACATGCATTTTGTTTTCTTTCCTGCAGCGATGTGAATCATTGCTACGGCTCACTCATCCATCAGGTCTTATCTTTACCATCTGCTTATAAATCCTGTCTGCAGCGTTCTTCTGGTATTAAGAAACCTAAGCTTGTGTTGAAGGTATGCTTCCGACCACACTGAAAATGCCACACATCTTGAAATCTTAAAGGACTTGTATCATCATCACAAATTTACACCTTCCAGGGCAACAGTAGGCAGAATATATGATAAAATACTACCGCTGGCACCATTAAGATGTCTTTTTAATGAACTATAAGTTATTTTGAGAACCATTACTTCAACCAGAAAAGAAGATGCTTGGATTAGATCAAACCCTGCCTCTACTTGTGTGAGTTCCACAATAGTTTACAGCTGCAGACCTGGAGACGGCAGATTCACGCCGACCCCTCTGCTACTGGCTGTGGATTAACAAGCCGTCTGTGAAATCGTGGTCACACTCTGGCTCAGTTATTGAGAGCTCCTGAAACTAAAATCCAACCATTTCTGCAGGAAGACAGGAATCCTGTACCTCTTGGACAAAAATCCATTTTTGTAATATTTAAAATGCAGACTAAATAAAAAAGAAATCCCTTAATCACAACTGTGGAGTATAATCTCCCCATGAGCTACACAGAGACGCTGGGCGTTAGTGTTTACAGTCCAGGGGAGGAAGGATACAGAATCGAGACTATGTAAATGGGGAGAAGTGGAATTTAATAACAACATTGTTCCATCCAGGCTTTTGCAATAGCTTAGCAGAGTTTACCAGATCTGAAGGGAAGAAGCAGCTGAGATAGGAAAAAGCACGTGCTAAGCCAAAAAGCTGCTTTGTTTTTTTTTTAAAGTAAACAACAAGGTCAAAAGCTCTAGAAAAAGAATTTTGGATGACATAGGACCTTTATTAGAGCTGTCTAAACTGGCTTGGAGGACGTTACACTAACAGTGCATCTAAAACAGAAGGTTAAAGAGGAGACTGTGCAGAGCTGAGTTTGTCTTTAAGCACCAACCATCAGCAGCCTTGGAACCAAGAAGAGAAATATCATGGACCAGATGAGACAAACTTACCACATTGGGCTTGGAAATGTTTAACAACAAGATAAGTCCATATCTCCAACCACAGCTAATTTAAGAAGCGAAAGAATGAATCTTTGCTGGCCTCTTATGGCAAAGTAATTTACAGTCTAAACTTAGACGAGAGACTGAACAGAAACAAATAAACCGGCTGCTTTCCTGAGAGGTTACAGTTAGCTTTTATTTGAAATGACTAAACTAAGTTAGCTGGTTAAGTTCTGTGAATCAGACCATCAACCTTTAATGTGTCTTGTGTGACTCTGTTCAACAGAAGAAAAAACAACCCAGCATAAGCGTGTAACAACGCCAACAATAACAAACACGTTGGCCTTAGATGTTGCACCTGTCTTTTCTCCAAACATTAAAAAAATGAGCTTTAATTTTGAAAACAAACAAACAAAAACCCCAGAATGGAATCATGTGATTGGCATGCAGGACTATTTTCTTCTGTGGTGCACTTAAAAATGTTTTTCCAACAGGCAGCCAGTGTTTTGTTCATTTTTCATTATCAAGGCTTTAGCTTTGTCCAAACACCACGATAAGGTTGCCTGAGATTAATTTCCTGTCAAAGATTACACAGTTTAGATTAGCTGGGGTCATCACTCATTCAACTATTTCTTCAGACACAGAATTTCATCTAAAGTCCTCGAAAAGGAAACAAGCCCTCAGTGCATGTAGAAATGTGTAAAGAATGACCTGCGCCGAAACGTTTCAATTTCTCTCCATTTGGTTTGTTCAAATCCAAATATTGTTTTACTTCACAAATCAGCACCAAATAAAGTCAGTTAGGGAAATAAACTTGGGTCTAATAATTATGACAAATAGTAAATAACTGCATGAAACTTTAAAAATAGTCTCTAAAAAAGAACAATGTAAATATATTTTTTGCTTCTCCGAGAGGCTTTTTTGTTACTTTGTGCCTTATAACCTTTATTTACATATTTTTACTATACTTTTACTTTATTTTTTTATTGTGATAGTGTACAGCACCGTGGGCTACTACAAAGGTAGTGGAAGATGCTATAGAAATAAAATACTGATGAATATTACCAACTTATTTTCCCATCTTTCATAATTTGACCACAAATTTGAGTAAAATGCTTCTCACCATCCATTCCAGCTGGGGGTCCCTGCTGCACTCCAGCATAAGCAGCCTGTGGCTGAGGCGGCACTCCTGGCTGAGGTGCTGCAGATGAGGAGGAAGCGATGCTGTCAGGTGTTCCTGAGCGCTCGTCAGCTGCAACTGCTGGGACAGCTACTCAAAAAGCAGACACATCAGGAAAATCATGCTTTACATGAAAGGCTCCGACTTATCTGCATTTACACAATGTGGAATACCTGAAGCTTGGTCCTCACTTAGACCAAAAGAAGAAATTACATTCTTGTTGACCTCGTCCTGGTTCTTTAATGGGTCAAAGGCCGACATGCTGGCTGCGCTGACTGGAGGAGCCTGTTTAACTGTGGAGTCTGGAGCTGCAACTTTACCATCGCGTCCATCTACCGACTCTAAAAATGCATCAAGTTGAAGTAAACATTCACTTATAAAAGGGGGAAATACACGCTTGCATCAATCACTTTGCTTTGATTTTACTGTATTTTATTCAAGTATCTCAAGTATAAAGCTTTGAATATCAGTGCAATCTGAAAAGAGCTCCTTCCTGATGTCATGCACAGCTGTGGGCAGGTTAGACCGCAAGCAAACCAGACAGAACTGGCCTGTTGCAAAATCAGTGCTTTGATTCAGGCAAATATTCTATAAAAATGGTACTTAATTGTTCCATCAGTGACCAACAAATATAAACTGTCTCACTTGGCTGTCAAATATAAAAAAAACATGATTTAAGGAGGTCAAAATTTTCATTTTAGTAAGAATAAGAGCAAAACAGAAGCACAAAAGAATAATAATAAAACCACACCCTCTTGCTGGACACATGAATGCTTTTATTAAAACAACTGTACCCACAGGTGCAGATGGAATGACTGCAATTTTAGAAGAAATAAGGAATATCTTCATATGTTCAGATACCAAGCATGAACAGGTGCTTACCACTTTCTGGTGCCGTAGAAGTCATACCAGGCTCTAAGGGGGGCTCCAGGCTGTCAAGGAGGTTGTTAACTTTATTCCTGAGCTCTATAAGCTCTCTGCGTAGGTACTTCACCTGACTGGATTCCAAAGGCCGTGGCTGACCGTTCACTGCCAACATCACAAAGCAGAGAGAAGGATCAGATTAGAAATACAGCTTGGAAAAGAGCTTAATCCTAGTCTAGCATCTCTGAAAATTCTGTTTGTTATTTAGTCCTTAACCCCAAGGAAAATTAAGACTTTGTTCTATGACATCTGAAGATAGTTTCAGTTTTATTGGTCCTTTTGAAGCTTTATATAGAATTAGGAATCATCTCTTTGCTACCAGTTTTCTTCTCTCTGAGAAACAAGAACTTAAACAACTTTCAAGACTTTTGTTCAATAAAAATTGGGACAAGAATTAATAAACATTTAACTTTAGGCATGAACAGCACTACGAACCTCTATAATCATTATTTGTTTGCTCAACCACAGAGACACAGAAGCTCCACCAAAGGTTAGTGATTGGAGATCAGCAGAGTTCATTTATTCAGAGGTTTGTTTTGTGAAACATAAGCTAGACTGTCCTCTAGTGGCTGGCTGATGTATCTGCAGACCATTCAAATCCACTCAGGCTTAAAGTATGTGACAGAGGCATGGAGAGCAAGCGCAAAGTCTTACCAAATAATGTCAGTTTGAGTATTCTACTGCATTGGATTGCAAAGGAGAGGTCAGAGCTGTCAAAAATAGTGATGAGGTCATCATCTGACAAAGGAAAAACAAAGACCAGGTGAAATTTATATTACAATTATTTTACTCTTAAGTAATTAGAGTAGGGGAAACCCGGGCACCTGAGCTGTGTCCTGACTCACCTTCATCCTTGTATTTGATGGTGACCTCGTCGTTACTCTGCAGCTTGCCTCGGAAGACACGCTGCATCATCAGCACCAGTTCATCATATGTTATGTCTTCGTTGTGAATAGGGATGCGTCTAATGTCATCGCCCAGCTGGGCTTTGATGATCAGCTTCCCACTCAAGTCCAGCTGGCCGTTCATGTTGCCGTCTGACCTCTAAGGCTCCACCACTTGGTCCAAAAAGAGATGCAGTATTAAAAACAAGTAAGTTGCTTTTATTAAAGCTCTTTTTTTCCACTGAACATCAATAGTTCTAATTTAGCCATATACCAGAAATGGTTGGATGCTATAGGAAGTATGTTTGATTCAAATAAACTACAACTGCATTGAAAATGAGCCATTTCTGCTGTAACTCAGCCTCCTGCTGAACAAACCGACCTTAGGATCTGCATAGTCTAAGGGTCAAACACTACTCAGTGATGTGGCAAACACACTTAAGTGATTACAAACCTTCTTGTTGACTTAGATAAATCTGAACCACTTTGATAAGAGAAGCCTTTTACTGGTCTAGTACCAAAAAGTAATTTAGCACCATTATTAGAACCGTTTGAAATGTCTGCTGAAATTAAACCATTTCCAAGTTGTCAAAATTCACTATCAGCAACTGATTTCTTAGATCACGATTCTCAAACTGAGGCGTTTGTAGGACTTGTGAGCAACAGATACAGTGAGGAAATCTGACTGATTTCAAATGTGTCATTTCATATGGGTTAGAAAAAAGCTTATGGTTTGTGAAAGTATGATCAAATTAAACCTGCACACTTCAATGGGATTAAGGGTTATGTTTGCCCATTTGTGTCAAATATGAGATTGTAAACTGAACTGTGATGTAAAATGGGCAAATTACAGCTAAAACTTGCAATTACATTTTTGCAATTGTCTGTGAAAACAGGTGGTACTATGTGATATTGGCATTTTCATAAGTGGTACTCATAAAATGTTTAATAATTTAAACAGCTGGCACTTGATTATGCATTTCCATGAGAGTTGTGATTTTAGAGGTCAATTCAGCATCACCACAGCTGTGTTGAAGTCAAATTATAAAGGATTGCCTGCTGTTAATTCAAATTTGAAAACAAAACTCAATAATATAGGGAAAAAAATACTGATGGCCATTTTTATGAATGTGGAAGTTATGACACCTAACTTTGCGGTGATTCCAAAAATTTGCTAATATATAAATAAAATGTTACATTAAACAAAACTTCACTGTTCGTGATTGATTAATCTGTCACTTATTGCTAATGTGTGGTCGCCAGCTGATACAGTGGGCTGAACAAAATCCCATTGTGAATTGAATTCCAGAAATGTTGCGGCTTTAGCAGTCATGGCCAGATGGGTAATTAGCTAGATGCTAGGGATTGTGTTGTAGCTAACGTTTAGTACACAGCAGCATAAACTGGTAAACAAAAAAAAAAAAGCTGGTTTCTACCGGGAGAGGGGTACTAGATGAGAATCAAATGACAAATGTAAGAGGGCTGTAATTGGGGTGGTGCTGGCTGAGTGCTAGACACAGAATTCACGGACAGCTGAAGTTTTGACGGGCCACTTACAGACTGACATGTCAACAATCACAATATAAATCACACAAGCAAAGTAAAAAAAAAAAAACAGCAACACTATACTTTTATGTCACATCATTTGAATATTACACTAAAACAGACAATTTTTACTTGATTTTAAATCACCGAATCCGTAAACAGTGATTTCCTGACAAGCTACATTTGGAAAAAAACAAAGCTAAAGAAAGACCGTATATGCCACTTGTACAAGTGTGCCAGCCTCACCCTGCTAAGAACGTCTCACTCTTTTACAATATAACTTTCTACGAAACAGTCTTAAAAAGCTGCTTGGAAAAAAGTTAAGTGGCGTTAAAGTGACGTTAGCTCAGAGCTAGCACTAGCCAGTTAGCGCTAACCACATAGCTTCACAGCGAACATGCAATCATGACACACACATTCCCGTGTGCTTAGGTCTCAATTATATTACAGCGAAACTCTGAATCAAATAGCGGATTTTACCTGAATCAGACGACTTAACCACGCAGTACCTAACAAGCCTCACCAAAGCGTGAAAATTACTTGATATATTTAGCCAGCCTAGCTAGACCCAGGAAGTGTTCTCCGGATAGTCAACGTCAACAGTACGTGGCACTCTTTACGCGCAGGCGCAGACGGCAGCAAAGTGTGCCACCCTAAAATTGGAACATTACAAAGCATGAAGTCATTATTTATGTTCACAGGCATGGATGTTAACGTAAACGTATTTTTTCCACATAGAATACTATCTGTTTATTAGGCAATTTCATAATAAAAGAAGTCATTTCTCAATATTGTAAAATTATAGACAAAGAAAATCAAAACACTGCCTAAAGTAACCCATTTTTTATTACTACTAAGCATATTTTATATTTATAGTTAATGAAATCATGTTACCAATGCAAAACATTCTGGTATATACACATCTACGTTTACAAAGTTGTATTACTTCACTGTTATTTGACAAAGCTGTAAACAAAATATAATCAAGTGATGCTAAACATATAATTATTGAACAGTGCTGTTTTATTATGTTTCATAATTAAAATTAGTCAAACATCAAGGTTCCTGCACATGCAAAAATAAATAAATAAATAAAATGAAATAAAAACATTGGAATTTATTTTTGGTTTCCCACATTTGCTTTTTTACTCCTTACCACAGTGAACTAGTTGTATTGTGCTAGGTGAGAACTTATAATAACGATAATCTTCATAAAAAATAAAACATAACCCAAACCATTTTAATGCCTTATATTTAGTATCAGGAAATAATAAGAGTTGAACAGAGAATACAATTTTTCAAATTGAATTATACTTCATTAAAAACTTGGTGTTGGAAAACAATAAAACCAAAAGACTTATGTTATGTCATAAAAATAAAACAGACCTCAAAATAACACAGCTAAAATATACCAGATATTTTTGCCTAATCACAAATATTTTAATTTAATTATTTCTTCTTTTTTTCTTGCGTGGTGTTGAACCATGAGTCTAGCAGACTCTTCATGTAATATAGCTGCCATGCATGCACTTGAATAGCCACCACCATGATGAGGTACATAATGGTGACTGCTGAGAAGCCAAAAATGAAGCGGTAGGCTTTTCCGTGGCGGTAGAGCTGCTGTGCTACGGGAAACATCTCCATTCCTCCATAAATAAGAGGTGCAATAGAGAACAGCCCAGCACTTATCATGGATAAAACCAGGTAGCTGATGTTGTTTTTTGGTAGTGATAGGCTGCTGCAGAGCAGTGGGAGGAGGCTGAGCAGGTAGGGGTACTCCCATTGGTATGGTACAGACACTGTGTCATGTGACACCAGGTTGAAGTGGCTCACAATCACTTGGGACGCCACCAGCAGCCAGATCAGAAGGTGGACCAAGTTCAGCTTCCGCACCTCAGACTTCAGAGAAGCACTGAAAAGAAGACAAAAGACCCTCAGACTGTTAGAGACACATATTACATTTATTAATCAATAACAGATATGGAGAAGAGCACTAGCCTCATCTGGTAATGTGGGACAACCCTCTCTCTAGGTTTAAAGTCACTTCCATTAGTACCGGTACTTCTGAGGCCAGCGCGAGAGGTCATGTTGAGAAAATTCTGCAAAAAAAAAAAAAAAAAAAAAAAAAAGGACTTGACACAACAGGTTCATCTCAATTCATCTTCAAAATTTCAATTTTATAAAAATACGTGGATTTGATTATATTCCAATAATTTAATCTCCAAAATTTTAAAGAGGCTGTTATGGATGCTTAATGGACCAATTTACCCATCCACATCTGAAACAACTGGAATCATGTAATGTCTACGTTTTCTCCACACATCCCACATTTTGTATATGAGTCCATGGGTAATACATATTCATTTTCAACAGTTCTGCATCATTAAGAATGACTGTTGCCAAGCCACATCTTTATATATCATGTACAAGAAATCCCAGGCGGATGGATTGACCTGCTTTGAAGCAAGCTAGCAAATTAGCTGCTACTTCCTGCTAAACAGCAGCGTTTTCTTGGAACTGACATTTGCTGGTCTAGAGCCGCTTTAGCATCAGTAACGACACCAAACTCGGGAGAGACGAAGAATTTGTCTTACCGCTGTATGACTGCTTACTTCTGCACGTCGTTTAAACACGGATTATGATCAACGATTCTTGCTGAGACCTTGGCGCATGCGCACTGCCCGATCGCAGCATCAGCATCTCTGCTCACACATCTGACGCTTTGGTTTGAAGAGGTGAATCAATCAAGCCTTCAGTACTAAAGTTTCAACAAAGATTAATAATAATAATAATAATAATAATAATAATAATAATTATTATTATTATTATTATTATTATATAAAATTGCCATGGTGTGTTATATAAACGTTAAATGAAAAAGAATGACAGAAGTGAAAAGTGATTATTTTTATTATCAATTGACTTTAAAATTAAATGAAACAAATGAAACAACTGAAATAACATTAACTTAGAAAGGAAGGAATCTAGCAGTATTATCGACATAAACACTACTGTTTGTTTGTGTTGAAAATTCTGAAATGTAAGTCGTTTTTGTGTAACAGTGTCCATGTCGGAAGCATTCTTCTGATTGTATAGATTTTCATTACTGTTTAATTCACTCCACTGCGTGTTTGTTATTAGAGCAATACTGAGTCTAGTTCGAAAACCCTTTTGATTATTTGCACATTTTTTTCTTAACAACAGTATAAAATCATCAGCATACATTAAACCACGAAAATAACATTACAAATTTGTTTAAAATTAATCCTAAGAAACAGTCAGTTGGCAACATGCTTGCACAAGTTATATTGTTTATATGCTTCTAAATATAAAAAGAATGCAAAACAACCGTACTGTCACCCCCCCCCCCCGAATTTATACACTTTTGCTTATGTACATCAAAATCATTGCATTTTCTTTCCTTAAATCCACTGAAAAGTAAAAATAGAATATAAATTTCTAAAACCTCAGCCATTTGCATGATACAAAACTTTAATTGTCTTTACCTTTTCAAAGTAAAATAAGCTATGTACAAACTGCTGTGATCCAAACCTCAAAAGGATCTGCACTGTTAATTTTGGAGGTGCATGCAAACATCCTTGATAATTTCCTTCAAAAATAAACAATTGCTAGCATGCATTGCTTAGTTGCCATTTTTTAAAGAATTACAGGAACTAAAATTGACAATATTTCAACAACGTAACAAGCATCCTCAGGGTTTTCATTCCATATTTCTTTTTACAAATGAAAAATTTTAGAAACTCCCCTCGTGTTTTTATATAAACAAATAAAATGGCTTCCCAAAGATTTCCCTGGCACCTTTGAGTACAACAATACATCTGAAACCATTTCACTTAATATTTGGGTTTAATTCAGTTGATGGATGTGGATGGGTTTGACATTTTTCTTGGTGTAAAACATAACTCTATTCTCCCATTTTGAAATGACTACATGGCATATAAATCATGTCCATTCATCTGTGACGATAAACTCATTTATAAACTGAATAACGCTCAGTCTGAAATCATGTGTAATCACTACTCATTCAAAAACAAGCTCAATCTCATTCTTCTCACTGAAGATTTTCTACAAATTAAATGTGTTGTTTTACATTGGATATAAAATATAACCTGAGAAGGATGAGTGTACATATTGCCCGGCATAAAGTCCAGAGGCCTGGTCTGATGGCATTTGAATATAAACTGTGTCCCCAGGTTGTAGAGGTAAGACTGCACTTCCTGATGCTTGATCTAAGTAACCCTTTTTGTATTCATCATATGTGTACATCACTGGTTCATTGTTTCTCATTAATGCCACCCACACATTAGCTCCTTTGCACTGAATGTGGTATGCAAAGTAATAAATGCCAGGCAAGTCGCAGGTGAAAATTCCAGTGTCTGGATTGTAGTTTTGCCGACCATTGTATAAAAGCTTGTCAAACACAATTGGAGTTCCCACAGGTGGAAAGGGGGTTGTTGCTAAGGCTGTGAAGGCTGGCATTTCCAGCCCACTTGAACCCATCACTTCTGCACCATTTTCACCATACTTGCTTTTCTTACTGTAGCCTCCAGCCTTAACACCATCTAGTCCTGGACCCATCTGAGAAAGCACTCCAGCCATTTCTGGAGAATAACCAGAACCCCCCGGTGGCCCTGGTGGACCAGGAAGCCCTGGCTGTCCAGGCTGTCCAGGAGGTCCTGATGGGCCTTCTCTTCCTGGGGGTCCAACAGGACCAGGTAGGCCTGGACTCCCATTCTCAGCAATTCCTGGTGGACCAGGAAGACCCCTTTCCCCTTTAGGCCCAGAAGGACCAGGAGGTCCAATAGATCCAGCTGTGCCATCCAGCCCAGGGATTCCATTGGGGCCTTGAGGTCCTATTTCACCTGGTAATCCACTTTGTCCTCTAGGCCCAGGAGCCCCTGGGGGTCCAGGCATTCCAGGTAGGCCTTTCTGTCCATCAGCTCCTTTGGGACCACTTAATCCTTGTGAACCTCTTGGTCCTGGCTCTCCACTGTCTCCAGGCAAACCATTCCTACCAGGAGGTCCTGGAAGACCAAGTTCACCCTTAACCCCATTAATTCCTTTAGGTCCTTCATCTCCACGCTCTCCTTTGGGACCAGGTACACCTTTACTTCCAGGAGGTCCCACAGATCCCGGGGGGCCTGGTGGACCATTTGATCCAGGGGGTCCAAGCATGCCTGGTATCCCATCATTACCTTTATCTCCTTTAGCTCCCAGAGGTCCAGGGAGTCCATCTACCCCTTTCTCACCCTTTGGCCCTAAGACTCCTGGTTTACCAAATCCCGGCAGTCCTGGTTTTCCTGGCAATCCAGGTGGTCCTATATGACCTTTCTCCCCAGGTATCCCTGACTGTCCTGGTAGACCATTTGGACCTGGCTTTCCTTGACCAGGTAGCCCTGGTGGGCCAGGCTTTCCTTCCTTCCCAGCTGGCCCTGGGGGCCCTGTTTCTCCAGGATATCCCTTAACTCCTGGTGGTCCTTGTGGACCTGGTGACCCATTCAACCCTGGTTTCCCAAAACCAGGCAACCCTCTTGGACCAGCAGGTCCAGGAAGCCCAGGTAGCCCTTTCTGTCCAGGTTGTCCAGGGAGTCCCATTCCTTTGTCTCCTTTAGGTCCTGGCAATCCTGGAAGCCCTGGTAAACCCTTATGACCTGGTTCTCCTTTAAATCCTGGTTGGCCAGGTAATCCCCGTATTCCTGGTTTACCCATTCCTGGAAGTCCTGGGGGTCCTGGAGGACCTTGAGACCCAGGCTGTCCGTCTGGCCCTTCTTCACCCCTTGGACCAATTTTGCCTGGTGGTCCAGGTACACCAATTCCTCCAAGTTTTCCTGGCAACCCTGGCAAACCAGGTTTCCCTAAACCAGGTAACCCAGGTGGACCTTGAGGTCCTGGTTCACCTGCTTGGCCTGGCTGTCCATTCCCTGGGGGTCCAGGAGGTCCTGGAGGTCCCTCTGGTCCTGGTGGTCCAATTGGGCCTGGTTCTCCTTGGGGGATTCCCTCTACAGCACTGGGGATTGTTAAACCTGTTGAAAAAGAGATTGAAAATCTTTCTTAAAATAAATATTCGCAAGTAATCAATAGGCAGCTAGCTCTGAGACCCCTAAAATAAGCCACACACATTTGTGTACTAAGTAGAGACATGTAAAGATCAGTCATGAAATTATGACACTTTCTGACCAAAATTATTTTCACCAATCAAAGTGTGAAAACAAAGGCCAACTGCAAGAATTCTGGTGTGTCTGGTTGCCATATTAGCTTGGCGAGTCATCCTATATATGTAAATATATAGTCTGGTCATGGGGCGGAATCAACGGTTGCCTTTCAAACTGTCCCTGCATGCATATGAGAGTTCTAGGTCCAATCAAAGCAATAAATAATGCAACGTAGTCATCACTATGGAAATCAGTCAGTGGGGCAGTCCCTCACGCACCGTTGAAGAAGAGGAACAAGAAGAAAAAGAAGCAAAGACATATTTATTTTTAAATTAAGGACTTAAGTACCTCTATTTGCTCTTGTCTCAAATGGCACATTCACATCTGGGTAGGCTGACTTAGCAATTGCAGGTTAAATACATTCATATCTGGATAATTTTTGTGTTTTACGTTCTCAGCTGACCGTTCTTTCCGAACCTGCTCTCCGGCAGTCCGCTTCATGCTCAGCCAACCCAACACCCTCTACGAACTGATTGGCCAGCTGAACTTCACCTCCTAATGGGAGCCTCTGCTTCTTTTTATCAGTAAGTAAATTTATATTTCTGTACTTTATTTTGCTGGTTAAATGGAAGGAAATGCTGTTTCATTTTACTGCTTGGTCAAACATGTTAGTAGGGCTGCATAAGAACCTTGAGCGGGTGCCTAGCTTCTCCTGTCTTCTGCCCGAGAACAGCTGCTGGAACAGGCGGCTGGCTGTTCCCGGGGCACTGATACGAGGCTATAGTCATGCTGGTCACTTGTAAATCTCTGAGGGAGACCACAGAAACACTGCACATCTTTTTGTTGACACTGCTTCACTTTTGAGTTGCTCAACCGCATTTTTCTCGCTAATAGTTTGCTGGTTGAATGGGGGGAAATTCTGTGAGTCCGCTGTTGTCAACTCGACTCTTGGCTCCATGAGGTGTTGACACAGTGGCAGACTTCTGGATCTTTGACCGTGGTGGACCAGCGAAGCCCGATATCCTCAGTCAGCTTACCTAGTTATGATGTTGTTGCTGAGCAGGCCTGAGGTGCCTTCACTTTGGAGTCGCTCTACCGCATTGTCCTTGCTAAAAACGCCCGGAAAAACTCGGTTAGCTATGAGTTAGCGTGTAGCCAATGTTCCGCTGATCTCCAACCATGGAGCAAGAGCTGATGCAAAAGCTACAATCGCAGCGGTCTGAGGCTCCGCTTGTAATTTAACAGTCCCGGTCCATATTAGATCTCCACTGGCAACCAGCATGACTACAGCTTTGCATGGAAGCCAGTCTGCCATGTGGGTGGGCTACCCCGGTACCCGGAGCCCTTCTTAACTTCTTGGGTTAACTAAGTCGTTACATTTGTTCATTTGTTCCAACCGTCACCCTCAGCTCCACCTCTTTCTCATTTTTGGAATATCTGGGTGTGAGTGGACGTGTGACACGCAGCTTGAGGGCAGACTGCTGTGCAGCACCACTGCTCAGTGAGACAGTAGGAAGCTGTGTGCTTCATGTCAGAATCTCCAAAAGTAACACTGCTCAGGGTTGCTTTCATTTACCAACTTAGGGAGAACACCACAGACTTTGCTGCATGCCTTTCGCCCCACCCTCATGCTTGGAAACATCTGTACTCTTGAGTAGGCTGTGTGAACCACAGCCATCATGGTGTGAACAAAACCTGGCTGCAGGAAGGAAGGCGGACCCAACCAAGACCGGACATGGCCAAACCAGATGGGAAAAAGCCAAAAAAATAAATAAATAAAACAAGTCTAAATCATCCAAAATTGATGCCAAAGCTGTTACAAATGAACACCGTTCCTGAGCTAGTGTCATCTTTGTAGTTTTTCCAACACATTCTCACACCCAAGGCGTCAAATTATGACGCGTGTGACCAAGCCTCAATATATGACAATTTGGGACGCCCCAGCGCGTCAGGAGACGACAATCAGGGACACGCTGGGACACGCGGCTCCGCTGGCGTCACTGTTTGACGCACGCAGTCACACGGACATTATTCGACTATTTAACCTTCCCCTCACCCCAATCCTAACCTTAAGGTCCATAAACTGTGACCTTAAGGTTAGGATTGGGGTGAGGGGAAGGTTAAGTAGTTCACAAGTAGTTTTATTGTCCGTCTCAGCACCAGCGTCGGATACCGATGCTCTGGGACGCTGCGTCAGCAGTTTGTCCCTGATCGTCGTCTCCTGACGTGCTGGGGCATCCCGAATCGTCATATATTGAGAACTGGTCACACGCATCATATTTTGACGCCTTGGGTGTGAGAGTGTGTTGGTTTTTTTCTGTCACAGCTCTGGTGCCAAGCCCACCTAACATCCATCTACAAATATAGAGATCTGTGATTGGCTAAACACAGAATTCTTTGGTCCAATGGCAGACCTGCTGAGGTTACAATGGAGCATGGCTAGACCGACCTGTGGAGCTAAATCTTTATTTACTGCTGAGGTGTGTCTGGATTTCTAGGCTTTGATCACATGAATACCAGCATAATATTTTCTTTTGCAGAAAATTGAGTTAGAGAAAGCAGTCTTTTCATTTCAGATATCATGTTATGGCTTCCTGGTGTCCAGTATTTGAACGTAAAAATGGGTGCTGACATTGGTGATTAAATTCTGTCAAAAAAATCATAACTGTCTAACCTTTATCATGGCCACCATTGTTGCTGACCCCCTTACGAGGATTCTCTTTGCCTTTCAGAAGCGGGATCTGTGGGAGCTCCTTTCTGTATTGTGGATACCGCATATAGGGCACTTCTTTGCCAAGGTACTGTTGCTGAGGGAATCCTCCTTCGCCCATGCCGATGTGCTGAAGGTGCTGCATTTGCTGATATGGCTGAGGGTGTGGCTTGTGTCCATAGTATGCTCCACCACTTGCATAAGTGAGTATGATTAGTTGAAGCAGAATACAGATGAAGGAAACGGGGAGGAGAGACATGTCCAAAACCTGTATAGAAAAGTAAACACATCAAAGCTGCGACTGTGTAATTTAATTAGCAAAATGTTAGATGAAATTTGCAGTCAACACTTGAAGCAGTATAAATGATAAGAAAGCTGAAAATGAAAACTACATCACCAACATGTAAACAATGATTTTCCATAAGTCCATCATGTCTAAGATTCAACATTTGCAAGGCTTCTACATTTTTTATTCAACACTTTAGTCCTCAAGTCTGTCACTTTAATGATTGTAGATTAGTAGATTTTAGATCCTTTGATTCATTAGGAAAGAAAGAAAGAAAGAAAGAAAGAAAGAAAGAAAGAGTACTAAAATAAGAATATAATTCATTTTATTTAAACTGTTGCATTTTTTCTTTAAGGATAATAAATTCTATAATTCCTCATGTAAGAATAAATAATGGCCTATGTATTTCTATAACACCTTCTTAGGGTTCTACAACTCCCCAAGGCGCTTCACAACACAATTAGTCTTTCACCCATTCACACACACATTCACATGCTGGTGGGGATGAGCTACGATGTAGCTACAGCTGCCCTGGGGCACAGAGGTGAATAATATAAGATCAAAAGGATAAATATTGTTTTTGTGCTAACTTTGTGGTTCTATCTATTATCACATTCTGAACACACTCTATTAAGCTGTGGTACACAGTTCAATACTATTAAAGTAACCTTAAAAAACTTAAATTGGGCTATTTGAACCTGATATATAAAATAAAGAAGATAATAATTCACAAATTATATATTATATATTTGTATATCCACAACGGGGATCCGTTAATCAACATGAATGAGCTCCAGTCCCCAGCTTAGCACACCAATCAGCTTGAATGCCAATTTGACCTCCACTGAATTGATGTCAGTCTGTAAATTTAAAGGTGCATTATGTAAGAAAGAAGTAAGAATTACATCCTGGGGTCAAATTTGCTTGACATTCTCACTTCTGCTCCGTAAGTCTCATGACTTTTCCAGCAACGGATCAACATCATACCATTTTAGATGACCAGTGTAGACGAGTCATAAGCAGTAAGTTGATCAGTAGATAAATTCAATATCAAGTTTTTGACAATTGAAAAAGTAGCTTGAGAGTTTATTTTTAGCTGACTATTTGCTTCTAATTGTCCATAAACTTTGTTTGCTCAACTTTAGCCTCTAGCATTCTTTACCTAGGATTCTAGACAACAGTAACAACAGCAAAAAGGTTTTGCTCTGCAGGTTGGTCTTGCCAAGCTCCATTGTAGCCTCAACAGATCTACCATGGGCCCAAACAGTTTTGTGTCTGGCCAGTCACAGCACTCTACATTTGTTGGGAGGGCATACAGCTGCAATGGAGATTGGCCTTAACAGTTTTGTGTCTGGCTTATCACAGCACTCTACTTTTGTTGGGGGGGGGCTTACCGTTAGAGCTGCTACGGAGAAAGACAACAAAGCTCAGGAACGACACTCGTTTATCAGCTTGGATCTATTTAGACTTGTGCTTTTCTTTGAGACATGAGCAGATAGAGGTACGTGAGTCATTAATTAAAAAAAAATATGTGTTTGCTTCGACGGTGTATGGCAGACTGCCCCGTTGACTGACATCCGTATTGGTAAATACATCACGTTGTTCATTGCTCTGATTGATTCTAGCACTGTCCAGTTGAGTGCAGAGAGATTTAGGAAGAGAACTATAGTATAGAGTCCACCTGTATGAGTGAGTAGTTTCATGGGTTCAGTGGTTACAAAAAAATTTCCGGGTTGCTCCTGTTACAGGAGATAAGGGACTTAAGTACCTATACTCTTGACTCAAAGAAAAGACCAAGTCTAAATACAATGGTCAAAAGATGAGGCCAAAGCCATTTCAGAGGGGCTGCTGCCATCTTTGTTGTTTCACTCAGTCATAGTGATATCCCACCCACCAAACTGACAGAGCGCTGTGATTGGCCCACCAAACCGATAGAGCGCTGTGATTAGCCCACCAAACTGATAGAGCGCTGTGATTGGCCCACCAAACCGATAGAGCGCTGTGATTGGCCTACCAAACAGATAGAGTGCTGTGATTGGCCCGCTAAACTGATAGAGCGCCTTGGGCTTCCCGACAGGGAAGGCGCTTTATAGAAAAAGCTTTGATTGATTGATTGATTGATTGATTGTGATAGGCAAGAGACAGTTGGGGCTGCTGAAGCTATGGAGAGCTGCTATACCAACCTACAGAGCCAAATCCTTTTGCCCCTGCTATGATCTGTTTAGATTTCTAGGCCTGTAAATGGATGCATTTTTTGAATATTTTCAAGGTTCTCAGTTTTCCTCATTTATTTTCTGTGTCTCTGTATTCACAATACATTGCTTCAAAATTAGTCATGCATAGTATTCAGCAGACCAGCATACAATGTCACACACTTTAGCCATTGCTTTATTACCTTCCCATACCTCTACATAAAGTCTGAAGACATCAGTGGTCCATACGTTTGCAGGGAATACGAAATTACAGCTTCTGAGTGGAAAATCACAACAGGTTCTAATACAAGTTGAAAATAGCCACCACTATTTGTTTCGTATGTTTAGCTGTCATCAACATCAAAACTAGGTGGACTTTCTTCAAAGGCTGGTTCTCATTGGAGGAGACAGTGACATAGCCATGTTAAAATCACCAGAGCTCTGAGAAAAAGGTCAAATGGTAGAAAAAATCCAAACTGTTGCTATTGAAGGAAGAAATTTCTGCATGACTGGCATGGAAATGGTGCCTCTAACGATTAATTCAAATAAACAATAACTAAACAAATTTTCACTCAAATGGGAAGAAAAAAGAGCTAAAGAAAGCTCCTTTTTCTTGATGTTTTACTAACTCAAAAGTCCCCCTAAATATCTCAGCGATCTTCAGGAGGTATAAAGATCTATTGGTCAAGAGTAGTTAAAAAAATCGACAAAGTCTGCCAACTTGATAGAAAAAAAATCTAAAACGTCTATGTATGTGCACGCCAGTGAGAAAGCATGGAAAGTACGAAAATGTCTGAAAAATGTTAATGTTTGCAATAGTGTTGGATTCCTCTTCTCAGTTGTCTTGTTGGTTCTAGCTACATACTACAATTTTTCTACATAATTGACATTTATAGTGTTGTTGCATTGTACACATGCTCCAGTGCAAATTTGGAATGTGTTCATGTGTGTGTGTGTGTGTGTGTGAATAAAAATAAGCTCTGACAAAATCTGCAGCTGCAGATGAGTGAGTCCACCAAGTATGGGCATATTCCATATAAAATCAAAACTAAAGAAGAGTTTCTATTGCCAGGAGACTGATGTGGCCAGACACATTGTTGTATGTGTGGCCAGACACATTGTTGTATGTAAGGATTCCCTGCTTGCTGCCTCATTCACAAACGAGTATCACCTTCTGACCACAGACAAAAAGGTCAGACAGGCACCCTCCCCATTTTTAAGTCTCGTTTAAAGACTCACTTTTATTCTTTGGCTTTTAATGTTGCAGTGACGTGGTTTGCTATGGCTCGGACTTGCTTTTATGTGTTTCGGACATACCGTATGTGTTATATTAATGGACAGCCCTTGGTTCATGCTTTATAAATAAAATAGAAAAAAAAACATACTTAAACCCCTCGTGTTTCAGAGTTAATCTTAAAAACCAGTTTCATAACAAAGGTAACATGATCTTATTATATAGAGTGAAGTTATGTTCAGGTGCTCATGGGTCAACACAGATGGCACATATCCATAAATCAGAGCTACATAGTGTCAGATTGACATGTTGTGAGTTCTTTCTCTCTTTATTTGAATGCTTGTTTTTTAAGCACTGGTGTATCTGACCTTTTAAAAACCAAACATCTGCAGAAGCAATGTGGCAGAAACATTAACAAAAGCTGGCACAGTAAATTGGCTATTATAAGGTTGATATTTTGACTTTTATTTTGAAATTCTTGCTTAAATGCAATGTGAATATGTATTTTGTGTCTCCTACCCTATAATGAAATAAAAGCAAAGGGAGAGTCTCTGAAGTGTGACAAATATATGTTTTTCCTTCAATGAATTTCAATCTAAATGTTCTCTCTCCCCCCCCCCTCTCTCTCTCTTTCTTTCTCTCTTTATGGTGCCATAAAAACAATAAAATCAAAGAAGGAAATAAATAAAACAATCTTTTATTTAGCACTTCTCAAGCTAAAAATCAGTAGGTGCTTCACAAGAACAAGAACAAAAATAAAAAAAATAAAGATTAAAAAAATAAATAAAAGTATCATAGAAATGAGAAAAAATGTGGTTAAAAATGTGAAGAAAGGGAAAGGGAAAATGAATAAGAAAGAGGGAAATCACTGTTGTGGGCAGCAGTAGCTCAGGTGGTAGAGCAGGTTGCCTCATGATCGGAGGGTCATGGGTTTCATTCCAGCTCCCGCCAGGGGTATTCTGCCGTTGTGTCCTTGGGCAAGACACTTCACCCAACTTGCCTGTGTTAGTGGTGGTCAGAGGGGCAGAAGGCACCAAATGGCAGCCTCGCCTCTGTCAGACCACCCCAGGGCAGCTGTGGCTACAAAGCAGCTTACCATCACTAGCAGTGTGTGAATGTGAGAGTGCATGCGAGTGTCTTTGAGTGTCCTACACAAGCGCTATATAAGTTCAGTGTATTATTATTATTATCACATCAGTGGATCCCGGAAAGGCGGAATGGGTAAAAATAGCTGAATGAGGAAAGGGTGATGATGAAGGTCATGCAAACCCCAGCTTGAACAGGTGTCTTCAGCTGTTTTTTAAAGGAGACCACTGAGTCCACTGATCTCAGGCTCAGGGGGAGAGAGTTCCAGAGTCTGTGGGCCACAGCAGCAAATGATCTGCTACCTATGGTCTTTAGCCTGGTGCGCTGCACAACCAGAGATGGTGCTTGTCCATGTAAGGTCCTAAAGACCAGAACCAGGATGTTGAAATGAACCCTGAAGTAGACTGGCAGCCAGTGAAGCTGGAGGAGTAGTGGGGTGATGTGGGTGTGTTTGAGATGGACTCAGCTTAGCAATGCTCCTGAGATGGAAGAAGGAAGAGCAAACAAGAGAACGGGCATGAGAATCCAGGGAATTGCACACCAGACAAATTGCCTCACACCTTTCCTTGTGGTTGAATAAAAGTCCTACACCATGGCACGACCATTTTGTTTGCTTCAACAAAACAGGACAGGTTAAAAAAAACAGTTAAACATAAAGTTTCAAACATAAAACAAAAATGAAATGAAATGAAAGAATGCTATTTTTGTGTAAAATAACTTGACATTTGAAACCTCAGTTAGAACGTTTAGTTAGGAGAGTTTACTTAGAAAAATCTTGAAATTCAGTTGGTTAATGGTAATTCTGAAAGACTCCGATACCCAGATGCTTTTAGTAAAATGCGTTTAGTTTGACAGTATGTCAACATGCTGCAAGCAAATCCATTGCATAACTTTAGATATTTCGAATCATCAAGTAAAAAAAATCTCTCAGCAGATTGCTTATGTGCTTTAAAACTGGAGGATGTGGAAGCAGAAGGTAAAATAATTAGATTTAACCGTAAACCCAACTGTTGCACTCCTCAACTAGCATGCTAACCTGGTATATAAACAAGTGTTTTGACTGATTTAGCTAAGTATACTTTCAAAGCAGTTACCAGCTCCAAAACAATTTAACAACATAAATGTTTGCAAGAAGTCCTTAGTGCAATGCAAACGTTAGCTTCTACTACATGAATGCATGTTTGCACTTTTATGACCGCCTCGTGGCACCTGAGAATCCAACTGCAACAACTACATTTTAAAGCTACAGCATCTGCCAAGACCAGCTATTTTCTGGTCCCTAAGCATCACTAAGCTCTAATCATGCTCTGCTTACAGTAAGTACATAAATAAATAAATAAATAAAACCCCAGAGTATGCAAACTGTTTCACTGCAATCACAGTTTTCAGTTCAAATTCCTCCACTAATGTATTATATTACTAAACGAAGGTCAAATGTTGAACATGGCAGTCTATCAAAACACTTAAGTCCCTAAAATCATGAAAACCTGCAATATTTTGACAAGTGCGTGATGAAAGAATGGTATTAAAATGACAAAATGTCAAACTAAAATTCACTACATTTCTGTTTTACCTATATATATGCAGCCACATGAATTTACAGATAGCATTTTTCCCAAAGATCAATGATAATATGTTTTTACCTTAATAAAATATCATTTTAGATGTAAAACTGCATTAATGTTCAAGAAACCTATTGGTTGATTTGGGATTTTAAATGCTTTTCTTTGAAAAAAATGATAGGGATGGGCGAAAAATGCAGACAACAAACATACATTCATCCCTCACAGAAACACACTTATGTTTGGTTTCCTGGATTTTCTATTGATTTTGCACACAATAATGCACAAAAGAAAGCACTTAAACACACACAGTGACAGATTTCAGCTGATTAATGTGACAGCCGGGTGCACACATCTTGGTGGTGTTGCACATTCTTTCACCAGGCCTCTTTCCCTTGGATGGGATGGGAATTTTAGCACAGTCTCCTTGTGTCTCCAGATCTCTCCAGACTTTTCTCACTGTCCAAGTTTGTTCCTGCATCCTCCTACGTGCACAAAGCTATAACTGTTCTGTAGCACCAGCTTTTATTTCCCCTTTGTCGTGCCCTCTCTGGCCTTTTTTGCTCTTGAAAAGGTTCAGCTGCAGACAGCCACTTGGAGACTGAGGTGGAGGTCACAGGACTGCTTAGTGTTTCTTCTAACACTTGTGCTAACAGACGAGGAAAAAGACATGCGTAAGACCTGGAGGTGATGAGATGTGACCATTCCACAATTATTCCCAGGAGGAAACATTGATTGAGCTAAATGTGTTTGAGCGTAAAAATGGAAAGAAAATCATGAAATAACAGCTAAGTTTCTTTTATTTTCAGAGGTTCCACTCTGATCTGGAGACCGCCTGCCAAGTTCTACCCACTCTAGCAGCTCACTTGCACTAAACACTGATGCACTTACAATATGGTTTGTCAGTGAAAGTGAAAAGCATTTACAGGCCCTCTGAACGCAGCTTTTATCCCAAAGCACACCTTGTAAAATTACCGCCTCTTCAAGTCATCTCTGCAAAAGTTCTCAGTCAACAAACGGCGCGCACATACCAGAGGAACATAGGCGACGCCGCACAAACTTTGGCACAGCTGTGCAGCTCAATGACCAAAGTGTTTACCCCCCTCTCCCCCTTTCTCAACCATCATTCCTAGTTTTCTCAGCCTCCTCTTTCTCTTTTGTCCAGAGCATTCCTGAAGGTTTCGGAATAATGCATAAATGGGGGACGCAATGTTGTATGAGCACACAGGTCATACTAAAGGTCATGCAAAAGGTCGCTTTTTGTTGAGAAGGTCTCATCTTCTTTCACAAACTCGGACCAATGAGCCACACAGTAGAATTTTGCTATAATGCACCAGATGATAAAACTGGATTACTTAGCAGCAAGCCTATTGGCCAATATTATATTACTGTATTATTTGATATTATTATAGTTTTATATAAATATTAGATCAGACTAAATTAATTAGCAAGGACAAAAGATACATTAAAAATGTAACAAACACATACTTGGGTTGACATGACATACCTGACTCTTTTAACTTTTTGCATCCATGCAACTAAACCAGGGGTGTCAAATATGCGGCCCGCGGGCCGGATCCGGCCCGCAAGCGGGTTAAATCCGGCCCGCAAGATGGTTGTGTAAACTTTATTTTCATACTTTACAATGTCGAGTGAAAACAAACTTATCTTTGTGAGCAAGTTTTCTCTGTAATGAGTATAAATAAAACAAACCTGCACTCAAGGCTCACACAAGAACTTGAATCACATCCTGAAGTTGGCTGCCACTCAGGCTGTGACTTCTGATGATATACTGGTGAAAGCTAAAAGATGTAAAGTTAAATTAGTCAAATATACTTTAAGTGCTGCATGAAACTGATCTAGCCATGTTATCTGTAAGCTCTTTGAATCACTAAGGAATGTTTATTTAATTTATTGATTTTTTGTTTTTTTCAAATTTTCAAGTACACTTCAGGTGTTGTACTTGTACTACACTGTCCTCAGGCTCCAGCCTTGTTTTATATTGATTGTATTAAAACAAAGAAAACAATCTGAAGTTTTGTTTTTATTTACCGGTCCGGCCCACTTGGGACTAGATTTCCCTCAATGTGGCCCCTGAGCTAAAATGAGTTTGACACCCCTGAACTAAACTGTTTCCAATCAGCCGTATTATTTAGATCAGACAACTTTGACTCTAAACTCAATAAAAACGGTTTCTAATCACTTTAAAGTCCAGGCATTTCTCAAAGAAAGTCTAATCCCTCATCGCAACCAGTTTTCATCTAAAATCATCTTATGATGAGAAATAAAGGAGTTGTCAACGTTTTGGTCAAAACTTCTAAAGACTGTCACATGCTCACTTTTTATGCAATCTGTTGGCTTTCAGAATATGTGTTGGCGATGACTCTGAGCTACTTCTACAGCTATTCTTTGCTTAAAAATTGCTAAAAAAAATAGAGTTATAGCCATTTTCTGTCACCTGTGGTAGCCATCTTTAACAGGGTTGACTCCAAAAGTCAATGAGTTGTAGATGTTCATCCAGTGATTACGTTTTACGAGTTTAAATGAAATATATTCAGTGGTTTGTGAGATATTTTGGTCAAACTCCAGACACAAAAACAGCATTATCAGCCCCGCGTTTATACATATAATGTTTTTGCAGCTTAACATTCACTAAACTAAGCATCAGCATGAATGAGTCCATGTTCAGGCTCAGCAAAACTTCCTTTGCTTGTAAACTCCTTAAAAATATCTATTCAGAAGGTATGATCTTCAATAAGATCCTGCGGAATTCATGTGTTTGACCAACGGACGTCAGAGAGAAGATGGAGCATCATCGAGTTGGGGAGACCAAGCACTGTTTGCTCTGCAGGCTCTTCTCACCAAACTGCTGCTCTCACCCCCATCACATGCATTCGTCAAGCTGGCTTCAACTTTTTGCGCACATGCTTGCACTCAAAGGCTTGGAGCGGATATTTGCCTTGAGCACAGGCAATCTCTCCCACACACAAGTGAATGCATAGCTCTCATTATCAGAGATGCTGATGTGCATGCAGCGGCTTGAAAAAGTCTGGATTTGCTTCTCTGCATGATGACGTGGAGACACAGATGCTTCTTGATATCAAAGGGATTTCACATCATTTTTTTAGAGAACTCACAAATAAGTTTAGAGGAAAATCAGATTGTTTTCAAAAGGTGTGCAGAAAAGTTAGTTTTCCAACTGGAGCATCAGCAGTAAGCTTTCACTGTAACTACTGTTTCTATCATTCTTGTGATGCAACAAAAGACGAATACGAAAAAAATACAATTTAATTAAAATCAAATAAACAGAAAGATTGTGTTTTAGCAGGGAGCTTACCGTTTTCAGCGGTTGTTCATGAGAGAAAAATCTATAAAATTCATCTAATGGAGTTAAAAAGCAAGCAGACAAGACACAGAGAACCCCGGCATGTGTCCATAAGAGACACACACCTTGTAGACAGAGCTTTTATCTGCTGCAGGGTGGAGTCACCTAGTGGGTGGGAGACACATGGGGAGGAAGGGAGAGAGGGGGATGAATCTGACTGAGAGCAAACACAACCTCCAGAAAAAAATGTCATAATTCACAGATGCGAAACATGCTCACATCCACCCATTAGGCGCTCGCAGGGGGTGAGAAAGGAAAAACAGGAATGCTTCCCTCATTATTTCAGGGAAATGTTGCAATAAAATGCTCATGTATGTGTTAATGTGTGAGTCCAGACTGTTTAATTATTTTACACACTGCAGGAAAGCCATGTAAAAGAATTTACACACATGCATGTAAATATGCATGCACACATACACAGGCACACACACACAAGCATGCATGTATGCACGCTCTAAAATGATTATTTTAAAGAAAATAATAGATTTCATTAGTTCACCACATATTAGATTTTGATTTCTTCTGATATATTTTATTGTCTAACGTTAATTATGATCATAGTTTAATAATAGCACCTAATTAAAGCTTGAATGCTGGAGATCGTTGAGAGATGTAGCTGTTTACATTCAGCTTTATACCAAAACATTTCATATTAGACACAACGTTTATTTGAATCAAGTAGGATTTATGTCCATTTATCTCTATTCAGATGCATTCAATGTTTTTGAATTTAAAATATTTGGCATCCTTGCTCCAGACCTGTTCTTGTTCACATGTGAAACCTTTACTTCACACTTAAGTGGCGATCAGTCTAAATGGGGAACATTCAGTCACACTCTGAGACTAAAAATACGGCGTTTTCTCAGAGCGTCTTTGTTAAACGGTGACGACAGTCTCTTTCCAGGGCAGGTTTAACACCTGCTTACAGAAACGTTCTTTTGACGTCTGACAAACTGACCTGTCGGATGTAAATACAGTATGTTGTTTTGCAGCAACAGAAAGCACTCTCTTTTCCTTCCCTTTGCATCGTCTGCTCTGACTGGTTTAATTTGTCAGAATTTAATACATATAAAACATACAGTGAGTCCCCTGTTGGGGGTGAATTTACAATGTGTGTGAACAGTGGATGAACTGACACGATGGTGCAAAAAGGTGGATGCTTCTCCGATGTGTCAGCTTAGTCAGTGTGTTTGTTTAGGCGTGGGTTGGTTGCAGCGTGCAATAATCCAGTTTAACCAAAACACAAGTTTGATAATGTTTTTGAGTTTGAGGAGGTGATTTTTACCCCGCAGCACACAATGTTGTTTTAAGCACCATTCATTATGCATCAGCAAGCTGACAACTAATCAAGCTAATGGTTTTGGTGGCGGCATTTATCAAATTTTATTTTCGTTGCATGTGTTTAAAGGATAAAAAGTCCAACACAGACAGATTCAACAATCTGACTGATGCAAAATCAGCTTGTTGAGCTGCAGTGGGACCAGCAGAACCTGTGCATACCAGCAGAAACATAATCATTTGCATCACACAGGTCTTGACAAAAATATTTTAAAGAATTTCAGTTTTTCCACAGGTGAAATAAAAGGTGGTTCCTAGAATATCTATAAATAGGGATGGGAGGCAGATCTTTTAGTTATCAGGCTCTTTTCCTGTGGAACCAGCTCCCAGCTTTGTTCTGTGAGGCAGACACCTCGTTTGCTATTAAGACTAGGCCTAAAACTCTATTATTTGATAGGGCCTGTGGTTAAATTCTGATGTTAGTTTGGACGAGTATGGAGTAGAGAGAGGTGGAGTGTGCCGTTGGGAATACAGTCTGTAAAGATGGTTCTCTCTGGTTCTGCCTCCCACATCACCCCGCTTCTCCTCCAGCTTCATTGGCTGCCAGTCAACTTCAGGGTTCATTTCAAGATCCTGGTTCTGGTCTATAGGGCCTTACATGGACAAGCACGATCTTACATTGGTGATCTTCTTAGTCCCTACACCCCCAGCAGGTCCCTGAGGTCCAGTGATCAAAGTCTACTGGTTGTGCAGCGCACCAGGCTAAAGACTAAAGGTAACAGATCATCTGCTGCTGTGGCCCCCAGAATCTGGAACTCTCTCCCCCTGAGCCTGAGATCAGTGGACTCAGTGGTTTCCTTTAAAAAGCAGCAAGACTCACTTGTTCAAAATGGCTTTTGTATGACCTTCTTCACCCTCTATTCTGCTCTCCCCACCTATTCCACCTTCCTCAGGATCCACTGATTTCCCTCTTTCCTGTTCTCTTTCTTAACATTTTTAAAATCACAACTGCCTATTTTTGCTCATTTTAAAGATATTTTTAACCATTTTCTAAATTCTTTTTTATATTTTAACATTTTTTGTTTTTGTGAAGCGCCTCGTCATTTTTATCTTGAGAGGCGCTATAGAAAGGACATTTTCTTCTTCACATGCCTCTATCTAAAAGGCTATGTTATCCTGAGTTATCTCTGCATGTGTGCTGCAATAGGCTTAGACTGCTGGAGGGCATATCAACCACTTAACACAATCTGCTACTTTCTTCTACCACTACTCTCCAATAGCATTATTCTAGCTGTTAACTTTATTTTCTCTAAGTGTTTCTCTCCCCAGAAGAAGCCACACTGGTGTTCTGCTGAGCATCATGGCCTCCTGGAGGGGGCCATCAGCTGGCACACTGCTGCCATCCACTGGATGCTCGCTCTTTCCTGATGATAACATTTAGCTTTCTTCAGCATGTGCTACTACAAGTTCACCAGTTGAATTCATTATAGATTCAAAATCTCAACTAGGAAATCACAATGTAGCCATAGCACTAGTTGGTTTATATGTTGTGTTTGTGTGTGTGTGTGTGTGTGTGTGTGTGTGTGTGTGTGTGTGTGTGTGTGTGTGTGTGTGTGTGTGTGTGTGTGTGTGTGTGTGTGTGTGTGTGCGCGCACACACACGTGAAGGTGCCTCGGCTCTGTCTTCTCAAACCCCAGAGAGTCGTGGTGGATGGCTGCTCGTACTGAACCAGGATTCTCCAGAGGTTTCTTCCTGTTTAGGGGTTTTTCCTGTCTACTGTCGCTACATGCTTACTTAGCATAGGGAAGTCTCTAACACAACAAGTTAGTGACTAGATGCAATCTGCAGGGTTCCTCACACAGGAAACTTTTAACTAATGGCATAATGAACTGAACCCAATTGGAATGATTTATTTTGTGAAATGCTTTGAGATGACTCTTGTTGTGATTTGGTGCTATATAAATAAACTGACTTTAATTGAAAATACAGATAATTTTGTGTTAAATCTGTTATTTCTCAGTTTAATTTACTCTCTCCCAGACAGTTTTCTGCTATCTTTATTCAATTGAACATGCAAATGTGATGATGAACCATGCAACGTGTAATCACCCTGTTTTCAGTGCAGCACTGCAACCAAAGAGGCCTTTTATTTAACATTTCTCAGTGCTGTGCACATTTCAAAGCCACAAAGCAACAACAGCACAGCCATCTCTATGGTGACTCACAGTATTTTAAAGTGTGCTGTCCTTTAGTCTGGTTTCATTTTTAAATGGTTTTGTGGCAACAGAGAATGTAAGACTCCCTCGGTCTCTCACTCCTTCCCTCTTCACCATGAGGCAATCATGGAATTTGTGATGCAAACAAGTAAACATCCAAAAGCATCTGTGTCGTGTCATCTGTACGTGCATAAGGGTCTGTTATTCAATCAAATGCAAGTGCCACTGCATCACCAACTCTGAATCAACTGGTTCTTGTGTATTGATGGCACAAATAAAAATAAACATGCACTATATGGTACTTTAGTCTTACTTTATGATGTCACTCAGCCAGCTGAGATTCTGCTCAAGACATTGTTTAACTCAAGGTCCATTGAAAGCTTTTTAACAAGTAAGAATTTTTACATTTTTGACTTTTTCTGACTCTTTGCTTCTGCACACAAAGCTGTGAACGCTGACGTCGGGGCGGTCTGGTCATCTGCGGTTCATGGTGATTCCCAGAAACTCCTAAGCCTCCTTTAAATCCACAAAGCATATGTGGACCACTGACTTCTTCAATCATCCCAGTAAGGGTTAAGAGCTGATCTATGAAAACCACATTGCTCCTCATTCTACATTCAACTATCTGGACCTTCCTCTATAGCTGGAAGACACCCTCTGGTTCCCTTTGCAGGATTTTAACCACAACTCCTCCTGACTTTAGGTCCAGGTGTTTTTGTTGCACCAGAAATGGAATTTGTCCCGAGTTCCTGAGCAGCCATCATCTCAAACAGCTCTGTCTCCACTTATTCATGTGAAACTAGACAACACAAACTGTATTGTAGCAGGTCTACTGTACATGCACGAGTGTACGTGAGTGTGTGGAGGTCTTGTTTAGCTTTGGGAGTTTGCTGTGAATGCACAGGGGGCCCTCTGAACCCCCAACCCACAGCTGGAGCCAGCCTAGACAGGTCTTCACACACAAGTGTTGCAGAAAGGCTCACATACATTCACAGATTGTGAGGTGCACAAACATATTACCAGTCTCCTCTCCGTGGGCTTTCCATTCCATATGTTAAAAAGCAAACATGTGCAGCACCCGGGTAACAACAACAAGCTTACAGCGTCTCACTGGTGATGACATCACATGTTTGTGAGGTATGGGGGTGACTTGGTGGACCATGACTTCAAGCTAGTTGATAATTCACAGCAGGCTAAGTGAAATGATTTTGTTTCTCAACATTGTGACCCTTGTTTTGTCACATCAAGGAATTGTTAGTTAAGAGTGACTCACATTAACAGGACAATCGTAAACACCTTTAAATCACAGTTATAAACATTCCTCATACACCTCTTCTCTATTTGCCCACATTTGCTACCCTGCAGCCAGCCAGAGCACCATGAGTGATGCCACACGTCAAATGGAGACAGACCGTCTGTAGATTCTTGTCATTTTAAGGTGAGTGACAGAAACAAGCAAGTGATAGAAAAACATTTCTGAGGCTGAGGGGGGCTGAGCAGGAGGATAAGGTCAGACATGTTTCATGTGATGCATTAGATAAAATATGGAATTTTTATCATGATTTTAGGTCATTTTAACCTTTTAATACTTTCGAATACCTCTACCTCATCTTCAGTTTTATATTATTTTAGTCAAATGTTGTACATATATATTTACAGAGTAAAGGACAATATATAATAAAATAATTTCTCTGTTAAAGGTGAACTAAGCAGTACTGGCTTGCTTTTAGCACGGTGTCCGTTCGTAACACCTCGCTGTGCGTTCGTCTTTTGAACACCTTAATCTAACAGCTGAAATGCCCCCCAGCCTTCATTAGGGTCTACAGGAGGGATTCATCACTAAATTAAACAAATCAGCTGTGTTCACGATCTAAAACATGCTTGAAACGTGCTGGAAGCAGACTGCAGCACCAGGTATGTCAGCTCAATAGAGCGGCCCGTCAGACCGAAGTTCCAAGTGGAATATTCTGGCCACAGAGGGCAATAGGGGCTGGATGGCCTAACCCATAAACCCTGTAAGGGTCATTTTAGCACATAATGGCTCAAGGAAATGATTAAAAATATGAAAAAGTTACGAAGTATCCCTTTAACATTTAAAAAGTTCTGTTATGCCATATGTCACGATTTAAAGAGTTTCCCTGTTATTTGTAGGCAGCAAGTTTCTGTTAAACAGGCTCACAGACATAAGAGACAACACAAAAGGATTTCACGCTGATTTTTAAAAGATGTCAATTATAGTTTTTGTAGCTTAGTGTCAATTCTTACTCATTGCTTTTAGCTTATACAACCCACAGCCTGCTCCACAGAGGTCTGTCTAAGTTCCTGTCTCCTTCCTGAGGTATAATTGAAGAAAAACTGCTCTTTTGATTTTAAAAGATTTGGTAATGAAATTTAGATTTCACATTTAAATATTACTGAAGAAATCTGCAAAGTAAAAGTTTTATCAAATCAATCAGTACAATGCAAACAGGGTATTTGTGGGCACACACGAAGCATTTTGCTGGTGAGTTATCAGGAATAAACTATTTATTTATTTATTTACTTATTTATTTTTATTAATACGAATCTCAGACTTCTGTGTGCACCAACATGTCAGCTGTCACTCAGGATGAAATCTAAGATCTGGGTAATTTAACAATTTTGGCACAGCTTTTCTTTAAAGCACCAAACCCTGGTTTTTCGTAGCTTATATTCTGCATGCTTTAGATGTGTTCCTGCTCCATCACAGTACGCCAAGTTATAAAAAAAACTTAAAAGCCTAATTATCTAGAAATATGAATTAGGTGTGTTAAAGCAGGAAAAAGATTTGGTGAGCAGCTCCTGTGAGGATTGGGTTCTCTTTAACTTGCATATTTAGCTAAACACGTTTTGCCAGTATTTGCATCTACAATCGACACAGAACTATTTTTTCTGTGTGCACTTTGCTAAGAAATGTTTTTGAGACACTATGCCCACCATTCATTCCTTTATGTCTTGAATGGAAATCACAACAATGGAGCTGCAATGGTAATTCTGTTGTGTCCTTGGGCAAGACGTTACCTGACTTGTCTGTGTTGGTGGTGGTCAGAGGGGCTGAAGCAGCACCTGTGAAAAGAGCTAAATAAATCATTATTATTATTTCCTCTTTTCTAATGACACAGTAACCAATAGTTGGCTGTTTCAGTCCAGTTAGGGCTGCTTGTCACAGATATTGTGTAAATACTGAAAGTGTGCTCCATAATTTCAGAACATGTTACATAACTACGTACACACACATTGTATAAAGCTATTTTGTTAATAAAGCTGCAAGCATTTCTAAGTTAAAGGGTGTGTGCATTATTGGTATTCTTCAGGGAGGTGATGGTATGTGTGGAATGCTCAAGGGACTATGTTGACCTGGGACAAACATGCATGTGCAAAGAAAACATGGCTCAGTTAGTCAGCGCTACTGTGGTCATCATTACTGAAAAAAAAACTAATTTGATGGGTTTTTTTTTTAGTTAAAAGAGAAATAAACAGCAATCTCTTGGTTGGCTGTAGTAAAAACTAGTTGATGGAAACAGTTAATTCACCATTTTCAAACATTTTAATGGTTTCTGCCAAATATTTGTCAGAAAGAGTCAGGAACATATTTTTATGCAGGTTCATGCAAATGAAGTTCGTCTGTCAAGATGCTGGTTAAAACCAGAAATCAGAGATTTTACTCAAATCAAAGCACACAGAGATGATGGATGATTCAAGAAGCCATCATTAAAAATTAAATGAGGAGGATTAAATCTCTATGTGAACTGGAGCTTCACTCTATGCACACACAAACACACACACACACACACACACACACACACACACACACACACACACACGCACGCACGTACGCACACACACACACACACACACACTGAAAGTACAGGATTAAAGGATGTCTGCTGGAACTGAATGGACCTCCAGCAAGTTGATCTTTAAAAATATGTAAATGTATTTATTCTGTCTCAAAAGATTAATTCTACTTATGTTCCTCGAACACAAACAAATACCAAAACAAGTTATTGCCTCCTGCTGCTGTCGGGATGAAAATAACCGCTCTTATGCATTTTATAATTCCTCATAGGCTGATCAAAAAAATAAGTGATTTTTATCAAGAAATCTTTAAAAATATACCTGAGCTTGTTACTTGATAATTTAATGAAAAATCACCTTCTGAAATCAACCATATATTATACGTATTATAGTCTTACATAAAAATTGGGCATTTAAAAAAAAATGGTTTTCTTTAAAAAATTTAAATCTTTATCTAGACCAGTTTTCTCTTGAATATTTTTTAAATCTCAATGTTATCTTAAAAAGCAATAAAAAATAAATGTAAACCTGGATAAAGAAACCTAATATTCAGGCAGAATTCCATTTAGAACCTCGTTTAGACATGGCGAGTTCAAGATTTCATATTTCTTTCCCGTTCAAACTTATAGTTTATTACGGTATACATGCATGGTGTGAATATGAGGCTACGTGATTCCACAGTGCCTCATCTGTTTTATGTGCATGACATCGTACATGCTCATGAGGATGAATAGCCTCATTGTTCATTTAATTTTTGTTTGACCTGAATGACTCAAACAGACCTGCTTAGTGTACAGTCACACTTGCTGCTGATTATTTAAACTTGAAGCATATTTTAAAGTCTCCCCTTGAAAAAACGCAAACCCTCTTGTTAAAACGCTTCAGTTTCATTCCCACAACAAGCGTCGGTTGTTGGCCGGTAGTGATGTGAAAAGATGCTCTAGTTTTAGAGAATGTAATAGGGGTGTTACATCTGGTACCGATTGGCCCGGCTCGCATGGCATACATTGTTTTCATACCTGGGTGGCCTGGTACTTTTCCTATCCTACCAGGCAGTTTTGGCCCTTATCCTCAGATGGTCTGCTCAGGACTGGTCCAGGCCAACACGCCCACTACGACTGATTGGCCGGCTCAAATATACACCTACCGTTAGGGGGAGCCTCCGATTGGCGGATAGAATCAACCAAAGGGGGGATTCCTGCATGCACCATTCATTATCATTCTGGATGCTGAGAAGTAAATGTCGCCCCTGACTGAAGCTGTGGCAGCTCTCTGTCTCCTTCTCACTGCTGTGAGGAGCACACACACACATGCTCACAGCCACCTTTGTTTAAGGGAGATACCACAGATTTTCCGTTAGTCCTTCGCCCCGCCCACGTGCTCAGAGATGTCCCCGTTCCTGAGAAGTGTTTGTGAACAAATCCAGTCAGAGCGGGAGCCGATCCGGAGCTACCCAGCTCAATACGTGCTAGACCAGATGGGACACTGCCTAAACTATGTGACGTTGTTCCACCCCAAAGTGAAATGTTGTCTGTTGATATATTTCCCAGAGTCAGAAGTGGGGGAAAACACTTTGTAACCAGCCCAGTAATTCTCCTGACTCGGCTGTACTCCTTTAGCTTAGCATTAAACACAGTAAATGAATGGATACAACTAGCATAGTGAGTGAAAAACATCCTTAAAATCACTCAGTAGTGATCCCAATTCTGCTTGGTGACCTAAATAATCGTACTGACTACAAATGAAAATAATTCGTCGTCGTCTTCGTCTTCCTCCGCTTATCCGGGTCCGGGTCGCGGGGGCAGCATCCCAATTAGGGAGCTCCAGGCCGTCCTCTCCCCGGCCTTGTCCACCAGCTCCTCCGGCAGGACCCCAAGGCGTTCCCGGACCAGATTGGAGATGTAACCTCTCCAACGTGTCCTGGGTCGACCCGGGGGCCTTCTGCCGGCAGGACATGCCCGAAACACCTCCCCGGCGAGGCGTCCAGGAGGCATCCTGACCAGATGCCCAAACCACCTCAACTGGCTCCTTTCGATCCGGAGGAGCAGCGGTTCTACTCCGAGTCCCTCCCGAATGTCCGAGCTCCTCACCCTATCTCTAAGGCTGAGCCCGGCCACCCTACGGAGGAAACTCATTTCGGCCGCTTGTATCCGCGATCTCGTTCTTTCGGTCATTACCCAAAGCTCATGACCATAGATGAGGATTGGGACGTAGATCGACCGGTAAATTGAGAGCCTGGCTTTCTGGCTCAGCTCCCTCTTCCCCACGACAGATCGGCTCAGCGTCCGCATCACTGCAGACGCCGAACCAATCCGCCTGTCGATCTCCCGATCCCTCCTACCGTCACTCGTGAACAAGACCCCGAGATCCTTAAACTCCTCCACTTGAGGTAGGACCTCTCCCCCGACCCGGAGGTGGCAAGCCACCCTTTTCCGGTCGAGAACCATGGTCTCAGATTTGGAGGTGCTGATCCTCATCCCAGCCGCTTCACATTCGGCCGCAAACCTACCCAGCAAGAGCTGAAGGTCAGAGCTGGATGAAGCTAGGAGGACCACATCATCCGCAAAAAGCAGAGACGAGATTCTCCTGCCACCAAACTCGACACACTCCACACCACGGCTGCGTCTAGAAATTCTGTCCATAAAAGTGATGAACAGAACCGGTGACAAAGGGCAGCCCTGGCGGAGTCCAACCCTCACTGGGAACAGGTCCGACTTACTACCGGCTATGCGGACCAAACTCACGCTCCTCTGGTAAAGGGACTGAATGGCCCTTAACAGAAAGCCACCCACCCCATACTCCTGGAGCGTCCCCCACAGGGTGCCCCTGGGGACACGGTCATAAGCCTTCTCCAAATCCACAAAGCACATGTGGATTGGTTGGGCAAACTCCCATGCCCCCTCCATCACCCTTGCAAGGGTATAGAGCTGGTCCACAGTTCCACGGCCAGGACGAAAACCACATTGCTCCTCCTCTATCTGAGATTCAACTATCGATCGGACCCTCCTCTCCAGTACCTTGGCGTAGACCTTTCCAGGGAGGCTGAGGAGTGTGATCCCCCTATAGTTGGAACACACCCTCAGGTCACCCTTCTTAAAGATGGGGACCACCACCCCGGTCTGCCACTCCCTAGGAACTGCCCCCGATGACCACGCAATGTTGTAGAGACGTGTCAACCATGACAGCCCTACAACATCCATAGCCTTGAGATACCCAGGACGAACCTCATCCGCCCCCGGGGCTCCGCCCCTGTGTAGTTGTTTGACTACCTCAGCAACTTCTGCCCCCGAGATCGGACAGTCCATCCCCAGGCCTCCCAGCTCTGGTTCCTCCTCGGAATGCGCATTGGTGGGATTGAGGAGCTCCTCAGAGTATTCCTTCCACCGTCCGACTATAGCCTCAGTTGACGTCAGCAGCTCCCCATCCCCACTGTAAACAGTGTGAGCGAGTTGCTGCCTTCCTCTCCTGAGGCGCCGGACAGTTTGCCAGAACCTCTTTGGAGCCGATCGATAGTCTTTTTCCATGGCCTCACCAAACTCCTCCCACGCCCGAGATTTTGCCTCGGCAACTGCCACTGCTGCACCCCGCTTGGCTATCCGGTACCTGTCTGCTGCCTCCGGAGACCCACAGACCAGCCACGCCCTGTAGGCCTCCTTCTTCAGCCTGACGGCTCCCCGAACCTCTGGTGTCCACCAGCGGGTACGGGGGTTGCCACCACGACTGGCACCGGCCACCTTACGACCACAGCTAGCAACAGCCGCCTCGACAATCACAGAGTGGAACAAGGCCCACTCGGACTCAATGTCCCCCACTGCTCTCGGGACGTGGTCAAAGCTCTGCCGGAGGTGGGAGTTGAAGACCGTCTTGACAGGTTCTTCTGCCAGGCGTTCCCAGCAGACCCTCACTATGCGTTTGGGTCTGCCAGGTCTACGCGGCATGTTCCCTTGCCATCTGATCCAACTCACCACCAGGTGGTGATCAGTTGACAGCTCCGCCCCTCTCTTCACTCGGGTGTCCAAAACATACGGCTGCAGGTCAGATGATACGACTACAAAATCTATCATCGACCTGTGACCTAGGCTGCCCTGGTACCAAGTGTACCGGTCGGCATCCTTATGTTCGAACATGGTGTTCGTTATGGCCAAACTGCGGCTTGCACAGAAGTCCAATAACAAAACACCACTCGAGTTCAGATTAGGTGGGCCGTTCCTCCCAATCACACCCCTCCAGGTCAAGCTGTCATTGCCCACGTGAGCATTGAAGTCCCCCAGCAGGACAATGGAGTCCCCTGATGGAGCACTATCTAGCACTCGTCCCAGGGACTCCAAAAAGGGTGGGTACTCTGAACTGATATTTGGCCCATAAGCACAAACAACAGTCAGGACCCGTTCCCCGACCCGAAGGCGCAAGGAAGCTACCCTCTTGTCCCCCGGGGTAAACCCCAACACACAGGCAGAGAGTCTCGGGGCTAACAAAAAGCCAACCCCAGCCCTCCGCCTCTCACCCCGAGCAACTCCAGCAAAGTAGAGTGTCCAACCCCTCTCCAGGTCTCGGGTTCCAGAGCCAATGCAATGTGTCGAGGTGAGTCCGACTATATCTAGCCGGTACCGCTCAACCTCTGCCACAAGCTCCGGCTCCTTCCCCGCCAAATAATTATTAACATAAAAGAATCACAGGCGCCATTTTATACTTGGGACTACTTTATGACAAAGCACAGGTGTAAGACTCCGCTGAAAGGTGCAAGTGTCATGTTCTGTGTCCCTGTGGTCCCCAGCCCCCTCCTGGTTCCTCTCATGTGTCACCTAATCTTCTGTGCCCCTTTTGGTCCCCTGCTTCTCCAGGCTTCCCTCTAGTCACTTCACTTATCATTAGTTTTCTGCTATTTTAGATTATCTGGTTCATATCTCCCTTTAGTGTATTGTGTTCCTTCCCCATTTAAGTATGATCCTCTCCTGCCTTCCGGTATAATTACTTCTGTCACTCTGAGGTCGTTAGTTTATTTATCTTTAGTCTTTCTACAGTGTTTAGGTTTATTTACATTCAGTAGCTTTGTCTTACAGATTTTAGGTCTGGTTTCCTCACCTGCCCTGTTCTGCTCCTCCTCTCAGTTATCAATCTCACCTGTGCCCAATTCCCTTTTAATCACCCAGCCGCTGTGTATAAAACCCTGTCTTGTCTCTCAGTGTTTATCAGTCCATTGTCTTTGTCAAAGTTGTTCTGTCCTCCTCCAGAAACTCCAGGTTCTTGCTCATAAATGAGCTTTGTTTTTGTATTTCAGTTTTTCTAGATTTTAGGCTTGCTTCCTGCCCTTTGGATATTTACCCATCATCCTAATGAAATGACTTTTCATTTATCCAACCGCTCCTGCCTGAGTTGTCTGGGTTTCTGCATTTTGGTTCCAAACCTCCGGCTCTCAACGTGTCAGCAAGTATCAATCCAAAACAAAATAAAGCAAAGTGGAAGCTGGAAAATGACATTTTCACTTCCTAAAATTACAAGCAAGCTTGTATTATGGAAGAAATACAACGGTCTCACCAGAATTATTGTTTTAGACACTGAGTTTATGACATTGAATTTTTATTCTGAGAAATTGCATATTGGAATATTTTTAACTGAAAAAACAGCAGAAATATTTTCATCTGTTAAAATGTAATAGCAGAATTTTAATATGAATGAACAGAGTATGAAAATGGAAAATTGTACAATGGTTAATTACCTATGAATCAAATACACACCTGTTACGGGCAGAAGTAAAAAAATAGAGATTATTTGGTTTGATATAAGAAACAGACGTTTGAAACTGAAAAAAAAGATTGTTAAATAAACAATCCCTGAAGTGAGGGTAAAAAGTCACTTTTGCAATGACTATTGAAAACAAAATCAAAGTCATCCACAGAAAGAATGAGATGGTGAAGCTGAAAAAGGTCAAAGATCAAAATTCTAATTGGACCAAACGCACTCACCAATTATTTTTTGCTCATAATGAAAACATGATAAAAAATATTATGAAAAAGTTGGAAAACAGAGAATTTAGTGAAAAAACTTAAAGTTAAGAAAAAACAAGTAGAAAAGCATGAGGAACAATGACAAAAGACCAACGTCTTTACCGTGAGCCTACGTCATGCCCATCTATTTCCGGACCATGGGTCACCGGAAGAAGGAAAATGTTAATGCAAGTCAATGGGGCTAAAAACGCAATTTTCTAAACTTTTTTTGTTACATGCCATGGATTTTACATATGTCCGTTAATTTTATAAAGACTTTCAGATGCCAAGAATGGATGCAAACGTTATTTTAGGTTTTGTGTGAAAACGTGTCCAGAACTACAAATGCGTATCACCCAATTGACGTCATCGAACCAGACACGGAGAAAAGCAATGGAAAATTGGCTGTAAGTTCAGCGAGCTTCAAATCCTTCCCTCAGGAGAAAAGAATCAAATCAATCTTGCCATGTGTTATGTAGCAACTACATTAGGGGAGAGGAGTATCTGTGGTGACATCATATATGAATGTGCCGATGTATGGTTTGTAGTTATCAAATCAAATCAATCAAATCAAAGATACTTTATTAATCCCAGAGGGAAATTAGAGTTTCAGTACACACAATTCACAGATCAGACATACATGTGCAAGACACATGACAAGAATTGGTGACTGTGGTCATTTGCAACCCTGAGTCGCGCTACCTTAATAGAGATAAGAGGGTTACATGAGGATTGGTGCAGGTGGAGGGAAAAAAGAGGCACTTCAGAGCTACTCTCCAGCAGGAGGACAGCTTTTCTCTGCAAAAAAAAAAACAAAAAAAAAAAAACACACACCTCAGACATAGATGTGCAACAGACTTCAGACAACACAACATAAGTGTCTACTAGGAGGGGTGGTAGGTTGGGACTATCCCAGCTTCAGCTCCTGCAGCCACGATGAAGCAGCGCATGTCACCTCAGTGTGGATGGGGGGGCGCATTCAGGGTTGGAGGGCCGCTGTCCTGCACAGGCTGGGAAAGGAGGCAGAGTTGAGTTGCCATAGCGACGACATATTCCACATATCTTCTGAGGGGGGAGTTTTCATTGGAGCCTTGCAGGCTCAAGGACACCAGATTTCGATTAGAAATTGTTTTGGGGCCAGACAGAGATAATTTCCTCTCTGTCTTACAGTCTGCTGGTCCTCACCTCTCCGAATTCCAATAGTAATGGACGTTAATCGATCCCAATCCGTGCTGATTCGTCCACTCTCTCCTTGATGGCATCGATCTATTGTGCCAAAGAATGAATCTCCGCCAAAGTCCCAAGCTTACGATTCATCTCGACAATTATTTGAGTCTGTGAATTCACAGCGCGGTGCAAACCATCTCTGAGCTCCGGGATCAGGGCAATATTCCTCGACAGCTCGTTAATTTTCCAGTAAGCCAGGTAGCCTCCAAGGCCAATGAGCAGGAAACCTGACACCAACACCACGAATATCCACACATCTTCAGAGTCCTCCACAGACAGCTGAGTTAAACAAATCAAGTTCCACTGTTTCCAGGAGTCCAAGATGTGTCCAACTGGGTCTGTACTGGCAGGGCATCCGGGAGCCCCTTCTCCCGTTCTCATCGTTGAAAACATTTTATCAATCGCGTTGAGAGACCAACTAACAAGATCCATTTAAACGTATTTCAGTTTCAAAGTTTCCAGAAAAAATGCAGAAGCAGCCGTGCACCCAGCAGCCAGAGACAGACAAATGAGGATAAGATATGGAGGAGAGGAGGAAAAGAAGTGTCTGCACCCGCCAAGAGCCAGAAAAGAATTATGAACTTTTACAAGCTGAGTACGTGACAGGCATGGTCCTAACACACATTAATGTGCTTTTTTCTGGCAATGGGGGCTGTAGGTACCTAAATCATTGCAAGAAAGCAGTATTTTTGTGTTGGAGTAAGACCTTACCAACGGACGCCCATTAGGGTAAAAAAAGCCAGAGGATTGCAAACTTTAACAAAATAACAAGCACATCAGACTCCTGTTCATCACTGGCAACAAGTGAAGAGGTAAATGTGTAAAACAACATTTAACTCATTCACTGCCATTGACGACTAAAGTCGTCATTTTAGATCCAACCGTTCACTGCCAATGACGACTAAAGTCGTCATTTGCATTTTTTTACTGTTTGAGCATCGGAACGAGCCCCCGCGCTGAGAGAACAAACATCTCAGCCCTGAAGCCGATCTTCATCCGCATTCGTCACAGATCACATGATCAGGAAGCAACACATCCATGTGTTTGGAGATCGTTTTGGGCCGTTCCTGTAAAAAAAGTGAGGCGCGAACTGGAAAAGCGTATGCCGATCACAATTCAATAACAGATTATGAAAGAACGGATAACGCTCGAAACACGCGGCTTCTTCCTGATGTAAGAGTTGAGTCTCCTCTTTGTTTTGGTTGTTTTGGCATCGACATCATCCTAGCGCGCAACGTTCTGTGACTCTTAAAACAACAGTAAAAACGGTGAGAAACGCTGGTAGCGAAGGCCGTTAGCGATCAGGAAACGGCTGGCAGTGAATGAGTTAAGAATGACAAAAGTTTTGTAATCGTTTGTTACAAATCAGTAGATGCATTTTGTCCTCATGGACTCCCGTAGAAGGAAACATGGCATCTAATATGGCATCACCCAGAGACAGACCCGCTCCCATGTATTTTAGACCTGATTTTTGTGGTTATATTTTACAAAGCCGCCAATATTTTTCAACATCTGGGCATCATTTAGTTCATTTTCAACAACTTTTTGATGGATATTTCCAAAAATTATTGGTAAAAACTGCACATTGTTCCTTTAAATTGAAGTATAATATATATGCGATTCCGGGCGTAAAAGCAGATAAAAACAACTCTTTTAGACTTGCATTCATTTTTCCATTCTTCTGGAGCTGACCAGAAAGGAGGCAGACTTGAGAAATATCCGAACCTTTTTGTAAAAAGTCCTGACCCAACAACATATCGTTACTTTAACAGCCTTCCAGCTATCGGTTAAAACTCTGTATCATTTGCAAACACATCAGAGGAAGATCATAACATTCATTTAAGACCTTAAAAAATGGGAAAATGTCATCAGTTGGTCAGACAGAAAAATGGTGTTAAGGAAAACCTGATCAAAGATAAAAACACGCCAAATCATTTGGTGAAGAACAATAAGGGGATTAGTAAGAGAAGAAGAAGAAGAAGAAAATATCATTTCTATAGCGCCTCTCAAGATAAAAATCACGAGGCGCTTCACAAAAACAAAAACAAAAAATATAAGAAAAAATATAAAATATAAGAGATCACGCAAGCATCTTTGAGTGTCCTAATAAAGCACTATATAAGTTTGATTATTATTATTATTATTATATTATTTGCTATAGACATGAATAATCAACGTCTATGGGCTCTGCCACTACTCATGGCAGGCCCCTTAATTATTCTACTAAAACTCTATGCATTTTATTTTTTCTGAAGTGGAATCATCTTTAGTTTTTTTGTTTTTGTTATTATTAGACAAGGTGACTTGCTAAGATAGCTATATAAATATAATTTATTAAAATACTTTTATGGACAGTTTTTAAAGGCGATTACAGTGTTTTTATGCGGATTGTTGTAGGAGCGTTCAGTGTCCACTTGGGGGACTCAGGTGTCCCTGATTCAGATGGGGGAGGTCTCGGCGAGGGAAGGGGAGCCAGGAGGCGGAGTCTCGACGGGAGAAGGAAGTGTCTCCATAGATTGGTTGGAGCGTTGACCTCCTCCTTCGTGCGCGTGCCCTGAACTCGTTACATTTCATGAAACAAAATAATAACAACCCCAGGAGGAACCTGCTGGAGGATTTCTCGTCAGTTTTGGTGTCGCCCGTGCAGGCCGAAGCGGTTCCGCCGGTCTGGAGGTGATCATTATGCATTCGGACTGCAGGCTTCTATGGACAGAGCGGTAATGGTGGGCTGGGGGCCGACAGGGGCCGGGGTGCTCGTCCTGTCCATTCTCATCATCCTCACCACGGAGAGCTGCCGAGCCCAGAAAGGTTGGTCCCCACACCGCTGCGGTGACAACCGGACGAGCCCGGTGTGACCGTGGAGCCATGCTGGCTTTAAGAGTAAACGCACACTTGTTTTTATGTCCGTGTTATACCTGCCTCCCATGGCCGTATGAACGTGCAGTCCACACCGCTCACCCACAACCGTTTTCGGGGTGGTTTTAGGTGGAGGACAGTTGAAGCAGAACTAGGCAAACCGGTTCCTAAACTTAGCATGTTTAGCTAACGCTAAACGATTTAAACCCTCAGGGTTTTAAAGTCTTCCTACGTCAAAGTGACTGACTTAGTTAGTTTGATTCAGATTATTTTATGTTTTCATCGTTTTTTGGTTTTCTTTTAAACCAAAATTCACCAAGTAGATAAAACTCCATGTAGCATTGTATCCAGTTAGCAGACAATTGTTTTTTAAGAGCTAAACTGGTGTAAATACCCCAGTCTGAATTATGCTCTGAATTAACGTTAATATGACAAAAATAAGGCTAATTTCTGATTCAAAACATGATTTCTGTTGAGTTTCTGAGCTCTAGGAGAGCAATGTGAGCTTTAGAAAGTGTGTCATGCAGTTGTTCAGTAACATGTGTGAGGAAGGCAGCTTTGTTTTTGTCCTGTTCTGCTGGATTATGTCCAAAGAGGGGCTTCCAGATAAATACAGGCCCAAACAACATCCACAGCACCATAAAGCCTCTCCTCTCCGAGCAAAGGAGTCCACAATATCAGATTAAAAGCAATTACAGAGCTCAGAATCCACTATAAACAATAAAAACACAGTAATGTCACAGTTGATCACTAAATGGAGATTATCATTTTGGCTAAGATGACTGAATATTTCAAAATAATGTAAAAAGCTAGATGAGCACCTGTAGTGTTCAGAAAAAGAAAGTAGTTTCGAACAGTGGGTGGAAACTGCACAAGGACTAAACTATTCTGTAGAACTTGTTCTGGACGGCATTTTTCATTCTTTTGGATTGTTGCGATGACAAACACACATTTGCATCAAGGAAGTTTATTTGTCTGCTCATATAGCTAATTAGAACATTAGAAACATGAAAATATGGTGTTATGGTACCTTTATAACCAAATTCATTTACGATTAATTGCAAGTTATCTATGGAACTGATGAGAAATAACCACGATAAAAAATAGTATAGTGACAGTGCTGGTTACAAATTCTGTTGCCTTCACTATCATAAATAATAAGATGTATTTTTAAATAAATCTTCCCAATAATACAGACTTTGTTAATGGTTACTCATGGCCAACATGGAGGTAAATAATTTTGCTGTGTCACATTTGTGATAAAATAGGCTATAAATATATTGAAGATCCATCTGATGGTAACCTTACCTGACACCCGATGATCTATCTGTAGCCAATATCAGGCACCAGTAGGGTCTGCACCACTCGGTCACCTTACAGGTGTCATGGGTAAAGGCTCACATTTTCTGCTTTTGAGTTTAAATATCAGCAGATATTACTGACTTATTTCAGAGTCTGAAACCAGAAAAGTGTAACAGGACAATGATCTGAAGCACATCCTGAAAGCAGAGGCTTTTAAAACATTCCCAGACAGCTGACTGTACCGTTCCCTGGATAGGATGCTCTATCTGTACTCTCTCACACAGTTATCTACAAATAATGAAGTCTTGAATTATTAACCCAATAAATTGTGAGCCTGTTGCTTTCTTCTGCGTGTTTCTGAATCATCTTTTTTTGATTGTGTCCTGCAGGTGATGGCTGTGGCCCCACTGTGCTTGGCTTCAGCAGTGGGACCCTGTCCTCTCTGGGATATCCAAGGGCGTACCCAAACAACAGTGTGTGTGAGTGGGAGATCACAGTTCTTCACGGAAAGAGGATCCACTTTCGATTTGCTCTTTTGGACATAGAAGACAGTGACTGCCGGGTCAACTACCTCCGCCTCTACAACGGCATCGGACCAGAGAGGAGTGAGATTGGTGAGAGTTTACTTACATTTCTTCTAGTGATTCTTAACACGCAAGGGCCGACTGCAACAAATTTATATTTATCCCCTATTCCTAGTCTTCGTTTTGATTTGTTACCTCTCCTTCACACTGGAAGCATCAGCAGCACGGAACGGCAGCGGACGTCACAGCTTCAGATAGAATCTTTTATAACCTATAGGGGTGATTCAAACCAGACGTGTTGTGGAAATTTCCAGCATATCATCCCAGAAGCGGCACGGTAAGCCGCACAGTTACAGTGGTGTGAAAAACTATTTGCCCCCTTCCTGATTTCTTATTCTTTTGCATGTTTGTCACACAAAATGTTTCTGATCATCAAACACATTTAACCATTAGTCAAAGATAACACAAGTAAACACAAAATGCAGTTTTGAAATGATGGTTTTTATTATTTAGGGAGAGAACACAGGGCCTGAAATTCACTGCGGGATTGCGGGTATTGTGAGTTATATAGTCGCTTCTCGCAAATCTAGTTTTATAATGCGGGAATGCGGGAAAGTCCCGCACAGCCTGCAGCGTATGTGGACGTTTGCATCGGAGCCATTAAAATCCCACAACATCGAACCCTTTCTTCATCTTGGTGATTGGCGGCGCGCTGGATTATTATTATTATTTTTTTCTCCATTTATCAAAATACGAGCTCAGTCCCTTGCTAGCAGCAAAGTAGTGATTCGGTTGTCGGATTTAACGGCTGCACACAGACATGGACCGCTGGTTAAAACGGAAATCTAACAACGAAGGGGAACCTGCTCCCAAAAAAACTTAACAAGAAATCCCCAGCGCAGAAGGCAGCGAGGGAGGAGGCGCTGGAGGCAGGGAGGGAGGCAGCGCTGATTCCAGCGATGCTGTGAATAAGACAGGAGACAGATCCTCCGGACTTTCAAAAAGGTAACGTCACTGAAAATAACGTTAGCAAGCAGCCTAAGATAAGTTTCAGGCTAACTGGCTCAGACTGTATCCCTAGCTTGAAAATAGTAATGGTGAAATGAACTGCTCCATTTGTAGAATGGCCCTCCGCAAGAGCAGTTTGAATTCAACTGAGCTTTTATCAAATGGAAAGAGATGAAGCAGAGAAGACAGAGAGGACAGAGGACCAAGCGGAGTGTGGGAGAACCCCGCTCCATAACTAATTAGTGTGAGCTAACAGATACAATAATGCACATAGTTGCAATTGTGTTTGATGCCACATCAACGAAACTGTTTGTGTTAAAAGTTGGGTTAATGAAAATTTATCAGTTTGAGATTGAATAATTCAGAGACAGAAATCAGAGTAAGAAGCGAAGATGGAGACAACAGATAAGAAGCACAAACAAGAGCAAAGATGCAGCCCAGAGAGTTGGACAACAAACTTCAGCAATGAAAATTGTTCAGATAATTTCTAATACCAGTGCAGCAAAAAGGAGTATTTTTATTTGATTTTTATACTTCAAAGTTATTACAATGGAGAAAGAAGCAGTGTTAGAGGCCAAGAAAAAGACACCATTCAGACAAAAGAAAAGATGGCCACAGATGAAGCTATGAGGACCACTAAGGAAGATTAAAAAAAGTTAATAAATGCATCAATCTGAGGTAAGAATACAACAATGTTAAGGCCCATTGTTAATCCCACAAGTAGTTCCTGGAAAGTTTATATTTCTTTTTTTAACTTCTCTGTGAGGAAAGAAATCAGGCAGAGGAGATGAAACAAAGAAAGGGACAAGAGCAACGAAGATGAGAATGCTGCAGGAGTCCAATGAAACTGCTTATAAACGTGATGTAAGGTATGATTAGAACAACATGAGACTGCACATTCGGTACCCCCCCCCCCCCCCCAATATATATAAATTCCCCCTGTACAGACATATGTGAGGGGTAATTCCCCCCTATTTTTACAAGTGAATTTCAGGCCCTGGAACAAAATCCAAACCTACATTGCCCTGTGTGAAAAAGTAATTGCCCCCTGGACCTAATAACTGGTTGGGCCTCCCTTAGCAGCAATAACTGCAACCAAGCATTTGCAATAACTTGCTACGAGTCTTTTAGAGCGCTCTGGAGGAATTTATCCCACTCATCTCTGCAGAATTGTTCTAATTCAGCTTTATTTGAGGGTTTTCTAGCATGAACTGCCTTTTTAAGGCCATAGCATCTCAATAGGATTCAGGTCAGGACTTTAACTAGGCCACTCCAAAGTCTTCGTTTTGTTGTTCTTCAGCCATGCAGAGGTAGATTTGCTGGTGTGTTTTGGGTCATTGTCCTGCTGCAGCACCCAAGATCGCTTCAGCTTTAGTTGACTAACCCCCAAATTCCACTACCTCCGCTCCGGTCCGCCCCCGCCTTCCGCAGCCGCTCGCTTCCGAACTCAATTTTTACTGGTACCCGCTCTACAACGGCTCCGCTCCGGTGCGGAGACCTGAGGTGGGCAAACAAGCATGTGCGGGATTTTCGAGATCTTGCGATACAGTCCGAGCAATAAATGCGGAAGTTAGATCCAAACACCCGTTGTGTGGGAGAAGCATCGAAATGAACAGTTTAATCTGCCCATCATTTGTGTTGAGAGAACAGCAGTGTTTGGATCAACAAAGTGTGACTATTTTGATAGTAGAAACTGTATTTATGGCTTACTTTTGTGCATTTAAAGTTCAGCCGCGATTGATAGTTGTTAAAAGTTGTAAAACCTGTGCATATGAAACAAAAAACTCCTTTTGTTTATCGCTTTATTGTGAAAAACGGAAGTTGTGCTTGCTCCTTTTCCTATTGGGCGGTTGTGATTTCTGTCCATTTACTGCGGAGGTGCTCCGGCGTCCGGCAAAAATAGGATCGATTCTATTTTTGCCGGACGCTGAAACAGAGGGCGGCGCACGGCGCCGCACTGCCGGAGCACGGCCGCAGTAGTGGAATTGCTCTGATTGACTACAACGGGACCGATTTTGCTCCGGTGTTCGTGTCGGAGCGGAGCGGAGCGGAGGTAGTGGAATTTGGGGGTAACAGATGGCCGGACGTTCTCCTTCAGGATGTTTTGGTAGACAGTAGAATTCATGGTTCCATTTATCACAGCAAGCCTTCCAGTTCCTGAAGCAGCAAAACAACCCCAGACCATCACACTACCACCACCATATTTTACTGTTGGTATGATGTTCTTTGTCTGAAATGCTGCGTTACTTCTACGCCAGATGCCGGGACTTTTGCCTTCCAGAAAGTTCTACTTTTGTCACATCAGTCCACAAGGTCTTTTCCCAAAAGTCTTGGCAATCATTGAGATGTTTCTTAGCAAAATTGAGACGAGCCCTAATGTTCTTTTTGCTTAACAGTAGTTTGCTTCTTGGAAATTAGTCATGCAGGCCATTTTTGCCCAGTCTCTTTCTGATGGTGGAGTCGTGAACACTGACCTTAATTGAGGCAAGTGAAGCCTGCAGTTCTTTAGAAGTTGTCCTGGGGTCCTTTGTGACCTCTCGGATGAGTTGTCTCTGCGCTCTTGGGGTAATTTTGGTTGGCCGCCCACTCCTGGGAAGGTTCACCACTGTTCCATGTTGTTGCCATTTGCGGATAATGGCTCTCACTTGTTGTTCGCTGGAGTCCCAAAGCTTTAGAAATGGCTTTATAACCTTTACCAGACAGATAGATCTCAATCACTTTTGTTCTCATTTGTTCTTGAATTTCTTTGGATCTTGGCATGATGTCTAGCTTTTGAGGTGCTTTTGGTCTAATTCTCTGTCAGGCAGCTCATATATAAGTGATTTCTTGGTTGAAACAGGTGTGGCAGTAATCAAGCTTGGGGTTGGCTACAGAAATAGAACTCAGGTGTGAAACACCACAGTTGGGTTATTTTTTTTAACAAGGGGGGCAATTACTTTTTCACACAGGGCAATGTGGGTTTGGATTTTGTTCTCTCCCTAAATAATAAAAACCATAATTTCAAAGCTGCATTTTGTGTTTACTTGTGTTATCTTTGACTAACGGTTAAATGTGCTTGATGATCAGAAACATTTTGTTTGACAAACATGCAAAAGAATAAGAAATCAGGAAGGGGTCAAATAGTTTTTCACACCACTGTAACTTGGGGCTATACAGGTAATCACACACGGTTTCAGTGTTAAACCTCCTGTAATTTTCAAAACAAAAGTCTGTTACAGCGATTTGATTTAATTAGGGATGCACAGAAAATTTGGCCACCGAAAGTTTTTGATCGAGTGTGACCCAAAAAAGAATTTTTGGTTTTCGGCCAAAACTGAAAAAACACGCCTGAAACAGATTGTCAGGTGAACCACGTTTTCGTTTCATCTCTCTTGTGACAACTTGCTCTTTGCTTTAAAATCAGTACATTTGCACTGATTTCAAAAGTAAACTTTTAGTTTTGCTGTTTTATTTCAAACGCTGGAATATTCATATCAATCATATGACACGCTTTACTTTGTTTCACATCTACTGCATCTGCTTGGCGTTTTATTCTTTATTCTTTTACTTTCCCGCTACGTCTGTCACTATTAGTGGTGTTTTAATCATCCTTTCTACATCCACTGTGTCCTGAACACGGTGAAATAAGCTTTGGATCATGTGTGTGAAGCATGTTTACTCTCATGAAGCACGCAGACTGTTGCTGCTGCACAGCTGCAGCGTCACTTTCCCTCTCACTGGACGAGCGAAAATCTTCATCAGAGGGTGAATATTACTATTCAGAAACAGAGTCAGCCATTACCAGACAAAGAGCTTTGTCAACAATGGACAGACCTGTCAGCATTGCAAGTTTCTCCTCTCTAATATATAATAATTAGGGGTGGGAATTGATAAGGTTTTATCAATATCAATGGCATTGTCAATTCAGTCAATCAATCCAATTCTTAATCAGTTCCAGAGTAGTTCAGTTGAACTACTCAACTAATAGCACACGGCCTCCTGCATTAAAACTGTCAGTTTATCTATGATAAATAATCTGTTGGAAAGATCTTTCCAAATGTTCTCCTTTTTTACTTTTTTTTTTACCAGCGTTGTTCCAGAGGTGCAACGGTGTGTTTTTATGGCTTTAATCCAGGCAGTGGAGAAGAACAACATCATATACGACATCAAACAGAGATATCGATCACGATTTCCTTGTTTTTGGTTTATTGACGGATGGCATGAACAAACTGTGACCTTTGAAGTCTCCAGAGGTTTTTGTGATCTCGTGAGTCCAGCGAGTAGCACGGCAGAGAAGCCGCTCCACAGCTGAGATTCTTCTGGTGGGTACTGGCACGCAGCAAAACTCGCGAGTAAACCGTTCTGCTGCAGTTCCGCGCTGTTGATGCCTCATAAGTAGGGGTTTTCTTGCTGTTATATAACACCATCTTGCTATTCTCTTGATGTCTTTGTTCTTCAAAGTGTTTCACCTAATTGATGAAGACGCAATCGTTCTGCTGATTCTCCAGAAACCTAATCCAGAGCCATCTGATCCCTAAACATTCACGGCATTTCAAAACTATGATTATCACAAAGATTTTTATTTGAAAACTCATTATTTTAATTGAACAAACTGTCCTACAAAAACTGCTTTACTCAAGAGCAGGGATAGGCAGTCCTGGTCCTGCAGCATGTTTTAGGTGTTTGCCCTGCTCCAACAGACTTAAATCAGCAGTTAAATCACCTATTGACCGGGTTTTCAAACTCTGTAGAGGCCTGTTAATCATCTACTGATTAAAATCAGGTGTGTAGAGACAGGGAAACAACTAAATCATGCTGGATAGTGGCACTCAAGGACCAGGATTGCCTACCCCAGCTCAAGAGTGTCAAGTGACACGATGCCTGCGGGCACAGAGAATACGTCTTCCCACATTATTCTAGATTAGTTGAGTTTGCCTATTAGACTAATAAATCATATGTCAGACACAACTGAGCTGCCATGTGGTGTTCCTCAGGGTTATGTTCTGGGGCCTTTTCTATTCATAATTAATGCTCTCCCTCTAGGCTGGATTATCTGCAGTATTTATTACCACGTGTATGCTGATGACAACCAAATCTACTGATGGTTTATTCACTGGTTTCTTTAACCTATACAGGCTCTTTTTTAGAGCTTTTAATTAAGATTTTGTATTTGTTTTAACTTGTTAAAGTATATTGTTTTATTGTATTCACCAGGGGTCTCATTTATCAAACATTGCGTAGAATCCTTACTAAAACCGTACTTAAGCTCAGCAAAAACAAATGTACTTACGCTAAGTAGGTTTGTGATCTATCAAACATGGAGTACGCACAGCTGCACGCAGTCTCCGCTTCATAAATCAGAAACTATCTAGAAAGGTTCTCAGCTGCTTTTTAGTCACCACGCCCACTTACTGCCATAAATAGTCAATGCAAAGTGCCTTGTGTATCTCATGCATATACATAAGCTGGCTGTTGCAGCACTCTGCCAATGACAATGACTGTAGATCAAGGCAGATCAAGGAAGCGCAATTTCACAGAAGCAGAAATTGGGGTAATTGTGGGTGAGGTGGAGAAATGAAAGGAAGTACTTTTGCAAAACAAATAAGAGAAAATCCACGGAGTGGCACAGCGTTGCTGAAGCCGTCAATGTTGTGAATTCCTCAGAGAGATCTGTGGCGGAAATAAAAAAATGGTCCAATTGGGATTCAATCCCCAGACTCCCGGGCTAATCAGTCAGCCAAACGATCTCCCCTGTTCAAGTAGCCAGGGCGCATGATCAATCTGGTCACAGTGACAGGACACACACTGTCACAGACGCATGACAATCTGTCTCAATCTGTCTCCCTGCTGATATTCTGCATTCCGTATTCTGCGCTTCAGGCTGTGTGTGTGTGCGCACACGCATGTGTGTGTGTGTGTGTGCACGCGTGCGTGTATGGGGGGGATCTTGATCTGTGTGAAATCGAAGCAGTACAAGTGATAATGCTGCAGGATTTCATGATTGTATCCTTCTCAGCAGCAGCACTGCAGGTGCTCTCCATGTCCAACATGTGCGTAAGCCAGGTCCTTAGTCAACTTAAAGTAGCATACATTTTTCTGCTGTTTTCTGCTGTTTTCTTTCATGAATCCCAAAGTTTGCGTGCAAAGTTGCTTACGCAGTTTTCCGACGCCGTTTTGCGCGTAAGCAAGCTTGATAAATGAGGCCCCAGCTTCTTAAATCTCTTCTTAAGTTTTGTAAAATCTCAAAAAAATTCTGTTAATTATGTTTCTATGGCAGAAGCACAGACACCTTTTAGATATTTTTTCTTGTCTTTTTTTAGTTAAAAAAACATGTTTTTCTCACCTTTAAGACCGATAGATGAGAGGTGCTAATGCAGTAACCAAGTATTTTAATCACTAACTCGATTTAGCTCTTTGTTTTTTTTTATGTGCGGCCACCAGTGAAGTTCTGTGGTTTGGGTCAAAAGGTCAACAAGCCGATTGAGTCCTCAGGCAACCAGGTCACCGTCCAGTTCATGAGTGGGATGCACCACAGCGGACGTGGATTCTACCTGTCATACTCCATCACTGAACATTCAGGTGTGCTTGAAGTCTCTTCACTCAGGTTTCTGTAAATCATCCATTGATTCTCTGGTTTAGAGCTTGGTCCCAGTTCTGTTGTCTCCTTGGGATCTGAGTTGCCTCAGTGATTGTGTTAGTCACAGCTGTTTTCCCTCTGTGTCCCATTTTATTTTTTATAGCTGTGATGTGATTATATTGTCCTGGAAGGACTTGCTGATCTTTAACATGTGAGGGTGTCTAAAAGCTGGCAGCTTGTCACAGTTTCTTCATCTCTCTCTCTTTAGATCATCTTTGCGTTCTATCAAAACCGCATCGTTGCTCGATCAAAGTTCAGTTTTGGGTTTTGAGAAGACGTACATTTTCAATGTAGCATTTTTCTCTGTCATTTTCCCAAACTTGAGACTGAGACAACAACCGCATTTGATGCTTTTTGTGTTTACATAAAATCTGCACTTCCACCACAATTAAAACAAATAAGCCAAGTGGTGCAGTCGTTTGTTTCTGCTCTGTAAATCTGTTTGTCCCTGACTGTTGCTTACATTTAGAGCCGATTCTTATTGGGTTTTCTTCATTACTGGAAATGTTTGATTTACTCATTCAGAATGAAGAAAATCCCACATCCCCTTTTTCAAAAATGACGCATGACTTGGAATGTTGCTGCTTCATTTGAGTGCATGTTTTCCCCTCATGTGGTGAAGTTGTAGAGATCACCAGAAGTCTGAGGAGACAAGTGATGATTTGGTCCCAGTGGCCACCTTGAGTCACGCTGGGAGTCTCGCAGCTTCAGCCACAAAGCTGATGTGTATGCTTAGTCCTCATGCAACTGATCACTCAGGTGATGGTGGGTGGACAGCGCAGTACAAAGTACACCCGTCACCATGGTAACACCAGTGCGGCTTAGGGTTATTTTGCTGTCTGACTCATTGGTTGGTTTTCCAGATTACTGTTTTTGTAAATAATAACGTGGTCAGAACACGAAGAGAGTGTACATCTTTACCGTGTGACCTGATGGCGAAGGCTCTGATGGGATCAATCAATGGCCTCCCAGTGTCCACAAATATGGATGCTGGCTTTTTGTCCTGTAATATTTTATTCAGTTTATCTAAGAGTTGTTGTTAATACGCTGGGAAACAATATTTTAATGCATTTTTGGGGGGAAAATAATCATTTAGAAAATCATTTGGTTACTTTTTTATTTATTTCTTCTCAAAATAATGTTTGTGGGGTCCTACAGGTCCAGAGCAGCTAGGTGACATTAAAATGCACACCATATAACATCTCAGGCTTTCAGAGGTTAAGGATTTCTGACCCTACATGGAAAAAAAAGTCAAGTTCTGTTGATTAAGCTTAGATCCGGCTCAGATGTTCTTCTGTCTTATCACCAGTAGAAGCTTTTTCTACTGAGACCACTGGTGAACGTATGAGTCTCTACATGTTACACGGCCTCACTGTTGGTTATCTGAGAAAGCTGGGACTGAGGTTGTTATGCAGGATCAAGCAGAGAAACCAGTTCTGATGCTCGTTTGTTTTACGTTGCAGATTTAATCACCTGCCTCAACAAAGGAACTGATTTCCCAGAGGCAGAGTTCAGGTGAGCAGAGATCGCTTTGTGTCGTGACCTGACTTGTAAGACATTAATTTTTTTAATGTGTCCCTCTTTCCTCAGTAAATACTGTCCTGCGGGCTGCTTGACGTCCACAGAGGAGGTTTCTGGAACAATTCCTATCGGATACAGAGAGGTGATTCCTTCATTGTCCCTGAGCCAAACTGCCTCCATCCTGACCCGACAGCACCCCTGTAACGCATGAGGTCACAGGCACTGTGTCTCTCTCCGATGACCTCACTCAGAGCTGGAGGAGTTGGTGGGGGGGGGGTGTTTCTGGCTGATGGGAGGACGGGGAGGAGCGCTGGGATGTGCTTTAGGAAGAGCAGCGCCCCACAGGAACAGAGGAGGGGCAGGGTCACTGGGTAAAAGGGAGGTTAGATAATAGTTTGGCTGCGAATAATAACCCTGTAATCCAGTCCAGCTGCAGCAGGGTGCTGAGCAGAGTGGTGTGTTTTATTCTTCCGATAGATGAGAATGAGTCAGCGCAATGCTAATGCTGGAGAAGCTTTGTGTGTGAATGTCTGGGTGTTAGTTTGTGAGCACGAGATTCATTCATAAAGCCTTTTATTGGGTGTGTTTAAATCTCCAGAGCTTTCTAACTGTCTGCATCAGTGACCCCACCCAGATCACAATCATGCAGCTTTTAGTAGTCTGCCTCAGTATCTCCTACTCTTTCCTTCTACATCCCAGTTATCGTACACGCGAGTGTTGATTTCTCTGGTGGAGGCAAGCTGTTGCGGTAATGGTTTGTTAGAGCCCTCTTCAGGATGTGGCGTGCCATTTTTTGGGAAGTCGCCAGGAAAGTGTTGATGGCTTGTGGCCGCTGCATGTGTGTGTGCTCGTCACCCTGTGGCTCACCAGTTTTCCCACAGCTGAGAGTCGCAGTGTGGTTCTTCTTATTTTTTTTTTACCCTTTCGCATAATAACATCTCACTCCACTCAAGCAGCTGCGCAAGGGTATCGTCCAAGCTCAGTTGGGTTTTCTTTGTCAGCTCCTCTGTGATGTGGCTGCAGGTCTGGACAGAAATGCACCCGGCTCTTAGTCATTTCCATCGGCTCCTCCTCCTATCTGCTGTGCAGAGAAGTGACATCATCCTGATTCATCAGCTTTTATCTGCCTGAGTCTGAAGGTTAAAGTGGTCATGCTGTTAAGTAACGCCACACTTTCAAATACACTTTGTGTAGTCGTTTTATTAAGAGCATCCCATTTTCCTTGACTGGAAATGCGCTTGATGGAGTTTTAATGAATTGCTAAAGTTTGTGTGCATGCACGTACCACGATCAACAGCCAGTCGTAAAAGGTTATGTAGGTATGCAGGTGCTCAGCGTGAGATGAGCAGGAATCGGCTTACAGGACTTCACGTAAACGCAGGACGAACCTATAATCGATTTAACTCTTAGCATTTGTTGAATGAACACATCAGACATCACCCGTCACAACAGGACATCAATCTGAGATCACTTTATGTGGAGAAACGATGGTTATAGTCGAGGTTTGATATTTGGGGGCGCTAAGGGGAGCCCAGCTACCCCGAAAGTGTGATGGGCTCCACTAGAGTCCCCCAACTTACACACCCAGGGGGAGCTTGAAAAAAGATCCAGTTTCAACCTATATTACATCATTTATATGCACCCTGGACTTCAGAGCGGAGGGTCCTAATTGTTCATGTGCTCCAGGCAGCTGCATCCTGCACACGGCCACAGTAACCGTCTCAAAGAATATCACACTATCGTTCATGTCTGCCTATAATCTCTGGTACTTTCTGTCTTTTATTCATGCCTGACGCTCTCGCTTGCAGCGTAGCTCAAAACCTGCGCTCTGGTGACATCACCTCACTGGCGGCTGCGCCGTGTGCACTCCCCTGTTTTTGCAGAGGCTCCCCTGGAAGCCTCACTGTAATTCGTAGCCTGGTTATAGTTATTTTTGATAACAGTCTCACACACACAACACTGTGTGGTCCTCTGTGTAACCACAGCCTCTCTGTCTCCTCCTGCAGTCGTCTCCCCTGTGTGCAGCAGCAGTCCATGCAGGTGTGGTGTCTAACGCTGTGGGGGGGAGGATCAATGTGGTCAGCAGCAAAGGCATCCCTCACTATGAGGGCACACTGGCTAACAACGTCACTTCCACTGGGTAACGCAGTCTGACACTACAGGACACAAAGCCCGCCCCGGTCACCATCTGCTTAGCTTCTTCTCCCATTTTTTCTTTTCTTCTCAGAGGAACTTTGTCAAACAGCCTTTTCACCTTCAAGACCAATGGTGAGTTTATTATTACTGTTATTATTATTATTTTGACAGCAACTGATTCTGATTCCATGTCTTAAACCCTTCAGGCTGTTACGGGACGCTGGGGTTGGAGACTGGCGGTGTTGCAGATACTCACCTGAGCGCTTCCTCCGTGTGGGACTGGAGCGCCAACGCCGGTCAGAACAGTGTGTGGGGACCATCGGGGGCTCGCCTTAAGAAGTCGGGGCTGCCCTGGGCGCCTTCACAGAGCGACCAGCTACAGTGGCTGCAGGTGGTTTTCAAGAGGGAGCGGAGGATCACAGGTACAGAGTTCACAGTTCCAGGAGTATTGATTATCGGTCTTTACTTTGTTGGTTCTAATCACCTCTTTGGTGTAGCTATCGCCACCATGTAGTCCCATTAGACACCTGCTAAGTTCTAATAAGCAGATCTGATGAACATTATACCTAAGATGGATCTTCTCGGGCACAGACTGTTCATTTGTTTACAGTCGCTCTTCAAAATAGTTTTATTTAAACCTCCTATTTGTTCTGACAGGTGCTGAGCTGCACCTATTTGTTATTCTTCCCTAAAGTTTGAGATTTTTCCTTAAAGGCACCACCTAGAGGTGGAAAAATGTATAACACCTTTAAGCCCTTCTCCTGGCTTCTCATTCGTGAACACACACCTCTACAGTTACGATTATTATACTCAGGGTATGCTGTTCATTCATAGTTGTACTTTAATGAAGTGTCCACAAGAAATGTCACCAACTTTGTATCTGTTCCACATCCAAGATCCGTCTCTGTTAGATGGAGTAAAACGTACTCTCACCCCTCCTTTCCACCAGAGCCACAACGGAGCCGTCAGCAGCACGTCATAGCTGCTGACAGGAACCGCCGTGGTCAACAGAACCTTTTCCACCGGAGCCGTCAGCAGCGCGAGTCGGCCGCGTCTCAGGAGCAGCATGTCGCGGCTCTTACGCGCTGGTTCGATTTTCTACGCGCTACGCCTCTGAAACGGGTCATGTTCGACATTTTTGGGGAAGGAAAGACAGGAAATCGGACGCGGAAACGGAGAGAAGCTTCCCGAGATTTTCAGAATAAAGAAACATACTGCCTTCCAGTTGCTTTACTTTAAAAAAAGTTGTCACCTAGCTAGCGGTCTCCTTTGTTTTTCCATAATGGATGACAAAAGGTTGATTACTGAAGTGGAGAAGTACCCAATCCTGTTTGATCCCAGTCAGTTTTTATAAAGACGTCAAGAAGGATAACGCATGGAGTGACGTATCTGCGGTTTTGGGGCAAGATGGTGAACTTATACTAATTATTAACGTGATTTCTTTTGTAGTTTTCTCCTGCTTGTTGTTGTGTTTACTGACAAAGTCACGCGTGATTTTGCTAATGTCGCGTGACTTCGTGCTCTGTCGGTGACAGCTGCTCCCCTGCTGCTTCGCGTCTCGTGGGAAAGACCAAGCAGCAGCTTACGCGAGCAAGACGTGCTGCTGCAGTAACGTGCTGCTGACGGCTCTGGTGGAAAGGAGGGGTCAGGCAGAAACTGCCTATGTGTTGAACACACAGATGATGTAAAGTTATATGTGCTGACCTGAAGTTTATAATAACTATCAAATCTACAGCTTTTATTCTAATCTGACTGTCTACCTAGTGGAACGCACTTGTTTGATAAACCTAAGTAAGGCTGAATGTGGCCCGTGTAACTAATGTGGTGTTTAAATGAGTGGATGCGTAAGCCTGGGCATGTCTGGTTTAAAGGGCTTATGAAATGATGGTAAACATTGTGTAAACAGGTAGGACTCCAGACGTGGTGTTAGTCTTTATTAATCTCCATTGAATCATGCTCATCTTGTTCTTCTTTGCAGGCATCATCACCACTGGCTCTACCCTGAGGGAGTACCCGTACTTCGTTTCTGCGTACCGAGTTCTCTACAGTGCTGACGGTCAGCAATGGACCACCTACAAGGAAGAAAATTCTACACAAGACAAGGTAAAATATGTCACTCAAGGAACTGTAATGTAGAGTTGCATTCCTGGATCGTCTCCATAGCAACTGCTATCGACCAAGAGTGTTTAATGGCAGGAAACGTGAGCAGGCAGTGGTTTGAGTTAAGTGCCGTGGGAGATGAGTCGGGACACTACTGAGTGGTTGAGCTGTGGGGTTTTAGCTGGCGTTGATGACCGGCTCAGCGATCGGACTGGGAAGTGACCTCACCCAGGTGGAGCCGATCGCATAATTAGCGCCTTTGTCCACAGCTAGAACAGCCACTGTGTCCACATTTCTGTCACATATTAGATGATCTGTTGTCGTACGGCAGATTTTCCAAGGAAACATCAACTACCTGCATGAAGTAAGGAACAACTTCATTCCTCCGATTGAAGGCCGTTTCCTGAGGATCAGTCCCACCTCATGGCACCAGAGAATCGCACTCAAGCTGGAGCTGCTCGGCTGCCAAGATACTACAGGTCAGTGACGACTGCTTTTAGAGTAAATACATGCGTTAACCTTTAAGGATCCACATTTTCTAGATGAATATTTTTGATTGCGGACAGGGAGGAGGGGGCCAAGTCCGAGGCTTTTCACCCCTTCTCAAAATGCTCCGAGCACGAAACGCCCACCTCGTGTTAGTCTGACCACACACACCCCAGACATTCGAAACACCACTATGCCTCCTCACAACGGTACGTTTAATGAAAGATGCAAAACAGATATTTGTCTTCTGCTGTGAACTTCTAGTTTCCTTGTTTAGACGTGGTGTTGAAAGCCGTTCTGGTACCCGTGTTGGTCATGCTCATGACAGCTGTGGTCGTGATCGGAGCTTGGGCCTGCCACTGGAGGAACAAGTACGCGTCATTCACTTACCACCTAAAGCTTCCCCGTGCTCTTTCATGACATTTTCTCTTCCCTGTAGGAAAAAGAGCTCCGAGGGGACGTACGATCTTCCTCACTGGGATCGCTCAGGTAGATCAGCTCTCTCTGTGTTAGTTCTTGTTGCAGCTCTGTGCATCAACTTGTTCATGTGTTGCAGACTGGTGGAAAAACATGAAGCAGCTGCTGCCCTCCAAGGCGGTTGAGACGGAGGACCCCATCCGATACAGCACCACTGAGGTCAGACAGCTGACAGGACGGAGTGCTGTACCAGAGCTGCATGCTGAACCCGCAGGTGGGCAACATTCTGTGTGTGTGTGTGTGTGTGTGTGTGGCTATAAATGTTCCATAAATGTAATTACAAAAATGTTTTTACCTTTTTAATAAACCTATATGCCCCTGCTGGACAGAATGTAAAATGCAAGGTCCTAACTTTGATTTAAGCATTTTCAAATTTATCTGTGGTTTATGTCATTAACATAAAGACGAGATGAAACGTCTCCACTTCTATTTTTAAAAAGTGAAGCCCTAATATATCGTTTATAGATGCTGCCATGTATTTATAGACCCACTTGTTTACATAAAGGAGGCAGAGTCTAAAACATGTACTGCAGGTTGCCACTAGGGGGCGTTATGGACATTTTCACCACATGAAACTAGAAAAAGGAGTTACTGCAAAAGTACTGATGTGAGATATGTTGCATTAAATCTTCATTTTCTCGCCCGTGTGTGTGTTTTAGCATCTTTTTTTAAGCAGGCATGGGCACAAAAGGCAGTGAGAGTCCATCCAAGGAGTCTTTTACAATACTGATGCTGAACACCTTCACATTGCATAGCTCTGCAATAAATAATAGTTTTAATTTGGTTTTAATGCAATCACAGATTAGCCTCTGAAAGTCCATCATGTCCCACCTGGCATCCATCCACACAACAGCAGGTATTAAGCTGTCAGAAATTTAGAAACTTGTGTTCTGATGTGGTATTGGGCCAGGACCAAATACAGGACAAGCCAAGTGTGTTTCTGAGTGGTGTGTGACTCATTCATTAGGTGATGAAACACTAATTAAAAACCAACGCTCTGAATTATTAGGCCAGCCTCAGGTTGAATGGTTCAAAAATGGAGTGGGTTGATATCTGATGTTTTTGTCTGCAGAATACGCCCAGCCACTGGTGAGCGGGCTGAAAACATTAGGTACACGGTCGACCTTTAAACCGGATGAGGGGCCTGACCCGGGATATTCAGATCCAGACCTGTACGACGCTCCCATCCCACCAGATGTCTACCACCCCTACGCAGAGCCACTGCCGGCTTCAGGATCTGAATATGCAACTCCAATCCTGGTCGACATGGGCTGCCACCCGTCAGGTGGGCCTGCGCTGAGCCAGTCCACTACAGCACGTAGTTTTATGGGCGCCGAACCCACACCACTTCTCTCGTGGACAGACGGTGGACAGGCTGAGGGTTGTGTGTATGACACGCCTAAAAATGCCACTGGACAGGCCACACCCACTGAGGATCTGACCTATCAGGTACCTCAGAGCGGTACTCAGAAGCCAGCAGGGCAGAGCTGAGGAGTCCAGAACGATTCTGGAGACGTCTGTATTGACTGAAGCTTTCTGCAAGGCCACAGGCTGCTGGTGTGGTGCCATTACAGTCCTATCACTGAAACCACAATGAATGTGTTGGTGCCGAGGAGGAGAAACCTGACTACTGTCTGATACTTTGTCCCTGTTCTGTGATTTGTAAAGCTCGCCTCTGAAACTGATTTCATTCATCTGATCTACAGGTAGAAACCTGCATGTTTCATTGAGAAGCTCCTTCCTGTTACCACGGTACGCTCGTGTCTTACGTTGTTCAGAAGCACGACTCGACAATGTCTGTAGTTCTTTATGATTCCATTATTGTGATCCTGTCAACTCAAATGAGGAATATTTATTTTTTTATTTCACATCCTGCTGATTAAGGACTAACCCCGTCATTCATGTTACGGCCGAGTCAGAAAATCAATTAATGAACTTTCCAGTGGAAAAGTTCTTTCTTTTACAGATCTGGAGACCAAATATTGCTTTTTTGTGTATTTTTTTTTTTTACAATTGTGCCAACAGTAATTTAGTCTTAATTTAGAATGGCTTAGTAAAGATGTTTGCAACAAAATATAAAGGTACAACAGAAAGAGGTAGATGGGTAAACGTTACAGCTGTGATCATTGTCGTTTAGACCTACTTGTTTTTTCTCGTCTCTGTGTATGGACGTCTGTACGTGCGTGAAGCTGTTGTGACATTTTCTGTAGTGTGTGTGTGTGTTTTACATGTTTGATGTGGCTGAAAGCTGTAGAGGAACTGCCCTCCTCTCCTGCACACTTGGTGCCAGACCAGATCAGACCAAACAGAGGGTGGGCGGCTTTAAGACCCATCGTTACATCGCTGTGTCGCTGCCACGCTTTCTCTTCAAGGAGACTGATGAACACAGGTTTGCTGCTTCCTGTGTGAGTGTTACTCACTGACTGTAAGAAGAATAAAGAGACAGTTTCACAACCTAAAGACTTGTACTTTTTTATTTCATTCTTACATGTAAAGAAATAAATACCAGCTCATGATGCATTTGATTAAACCAGAAAAAAAGCACAGTAAAGCTGATTAGAGCTGCAAGACTCTTGTTTCTCACGGTTTATTTACGGCCCACAACTGGCTGTTCATTAGTGAAATAAACAGATTAACGTCTGGGCTAAAGCCAGCCATAATCAGCTGACCGTAATGACAAAAATGTCTAATTTGGTACATTTTAAGGATTGTTTAAAAGAATTTTAAACCTCAAATGAAAAGAGAGATTGCGTCTGATGATGTTTCTGTTATCAGTTATTAAACTTGTATTTCAGATTGCCAAGTTTATTATAGTTTTATAGTTGTGGTTAAAACTGATTTTCCCATCATGGTTCATGTTTAATGGGTTTTGCAGCCAAACTTAAATATATATTTATATAAAAAAAAAAAAAAAACAGACAAAACTGGAGTTTTTTTTCCCAAAAGAAAAATTCTTAAGGACAGACGACACAACTAACATAAAATCTTAAATTAATTCATTAGTCATCTCATTTTTTAGCTAATAGTTGCACACAAATGTACATACTTGCTGAACCGTTGCAGCTCTTCTGCGGACTGAGAATTTCAAAATAAAACAAGTGCAAAATAATGCATCCAAATGCTTCTGCTTTTGAGATGCCAGACCAGCTTTCAATGAACCTTTTTGTTTTAATCTCCCATTAACCATCCTTGAATTTAGGATTTTTGATGCATTTCTGCAGCTGCTTGTGAATGTTTCCTACACATTGGTCTTCAGCATCCCAACACCTCTACTGGAATGTTACTAGCGTGTTCTTCCCATCCTTTCCAAACTTCCACCAGACCACCGTGAGGGTGACGGCCATCAGGAGGATCAAGCTGCTGGTTACCAGGTATGCAACCGGCAGGAAATGGTTCTGACCTCCAAACCACGTCAGCGTGGTCAGCACCACTTCTTTTCTGCCTCGGAAGGGCAGCACCGGAAAATCTGAAGAAGCGGGAGGTCAAGGCTTAAAAATAACCGGAGTGATCTCAGCTGCTGAAGAGGAGAGGAGTTAGTGAAAGGATACTGTAGTTTATATCGATGCTGTAATTCCCAGCTGGAAGCCCTTTTGCAAAGGGGGTTTTCTCCTTCCGGTTTAAAATCCCATACAGCTTCTTGAAATTGGGAAAGGCCGCCTCCCTCATCCACACAATCAGATCATCATTAATAAAGCCATTGTTGGTCGGGTCAGCTGGGTCCAGCTCATAAACGGGCTTCTGCCAGTACAGCGGTTTAGTTGTACCTATGGAGAAAGCATCAACTTCCTGTATCACAAACACAAATCCACCACCTTGAGACGGCGGAAACGATCCGTTACCTTCAAACACCTCAGCCAGAGTTAGGTTGTCTGTCTTTGGGTTGCGGTATTTGACGTTTTTGTCGGTGTACCACGTTAGGCCCGTCCGTATTAAAGGAACCATAACCGGACCACTGGAGCGGTGATGGGTCAGAGTGAAGGAGTCTGGGAGGAAACCAGGAGTTAACGGTCCAATCAGGTGAAAGGCTGATTGTTATGAGTGGTGTTTACCGTTGAACATGCTGTTGGCTACAGCTCCACAGGGAGCTACAGGAACTCCATTCTGGTCTTTAGCAAACGGTTCACAATAAAAACTTGGATTCTGTCAAAATGAAAACAGGATGTTTTTAAAAATGTACTTTAGGGCTTTAGAGGGAGGTTTTATGTTTTCTTTTCTTTTTATCCTGATAAACATACTAGTCACTTACGAACAACCGTTCAGTTACTTAAAGAGCAAGTCACCCCCTACCAGATTCTTACTCCACTCCCACTTCCTGTTAGAAAAATGCAACAAAGGCTGTAGCATAGCAGACCGAGAGGGCGGAGCCGCTAACAAATACACACACAACATTGTGACATCATAATGTACCAACTAACATCATAGAGCACCTCTTAGCCAATAGCGATGGCAGATTTAAATTCAAATGCAGTGCAGAGTTTTTACCTGACGATGGTGCAACACTGACCATTATAGGGAGAAAATTTAAACTTGAACTAAGATGCACTAAATGTCGAATTATTGACTGCACGTCTACAGCACGACCAGACACTCATTTATTTAGTTTATGAGCAAAAAAAAGTTGATATGGAGTGACTTGCTCTTTAACAGAAATGACTAAAGCTAGTTTTACATCAGTTTTACATCTTGGTGGGCCCATTCCGGTCCCGGTTGGGTCAGCCCGTCCTCGCACGACCAGGTTTTGTTTATACCACCTTCTCGGGGACATGGATGTCTCCGAGCATGTGTGTGGGGCAAAAGTGGAGCGGTGAAGTCTGCAGTGTCCTTCCTAAAGCCTAATTTTTACTCCTCCATCAGCTCCATGAGGGAGAGACCCGCATTGACCGACCCCACCAGGACAACAGAGGGTGTAGCGCTCTTCTGAGGTATCCTGCCACCATTACAGCCATGTATCCGGTGTTCCGACTAACCGTGCTCCCCGTCAAAATGTGCTACTTTGGGGAAATGCGCAGCGCAGGCTGATTATTGCGTCACAGGCTGTTCACAAGTCGAGATGCGCTACCTGTGGAAGTTTACGTTTAATCTCCTCACTCATGGACATGGGGGGGGGGGGGGGGGCATGTCCCCCCTGTCCTCTCCAAAAATTACGTCCATGTCGTCACTTATCTAGTTACTTTTAACTCGTCGAAGGTCACAGTAAGTATTTCTTGAAGTTGTTTTATTAAATTACTGCTTGCTGTATGTTTATCTGACAGTTAGCTTGTAAATGGCTCCTAAAATATCTTTATTATACTGTAAACAAGAAATTTCACCCATTGTTTACAGTCGTTCCGGTGTTCTGACTATCCGTGCTTCCTCGTTGAATTTCCTACCAACGCGCATTTCAACAGCTGATTCAGTCTGTCCAGGTTTACTGAAAATCGGTAGCTACTGTTAATTTACTTTATGAAAAAAAGTGGATAGTGTAAGAAGCAGGTTAGTCATTTCGTAAAAATTAACCCTTTAGTTGCTAAAAACATTTGAATATTCTCAGGACAATGACGATTTACCAACTACTTTCACCCATGTCGAGAAAGTGATTCATAAAAATGGAGATTTGTAAGACGTTAGCTCTTACCGTTCTATTTCTCTACCTAATCCTTTATTAGACAAATTAATCCACATAGAACAAATATACTTTTCCCCTGATATTTATAGTTATTTGTTTGAATGTATACTGTAATTTTGGAGATTATTATATAACTATGATAAATTTATTACATATATAAAATAAAACTTTTGGAAATTAATTTGGGACTCTTTCAGAATGACTGTTAACACCAAACTAATAGAGCGCTGTGATTGGCTAGATACAAAACTGGTCTGGCCTGCTGAGGCTCCAATGGAGCATGGCTAGACTGACCTGCAGAGCAAAATGCTTTTGTTTCTTCTGCTGTCTGTCTAGACTTCTGTAATTCCTGAATGGGGGAAAACTCCAGATTGCAGCTTTAAATCACATCTCAATATTCAGCTGGTCACATTCCACATTGATCATTTTTAGTTAGCCAACATATTTGAGCTACGGTCACAGAGAGGACAGAAGTTCAATGTGCATTCTAGAAAACCCAGCTGCTTGTTTAGGTTTTCTGTTGCTGATCTGGATCTAGAGCTGGGGTTAGAAACACCTGTGGGCCTTTCCGTTGTTATTTACCAATTAGTTAGGCAAATACAAGATCTGTAATCGATTCCAAGTGGGAGCTGGCATTTGGAAGTCGTTAGTGTTGATCCACAACATGCAGAGAGAAGCTCTCGATGGGAGTGAAACAGACCATCGTGAAGCTCAGCAACATCTCAGCAGGGACAGATGATTACACCCTCCAAGAGGCAGCTTTACTTTTAGTCAAGCTGGGATGAGGGGAAGAGATGATTCATAACAAGATTTGAAAAATAATAAATAAAAAAAATTGAAGCACCAGGAACAGGTGAAGCCAGAGCTGATGCTAGATCACTCTAAGGCTCTGATCTGAAGGAAACCATGGATGGAGGTGCAGATACCTTTAGTTTGTTCTTCCTGCCCACCATCTGCCCATCATCTCTGGAGTCCATGTACCTGCGAAGGTTCTGATGAAAGTTCTTCAACCCATAGTAGAAAAAGACATCACCCTGGAAAGAAGAGGGTCCAATAAATGTGTGGAAACAGGTATAACTTCAAAACATGAAGAGTTCTTACCTTAAACGCTTTCTCAATGGAAAACTCCACCGTGCACCAGCAGGTCTCCGCTGACAGGCTCACATTTGAGCGCATTTTAAAACATGCATCACACGTTCCTCCTTCTGTGTAGTCCAGCTGAGAAGACACGAGACTTATGAACGAAAGCAACATGAACCATTTTTCAACAACCTCTGATCATTTCTGTCACTCCTGTTTGTTTAGCACAGTCTTCAGACATCAAAGCTTTAGGGTGCAGCTTCGCCCACCTTGATTTCCTGTGTGCTCTGCACAGTGAGCAGCAGCCACACACCCAGCAGCAGGCAGACCAGAGCCATGACATAGAAGAAAGGCAGCACGGTGTTAGCGGTTAGCAACGGACACCAAGCAGGCAGACGCTGCTGTTTGAAAGCGGAGTTGTCTGGCCTCCGAGCCAAAGGCCCAGCCTTGTCCTTCCCCCGGCCCATGTCTGGGACCGTCAGCTGGAACCTGATGGGTGGCTGGAGATTCTAAAGAATCAAGGAAAAGTGCACGAGAAGATGCTGCACTACCCGTTTCCTGTATTTTTTATATCAGCGCTATCTCAGGCTACACTCACTAAAAGTTTTTCCCAGCAGGCTTTGCAGGGTGGGGCTGACTGTTGATGTCTGTTACTTATTAACCACAGGCGCTTACCCAACTACCTCTCTTTTACTTCCGCTGGTCTTAAGTGATTGTGTCGACTTCCTCCTAAACAGGAGTTTGTTTTGTTAAACTGAAACATCTGAAGATCTAATGTTTTCATTCAAACTCATGATGGATGAGATTTTATGACTAATGGGAGTTCCTGGTGGACTCGTGACCCTGTGCTCCTGGAGGGGGAGGGGCTTGTCAAATGTAAAGTTAATAAATAACATCACAGTTTTTATATTGAGCCGGTTTATTTAACATATCACAGTTGTAGATGGAAACACTAATGACAAGTCTCACAAAGAGGTAAAAAACGGACACAAACTAAAACAAAAATATTAAACATCTTAAGCGTCAAAAACACCATTTGTCTTTTGATGATTGAAAAAGTTAGTTAAAATAATCCGATTTTGACTTTGTCTTCTCTACAAGCTGTCAGGATTCCACTCTCCAGCAGCTTCATGAAGTCCAACTTAATCTAAAAGAAATGAGAAAACGTGAGATTACTTTTAATGTTAGCTGCTAGAAACAAGATCTCTTCATTAAACTTATCAGGATTATTGCAGGTTATATCCATTTGGAGCAACTTCAATTGAATGAAGCTTCACTTTAAATCAGTAAATCAAAACAACGGATGTTTGGGACATTGTTATGCTGGGTATAATTCAAACCGTTGCTCTTCCTCTCCAACGTGTGCGTTGTTTACTGCTGGTGTGTGTGTGTAGAGGCAGCTCCAACCTTGACCTCCAGGCGTGGAGAGTTAGGATGGCCTCTTGTTATTATTTTTTAAGTTAAAAATATAAATCCACCCAGGGATCCATCAACAAATCCCTATGCAACAAGTGACTTGCTAGTGTGTTTTCCAATAAAGAAAACATTATTTTTCATTGTTTTTTCACACATTAGCAAGCTAGCTGAACATCAGTTTAAGTAGCCTGGCTAGGAGGCTTAATTAGCCATTGTGGTGTAAAAATAACTCAACACACACATTTAAGCAGAGTTTGAGCTAAAATGATGCCCAAACGTCCACTTTTAAAACAGCTTTCAGCTTTTCTCTCCAGCAGGGGGCAGAAGCTCACCTCAGGAATCTCCCCCATCCGTCTGAGTTTTTGATTTCTCCAGTTCCAGTCCAGGATCAGGTACTTTAGCGCCTCCAAGGTCAAACCCTCTGAGGTACAAAGTCAGACTGAGAAACTCGAAACATCTGCAGATAAACACTCTTGTGTCCACGCAAACCTTTCTCAATGAGAGCACTGATCCTGCCAGGTGTTCCCACTCCGATGTGCGTGACGCCTTTCTGCAGCAGCTTCACCTGCTCCTCTATCTGTGCAGACAAGTCGGGAATATTACTGACCTGGTAGCACTTGTTTGTACACATTATGTTTAACTTTCAGGTACCTTGATGTGTTTGGCAAAGAGTTTCACAACTCTGGCTTCACCTTTGAAAGCCGTCAGCTGCCTGCACATAAAACAGAAACGAGCAATAATTTTAATGTAAGAGAAGGACAAATGTCAGCTGTTCATCACTTACTTGATTAGCTCAATGGTTCGCAGAGCCGAGCTGCAGACAATGAGGACCACCACTGAACTCTTCTCTGTGTGCTGCTTTTGGATCTTTGCCCACTTGGGACAAACTTAGAATAAAAGAACAAAGAAGCGATCAAAGTCAGACACGCGAGCCTGGATGTAAACATCCGACAAGGTCAGAGCGTCGCTCACCTTGTTTCAGGTAAGACGAGAGGCTGTGTGTCAGGTCATTACTGGACAGGAAGCAGGAGTCTGAGAGAGACGTGAGAAGTCGCACGGTAACCTCGGTGACTCAGCGGGTCAGGATTTATTGACTGAACTTGCAATTTGGAAAAGGGGGTAGCTTCGACTCACTCTGCAGCTTGAGCTCCTCCAGCTCAATGACTGAGCGCTTGTCTGAGAAGTAACGTGAGACTAGATCCTGCAGATCAGCCGGACAGCCGGGCTTCGGCTCAGAGGAGGCCAAGACATCTGTGATGATTTTCTTCTTCCTCTGGAAATAAGAAGCAAACATAAATATATGTATGGTTATTTACAGCCAGAGCATCAGTCCAGAAACCAGCGGACTGTTTGCAGCAGCAGGTGGCGCCACGCTCACCTTTCTCTTCTTTTTAGTTTTAGTTGATTGGTGATCTTCACAAGCTTTCTTTTCAGAGACAACACACTCTTTCTGAGAACACACATCAGCCAAAACACATAGAGACGTTATTACAGCCGGGGCAATAATCTGTCACATGATACATCAGGTGTTTTAGTCTCTGTGATACTTTATTTTAACTCCATGAACAAATGTGTTATTTAAATGACCAAAGAACAAATATGGTGACTCCTAGGCCGGATCAACTATGGAAAAATTCATAATTAGTTTTGGTCAGTATACAGGTGCCGGTCGTAACGTTAGAATATCATGACAAAGTTGATTTATTTCAGTAATTCCATTCAAAAAGTGAAATGTGTATATTACATTCATTCACTACACAGAGGCTGATATATTTTGCTGTTATTTGCACAGTTTTTACGCACACATATAATTACACATTGATCGAAGCAATAACCCTTTTTCAGTTTTTGCCTCCGTGGCACATAATCCGAGTCCAACATTGGAAGATTGTACATTATTCCATCTCTAGTCTCATGCTGCTATTATAACATCTTATATAATATTTTTGTGTCATTACTAAATTCATGCTGTAAATATTTTACAATCTCTATTCTATCATTATTTTTCTTTTCATTTATATACAAATACATATTTGTGTGAATCTGTTTTCTTAACATACTTGTAACTTTGCTGCTGGTGCGCCAGAATTTCCCCAATGAGGGACAATAAAGGGCTTTATTATTATTTCAAATGTTTATTTCTTTAATTTTGATGATTATAACTGAGAAGGAATGAAAATCTCAAATTCAGCATCTCAGTAAATTAGAATATTGTGAAAAGGTTCAATATTGAAGACCCCTGATGCCACACTAATCAGCTAATTAACTCAAAACACCTGCAAAAGCCTTTAAATGGTCCCTTAGGCCTAGTCCACACGTAGCCGGGTTTTTTTAAATGAATATCCGCCCCTCCAAAAACTTGCATCCACACCACCTCGTTTTAAAGAAAAACTCTGTCCACACGTACCCGGATAAATACGTTGTTAAGGACATGCCAGACCTGTAGGCGGCAGTACATCCCCCGTTCTTAACCTCGTCCTTCGTCTGTGTTCTTCCGTAAGGAGCAGTAATTCCGCTCGCAGAAACAAACAAGCAAAAAGCGCTTGGACAATTGATAAAGCGAGCGCAGCTCTGAGGGCATCCATGCTGTCGGCTAGTGTAAACACAGGTCGCACACGTGATGTCAGCATTTTTTTGTCGCGGAAAGTGACGTTGCCGACCTTAAAACTCCGGTTTTGTCTGTCCACACGCAGACACCCAAAACGGAGAAAACGCCGATCTTCACTTTGGCCGGAGTTTTTAAAAAGATCCGTTTTCATGTGAATAAACTTAGTTTTCGTGTGGATGACAGGCCAAAACGTAGAAAAATATCTACGTTTTGGCAGATCCCCGGCTACATGTGGACAGGGCCTTAGTCTAGTTCTAGGCTACACAATCATGGAGAAAACTGCTGACTCGACAGTTGTCTAAAAGACGACTATTGACACCTTACACAAGGAGGGCAAGACTCAAAAGGTCATTGCTGAAGAGGCTTGCTGTTCACAGAGCTCTGTGTCCAAGCACATTAATAGAGAGATGGAGGAAAGGACAAGATGTGGTAGAAAATAGTGTAACAGCAACAGGGATAACCACATTCTGGAGAGGATTGTGAAACTTGTTCATAAATGTGGGGAGATTCACAGAGTGGACTGCAGCTGGAGTCTGTGCTTCAAGAACCACCACACACAGAAGAATGCGATTCAGCTGTTGCACTCCTTGTGTCAAGCCACTCTTGAACAAGAGACAGCATCAGAAACGTCTCACCTGGGCTAAAGACAAAAAGGACTGGACTGCTGCTGAGTGTTGCAAAGTTATGTCCTCTGATGAAAGTAAATGTTGCATTTCCTTTGGAAATCAAAGTCCCAGAGTCTGGACGAAGAGAGGAGAGGCACAGAATCCACGTTGCTTTAGATCCAGTGTAAAGTTTCCACAGTCAGCGATGGTTTGGGGTGCCATGTCATCTGCTGGTGCTGGTCCATTGTGTTTTCTGAGATCCAAGGTCGACGCAGCCATCTACCAGGAAGTTTTAGAGCACTTCATGCTTCCTGCTGCTGACCAACTTCATGGAAATGCAGATTTAATTTTCCAGCAGGACCTGGCAGCTGCACACAGTGCCAAAGCTACTAGTATCTGGTTTAAGGACCATGGTATCCCTGCTCTTGATTGCCTAGCAAACTCACCTGACCTTAACTCCATAGAACATCTATGAGGTATTGTGAAGAGGAAGATGCAACATGCCAGACTCAACAATTCAGAATAGCTGAAGGCCACAATCAGAGCAACATGGGCTCTCATAACACCTGAGCGGTGCCACAGACTGATGGACTCCATGCCACGCCGCATTGCTGCAGTAATCCAGGCCAAAGGAGCCCCAACTAAACACTGAGTGCTGTACATGTTCATACTTTTCATGTTCATACTTTTCAGTTGACCAACATTTCTAAAATTCCTTTTTTACATTGGTTTTAACTGATAATCTAATATTCTGATACCGAATTTAGGATTTTCATTCGTTTTCAGTTATAATCATCAACATTAAAATAAATAAAAAGTTGAAATGTATCAGTATGCATGTAATGACTGAATCTAATACACAAGTTTCACCTTTTGAATGGAATTACTGCAATAAATCAACTTTGTCACTAGGGCTGCAACAACGAATCGATAAATTCGATGAAAATCGATTACTAAAAGCGTTGGCAACGAATTGCGTCATCGATTCGTTGTGTCGCACAACTCTTCCAAAAGCGCCCCCCCTTCCCGCCCGCCATTGCGCGCAGACCAGAGCAAGTCAGATCAGCGCGAGGGAGAGCCGCAGATCAGCGCGAGGGAGAGCCGCAGATCAGCGCGAGGGAGAGCCGCAGATCAGCGCGAGGGAGAGCCGCAGATCAGCGCGAGGGAGAGCCGGCAGATCAGCGCGAGGGAAAGCCGGCAGATCAGCGCGAGGGAGAGCCGGCAGACTTGCTCTGCTGCGAACCGGTTCCGCATTGTTGCGCAGCGATCCAGGCAGCTGCTTCCAGCGCATGGTCCATTCTCAAAGTGGCGCAACCAAAAACCTATAATTAGCACACGATCGTTCATGTCTGCACATGTTCTCTATTTTCTGTCTTATTTGTGCCTGAAGCGCGCTACTGCGGAGCTCATCACCTGTGCTGTGGTGATGTCACCTCATGCAGCATCGAAAACGCGCTCTGAGCTTTTTCGGTCAGGAGATCCCTTTGATCTGCTCAAAAGTAACTGATGAGGTGAAAAGGTAAGAATCCAGGCAGCAGATTTTCTGGAGAATTAAGAGGAGATGCAGGAAGATGAGAGACAGACAGGACAGGAAAATAGTTAAATAAAAACAAGAAAACAAAGTAAAATGTAGGTAGATTTATCTCCACTACACGTTTTTACCAGTAAAAAACAATAAGTTATACACATGTAATATTTATACATCTGATACAATTCAGATCACCTTCAAAACTCAGTCACACACCCAGGGCCGTTCAAGACATTTTGGGGGCCAAGGCAAAATGCCCCCCCCCCTCCCCCCCAACTGGGCTCCCCAGAAGCCTCTGTGTAATTCATACCCTCTCCAGTAGTGTTAGTTATACAGTGTTTATAAAGTCCCCTCAGACATTACTGACATGTTCTAATATTATCAGATGAAAAACTAAATTATCAGACATGCTGTCTCATCTGCTGCTTTTATAAACTTGCAAAAAGTAACAAAACCATTTGAAAGCCACTATTTGTGGATTCTCTGAAAGTTTCCATGGAGTGTGTGACAACTTATTTTTTCATTGATCCTATCGTCTAATCTCACAGCTGAAACAAGCATCCTTAATAATCTGTGCACAGGAAGCTTACCGATGCTGTAGTAAAACAAAAGGTATAATAATTTATTATTAATAAAACCTTGTTGCAGCACTAAAGCAGAAAAATTAGATTTTACATTAAATATGCAAAATATTTACATATGAATTGTTTTAGAGCCCTTTTATTGGCAGAATCTGATATTAATTTAGTTCTTACAAAAAATGGGTCCCAACATGGTTTGTGTGGCGTTGCCATAGTGTGATGTCATAGGCACAGATCCCCTGTCCTCTTGTTTGGAAATGGAAATATGATCACCCTACATTAAACAAACTGTCCACCCGGGCTTTTGCGCTGCACAGAGACGCTTCGCTGCCTATGACTGAACGTCAGTTGAGAGTCAGTCTCATGCAGACTGACCAATGAAGAGAGGGCCTCAAGTTAAGACCCTCTCCTCATTGGTCAGTCCACACGAGGTGGGTCAAAGGTTACTCTGGGCGGGTTACGTGTTGTCAGGCATTCAAGTATTGAGTATATTTACTGCATATTACAGTAAAATATTCTGTATGTGACCACATTATGGTGATCCTTGGGTCGTGATGATGGAGCCCTTGAATATTGTTGCCCAGTGTACAACAAAGTGTTAATCTGGCCCTGGTTCCGCCGTCACATTCCCGCAGAAACTGGTTGATCACACCGGGGCCAGACTACTAGCATGTGGTTTTACAGCCACAATGTCCTCAGAAGCAAAAACGCTTTTAAAAGGGAGGGAGGAGTCCTAACTGTTGCTGCAGGCGTGTTGTGTGAGAGTGCAGTTATATACTGGTTAATATATTTTTGGGTTCAGTTGCTTTCATGTGGCCTAATGTGAGTCTATTTGGGATCATTGGAATGATCAGCAGCATTTCTTGATGTGACTTTATGGCAGTTGCCCAGGGCATCATCGCAAGGAGGATGGCATTCATTTACTTTTGTTTTATTTGGTATTTTTTCAGTCATTTTTGGAAATAGTGATCAATTTTGATTAATTCACAGCCTATGTTTAATTACATTTAAAATAAATGTCAACAGATGAGATCAAGCAAAACAGATGAGAATTGCCCTTAAGCTGTTTAACTTGGACCAAGCATTTTAGGTCACAGATAGATGTAGCTTAGGGTCTCTGTCTATACACCTTATAAGACAATTTAGGTGATGGCATGTTGTTTTTCTGCTATTGAACTGTTTTCTAATAATGTTGTGTTAAATAAAGTGAAGGAAGGAGAGAAATAACGTTTCCCTAGCAGTTTTAAAAAATTTCCCCATGTAATCCGATTAATCGATTAATCGTGTCGAGACCCCATCCGATTCATCGATTATCCAAATAATCGTTTGTTGCAGCCCTATTTGTCACGATATTCTAATTTTAAGACCAGTCCCTGTAGTTTAAGGATTTCTCACAGAGTTGGAAAACACTATCCATAATCCACTTTTTAAGGATACTGCAGGTACAGATTTATGTCAGTAGATAACAGCTGAGCTGCTTAATGGTGATTAAAACCAAAATTTCCGATAATCGTACTAGAATCAACGTAGACTAGGGTTGTCACGGTAACCGGTATAGCGGTAAACCCCGGTAAAAAAGTTGACAATAAAAATAACCGTCCAGTTTTTAAAAAACTAAATTATCTCGGTGGGTTTACCGTGGCCGCGGTGTAGGCGCGGTGACCCTTACCAGCCACCGTCGCTTCAGCTGAAGTTCCCGCGGCGCGCACACGCACTTTTTAGTTTGCAACTGCACCAAAACTTTGAAGCTGAAATAATGGCCGAAGGAGGAGACGGCAGCGCCCAGGACATCCATCAGCCCTCAAAGAAGACTAAATCGGAAGTATGGGCATATTTTGGATTTCTGAAAAATGCTGAGGCACATTTAATAGAAGACTGCTATCCCGTTTGCAGAACGTGCAGGAAACAAGTGTCTGCAAAAGGCAGCAACACTTCGAATCTAAAGGCACATCTGCGTGACCATCACCCACGTCTCTACAGCCAGTGCAAGGTAAGTTAACATTAGCATTTTAGCTTAAATGCATGACGTGAGGACTTTTGGTTGAGGGAGAATGCAACGAGTCACTATATACTGCAGCCGCAGCGTCCTCTGCCAGCATTTAAACCGTGTCACGGACACCCTGTTGCTGGATGAAGCATCGTATTTGTTGATGATGAAGAGAAATATACAATTAGTTCCTTGTCATTGATTTGTTTACTTATTCAGTGCCATTTATACTTGAACATTTGGATTTGATTACATAGTGTAGTAGTTATTTTAGTAATTTGTTTAAAGTGGCTATTTATTTTAAATACATATTTTTTTAAGGTTGACTTGTACAGTGCTCAAGTCAAGTGTGGACTGGAGTTTTAGATTTTCATTTTGATAATGAAGAAAACAAGTATATGAGAAAACAAGTGGTGTTTCTTTGATTTGTTTACATATTGTTTATGTTTTGAATGTTTGGATTTGTATAATTTAAACCTGCACTGACTACTGTAACATGTTCCAGAAAAATAAGCTATTTGTTCCTTTACTTGTGAAAAGTTGCACTTTTGCTAAGGCTTTGTGTTATTTTAGGTTTAATAAACACTGTTAAACCTTTTCAAAACTTTTTCAGTTTGTGTAGAACAGGACTATCAATGCTTTCTGAACATATGCAACACCGTTTAAAAAATACCGCGATAATACCGAGAACCGTGATAATTTTGGTCACAATAACCGTGAGGTTAAATTTTCATACCGTGACAACCCTAACGTAGACAACCATTTATCAGGTCCATTTAGAATCAGAATCAAGGAAATATATACGTAACACTGAAACAATATTGTAAAGAATATTGACCAACTAATATGACTTTAATGTTCTACCTGAAGCATCAGTCACATTAAAAAAACAGACAAAACTGCTATAAAAGCAGAGAAGAGCTGCCATAGAAATGATGAGGGTGTATTTTCTGATGCGTTGCTGTATTTTGCTGTTGTTTTGTCATATTTACTTGCTTACTTAAAAAAAATCTCCATTATTTTGAAGACATGACAAAATAAGAGTGCTATCAAATAATAAACATTTTTGTCAATAATGTTAGGGATTGTATGGAGGTTAAATCAAAATCCCACTCTGATCAGCAGCAGGGCCATGGTGACTTCTAGTTTCGTTGAACTAACAAATTCTGTTGGAAAAAAGATAAACTTGTACTCTTAAACCACAGAAATGACATCACCTGGGTGTCATCTTTCTTCTTCTTGGCTTTAGCTGCTTTCCCCGTTACCCTCTTCCTCTTTTCTGGTTTAGTCTTTGTTTTCTCTGCCAGCTGTTTCTCTTGTTCTGTTTCCTCCTCATCCTCAGATCCATCTATAGAAGGAAAAATAAAGACAAAGCTTCTTTGTTAAAACATCTAAAAGAAATAAAATTATACTTAGGTCAGTTGAGAGAAAGCGGTGGAAACAAAAGCAAAGAAGTGTCCATGAAGTAGGAGTAAATTCAGTTTGATTGAATAATGGAGAGAGACGTGTTCAAATGAGACATTTAGTTCCACTCCTGCAACAATAATCCTACATCTTTGACTTTTCTAGTGTTCTCCAGCGCTCTATCCAGTCAGGAAACAAAGATTACCTGAGGTAGCAACAATGTACCAGATCTAGAACTAAGCATCTGGTTATATTTAGCCTCCCTGTTGCTACCCTTTCTACTGCATCCCTCTCAACTAATGCTATGAGGTAATTCTTAGACCCTTTAAAATAAACGGTCAATAGCTTTAAAGACTGATCCAAAACTGAAGTCAACATCGACATGTTTCCTGATGGGTCTAGATTTAATTTTAAACTAGCACCTCACACTGAGTCCTTTTACTCTATGGTTTGCATCTTTCCTAGACACTTTTTAAAGTTGACTCAAATGCACAAAATAAGTCGGGCAGCATTTTGTACAACATGTTGTATTCTATTTAATGGCAGTATTGTTGCTTTGAGCTGCTTTTACTTTAGAAAGCATATCAAAGTCTCATCTATCTTTGCAAACATGGTTTTCATCATCAGCTCTCCTTTACAACTTGTATGAAAATGTTTAGGATGCTGCATGTGGCTACTGCTGGGCTCCTGTAATGTGGTTGAGAAAATTGAGCGTATCACTGATCTACCGCAGTGGATCACTGCTCTGGGCCAAGAGTGCTGCCAAAAGGCGCCACACAATCACATCCAACTCACATTTTCTGCCTTGTCTTCCAAATTACCACCTCCCAATCAATTTAGCTGTTTTGTTTTTGTATTATCATGATTCCTCTTTAGTGCTTTATTCTACTACTGTCCTCTGAGGACATTTAGTTTGGGTGGAACCAAGAATGATGTAATGGTGTTCTCATTAAATAGCCCAAACCACCAAAAGTGTAAAATTATTAATGTGAAGCCATTTTACACTCTTCATATAGCAAATTTCATATTACATAGACTTGTATGGTTGTTTATGAATGTAATAATCCTCAAGAAGCAGCAAATATAGGCAATTCCATGCATCCAGGGAACAGGTCCACCAGGAATCTCTGACATTTTTCTGCTATATCGCAAAAACAGTTTGGTCTTTGGTACTTCATAAGTATGGTTTGATTTGACTAATTGTTTTCTTTTTTGTCTGATGATTTTCTGATAAAAGTCAGGTTTGTGAGAATGCATTATTTTAATCTAATCATGGGATCCTTAAATAAGCCGTTTTAGCTTCTTGGAGTCCCTTTCACACATCTAATTTATGTAGTAGAGTGATATTGTGTATATTGTGTACAGGAATGTTATGAAAATGGTCTGTAAATAAAGAATAAAGAATATTGATAACACTCCCACTCTCACTCTCACTCTGTCTGTTGGGGAAAATGCCAATAATCAGAAGAAAAGATGACTGGAAAGTGATGAAAACGTGGGTGAAAATTAGCTATAACGCAGCTAATGAAACCAGCTAACCTAATAAAGGCATTTCTACTAATCCGATGGGACGGTAAGACTTTTTTCGTGAAAAAAAAAGGAAGTTATTGTCAAATAATATAAATTTAACATGAAATCAGCTTTGAGTAAGAACAAAATGGTACAGCTGAAATTTAAGTACCTTAGAAGAGTTTGATTTAGTTCTAATCACCAAGGAAAAACATTCAGCTTGTGTAAACAACCCCATGCAGTGGTTTAACCTTTTTCATGTGACTTTCGCACCATCCAGTGGCACATTTAAGTGCCTGAGTCGGCAACATTAAACGAAACCACACGACATTGGTGCTGTGTTCAATGAGCTGTGAAGTACTCCACAATAAGCCCGTGGGCACAGAAGTTAACTCAATGTTTAAATGAGTTTAAGGTGCTGATAGAGCAGCCAGGCTGACTCTAAATACAATTGTCATTTAACAAGCAACACGAAGGCAAACATAACGTTCAGAATAAAGAGGCCAATTCATCATTTACACATGTATGATTTATCGTAACGGTTCATAGGAACGCCTAAACCTTATTTTTCTTTTTCTCATTCATGTATTCATTAAGTTCATTTTCCCTTCAATTTTATTGATGTTGTGTGAAAGTACTGAGGCAGAATGAGAGCTTTTTAGCTGGAATTTCACTAACCCAATCTGAGCTCCCAGTGGAGGTGAAAATACAGCCAAATTAGTACAGAAGTGTTAAATAAGAGGTAGAATTATCAGAAAATAGCTCTATCCAGTCATGCTGCTGTCATTCAGCTGATTTTAAGGAGCAGACTCCCGGTTTGTAAGCTAACCCAATGCCGTTATGAGTTTCTTTGTTTGTGAATTACTGAGGGGGAATAGAGGTTTTACAAGGATGTCTTTTTGCACCAATATGGTGTCTATAAACAGCTTATATCTAAAATGATGGTCTGGAAACAGGAGACAGAGTCATTAAAAGTTTAATAACACCTTAATGTCCACTTTGTTACAGATGCTCCAGATGGTAGTCAGAGGGAGGAAACCTTTATGCTTTTAGACTCATAAGGAGCAACAAGGTTACAGCTCAGATGGCCATAGATCAATGAAAGTCAATGGCTGTGGAAGGAAATGACATACAGGGAAACGGGGCAGCCCAGTAATCTTTAATAGGCGATCAATAGGGATGACTGGTTTTAACGGCTGGTCGATGGTGGTGACTGGGTGTAATGAGGATCAATGGACTTGTTTCATGAAACAGTTGATTGTTTCTGTTTAAGACAAATGGTCTGGTTTTAAAGTTGATGAGCTCTCTGAACGAAACTGGAACTGTGTTGATGCACATTGAGGTTAGCACAGCATGGATATCATAATGAAGCTTCTGTAGTATTACACGCACACACGCACGCACGCACGCACGCACACACACACACACACACACACACACACACACACACACACACACACACACACACACACACACACACACACACACACACACACACACACACACACACACACACACACACACACACACACACACACACACACACACACACACACACACAACCCTAAAACTTTTATTGATAGGTTTTTTATCCTTGGCAATCAAACTACAAACTGAATTTAGTATCTTGTATACATCATGCATCTGATTTATAAAATTATCCTTTAATATGTTCTAACTGATGTTGTATTAAAGGTGTACGCTTTCAGAAAAACACTGCATTACCTCATCTTTCAGAGAACCCTTGTGCCTCTCATTGATTGTTCTCTGTAGTTTAATCCCTGTTAGATTGACACACCAGCACCCACGTGTCGGAGCAAAGCCAGTCCTGGCTGGCAGTGTGTGATAGGAGCTCCTGAGGATGCTGCGCAGCAGGTGCTAATCAGAGATGCAAGGCAATGGAAATAACCCAAAGCTTTTAAGCTTTTACAAGAATTAGACGAGAAACACTTTTTCCAAACCTTCACAACACATCGCAACGTGGCTTTGGACTAAACAAAAAAAAAAGGACCAAACTGTTGCTTTTAGTCCCTCTACTATGATCAATGATCAACGTTACTTATGGACTGATCACAGCCAGATGTTATTTTCTGATTTGCATTAAGTTTACCAATAAAACCTGAATGGAAGACAACTCTACATGTGGTGAATGGTCAATATTTGATTGCTTTAAAGACACACACACATTCACACCCTGGTGGTGCCCTGGGGCTCTCTGACAGACTGCCGAGAACTGACGCCAACAGTCCCTCAGACCAACACCAGTAGGCAAGTTCTGCCGGTAGCCAGCATCAATCCTACAACTCTCTGATTACTAGACAACCTGCTTTACCTCCTGAGCAACTGCTGCCCACATGGGCAGTAAGTTTACGTTCCTACTTGAGATTTATTTGGAGATGCTGCACTCCGCACACACTGACGACAGATCACGACTGACGTCCTCTGGTCTCTTTCATTCAGTTGGTTAAACAGAAAGTAACCATATTGGACAGATTACGAATCAAAGCATTTTTCTAGTACACGTAGCTATGTTTGGGCATGCTTGGAGGAGATCCTTAACCCTCCCACTGTCTTTATGGGTGACCCCGCAAGGAAAGTTGACCATTGAGCAGGATCGATGGTTAATCCCTTGAGGTCCACGTGGCAGGGTGAGGTGGTGCTCACTCCTCACCTCTGCCACATGGACCCAAGGGATAAACCATCAACCCTGCTCAGTGGTCAACTTTCCTCGTGGGGTCACACCCTTTAGGACAGTGGGAGGGTTAAACATTTCTACTCTTATTATTAATATGACTTTGATTCTACAGCCAACCCCCCCCCCCCTCCCCCCCCACGTTTCTACATTCTCTTGAGACCTTTTATATGTGGACAAAATCTCTTCAATTACGGTCTGTACAATTTAGTGATGCAATGCACAAATAACCTACAACCTGGCATCTGTATAAACATGAAAGTTAATAACTAGTAGCATGAAAAGTGGGTATGGTTCTACCAGACTCTAATGCACTTGAATGAGGGGTAATTTGCAGATTCACAGATTTTAACAGGAAGCTGTTAACCAGATTCTTGTAAAACTGAAAAGCCAACCACTTACGAACACAACTTACATCACCGTAAATCAATGTAGACAATTTGGCATGACACTGGTGACCAATAAATGGTTGTTGTTTTGTTTTCCACAATTTTGAGGACCATTTGATTTATAGAGCTGCAACTGTAATGTGGGAAAGACCACCCACGAGGCTAAAGCCTTTCAAAACAAGTGACTCAACAGAACAATCGCACAACTAAAACAAATATTGTTCAGGATGCCAAGTCTAAAATATAAACTTGCCACACAGGAGTACATTACCTCATACTCAAAGAGGTTTTTAGTTTTCACTCACTGTTGTACTGTAGCTAAGGCAACACCAGAAAAACAGACTTACCAATATGAATTCATATGAGGTGTCTAAAGATGGCATTGAAGCTCGTACAAAAGATTTAAGAAGAACTACTTTAATATCATCTCAAATTAATGACGGGATGTTACAGTACTTAGCCAAAACCTTCTAGAGTGAGTTTATCACACTTACAGCAAAGGTTATGTAATGCTACATTGCAGCGTGTCTTAAAGATTTTGCAGTATATGCGGGCTAATGACTCTCATATTTCTAACAGCACTTATACAACAGCACTGCTGGAGGTAAAATGATTTTAAAAACCATAAACATCTCCAGTGTCTCTAGCTGGCCTGAAAATTATATAATTACTCTGCAGTATGTCTCTAAACAAGAACCACCCTGTAAAGTTTTGAAAAAGCTAAATTATGCATTAGCTATCCAGAACTACAAAGTCCAATAACAACTTAACTCAGCCCATTTAAATGGTTATTTTGGCCGTTTTGAAGTGATTATTTATGATTTCTACACAGAAACACACTTCAAAAAGGCAGAAATATTTATTGAACCCAAAGAGACATTCTGCCCACATAACTTATTTGTACTAGTTTGCCAGGGTCTGCCTAGTCCTTCTGCAGCCAACCACATGCAGTCCAGATTCTTCTGATTAGGTTCAGAAAAAAGCAACTGGACTTCATCACTTGCTTGAAGACATTTTGCTTCTCATCCAGAACAGCATGCTTTTAAGATAAGAAAGATATTGTAATGCAGGGTTAGTTAGCAAACCATGATCCTATCTCCAGGGGATTGTTTGAGTCATCCTAAAAGATGTTTTATTTTCAATGATTATGTGGTTTGCTGTGAACCTGGTCTGAGGATTTGAATTAGACAAAGATATATGAGGATGCTGTGTAAAACTGCAGAGTCTGGAGTTGATCACTTTAGTTTGCAGCAGCTGACCCAGAAATAATCTGAATATGAGTGCATGAGTGCCATCAAGGTTCAAACAGTCCTAGGTGGTCCAATCCTGCTAGCAACGTGAATCTTGGATGGGTTGAAGAGCCCCAAATGCACACTGATGCTCAATAAAAAGGGACTCAGTTGCATGTAATGCAACATTTTTATTTCCATGCTACGAGTGTTGTAATCCAGACAAACCAGGGTATAACCTGGTTATGGTTATGGGCTGCATGGTGGCGCAGTCGATAGCACTGTTGCCTCGCAGCAAGAAGGTTGCAGGTTCGAAACTCGGCTGTGGCCTTTCTGCGTGGAGTTGCATGTTCCCCCCATGCATGCGTGGGTTTCTTCTGGGTACTCCGATTTCCCCTACAGATCACAACAAGTAAAAAAAAATTGTATGTCGCTTTGGATAAAAGCGTCTGCCAAATAAATAAACATAAGCATAACCATTTGTGCCTGGGACCTGTAAAACTGAGCAAAAGTTAGGTCCTCACACCCTTCATGCACTGTTGGAGAGGGAATAAAAACAAATGAGGTACTCTAAAGACGGCACATTCAGTGAGTTATGTCTTTACAGTAGTTTGACCAAAAATATGTTTTTTCTAGACATTTCCAAGTGAAGAACTCAATATTGTGACATTCTGCTGCCCATTTGGAGGTACGTCATTTATTTTGGCAATTTGCACCCCAGACCACCACCACCACATGTGGTCTAAGTGATTGGATCTCAATGCACCATAAAGTCCTTATAATGTAACTTGTAAAAAAGGGCCTCAGACACCAAATGTGTTAAAAACTGTATCCTATTTAACAACAGGGATGAAGAAATAGAGATTTATGCATCAAACTAAGTAGTTATATTAGATCCAGCCTTGCAGTAATTTAAACAGGCTCATTAGATCGCCATGTGACCATTAATTTTTGTTCAGCCTGTGACTATATTTAACTTTACTGACTGGGCATTTGAGAAACATGGAAAATGAGAATATTTCAGGGATTTAGTAATGGTTTATTCTGAAGGCAGCTATTGCCCTTTAAGGTAGACAGAAACAGGACGTAGTGATGTGCTGCTCCGGTTGGCGTTCTGATGAATAAACAGAGACGGCCGGTTGCATGTTAAGCTGCCAGCTAATGGTCGACAGTGGTGCTGCCGTAGACACCATAACTACAGCCAACACTGGCTCCCAGTCAGAACTAAAGTTCTGGGTTGGAGTGAACATCAGTACAAATGTGTTCATTTGGACACGGTGTCCACACTAAGGAGAGAACATCCTGACTCATGTCATACGTGTGAGTGTGTGAAAGAGATTTGTGAGGTGTTCAGACCTCGTCATCATTACTCAATTAGGAGCCAAGGGCAAGAAAACAAGCATGAATCCCGGCCCGACTGCACGCACTAAAAGCACGATCAGATGAGAGAAATATATTAACACTCATGTCTAAGTTAAACTGGCCCCAGGCCACTCCACTGAATGTGTGACCAAGCTCAATAATTCACACTAATTCTCCCACATGTCTCCATCTAAAACTATTCAAGCTGATTGGTGAAGGTTCTTTTTCTTCCTTACAATTGGAGTTGGTGGACAAAGTTCGATGAGGGCAAGGGGTCAAACTGACATTAGTATAAGGGTGAAGGAGGACTTACTCTTTGTCTTGCTACACAGAAGCAAAGAGCATTCTCAGTATTGTCATTTAAGCATTTGAAACCATTGCAAGATCTTAATTGTGTTAGCTGATGTTTTAAACAGGAACATTTCTGAAATTGTTAGCTCATTTCCATCGACCGTTCTGGCTTGAAACAGGAAGGATCGGATCACTAATTTTTCAGTTCCGATTGTAAAACCGGTCCAGACAACCTACCTGGATCGTGCTAGTCATGGGACTTTTTTGGCCCCCTTCTGTTGTAGGTCCAGAAATTTCTGGAGCAGTATAGTTAGTACATTCATTAGTTGTACATGAATATGAAAAATTGTCAGCAAGTAGCAGCAAGTATTGGTCATCTTCAGAGCTTCATACATTCCTCACCATCATCGTGAGAGTCCACAATCAGGAGGAGCTAGGAAGATTGGTAAGCGCATGGCAGCCGAAGGATCCGAGTGGACATCTGAATGGTGTTGGGTCAAGCTGATGAAATCAAAGCTCAATATAAAAAAGCTACGGACAGAAACAGTCAGAGTGGACTGTTTTTTGTTTTGTTTTTTCGGATTAAAATTGGGAGAAATACATGGAGGTGCTACAACATGCTGGACGCTATTCATATCCACAGACCCGAGGCAGTGAGGCAGGCCTCTGGACTCAGCAACCGTACTCTGGAGTCGCTTGTGGTGCCTGTTGGGAAGCATTTTATTTTGTCTTTAGCTCTGTAGAACATTTAATGCAGCACAAAAATACTGAATAGTTGCGCAACTTCTGTATAAAAGATGCACGTGACGGTTTGTTTAACCTTGCCTGCTGACACGAAAGCCCAATCTGCGATAGAAACGCTCGCCTGAAAATTGCAGACCCATATCGGAACACCGGTCCACAATCTGCACCGAGATCTGGTGGTGGAAATCTGGCATTTGATGGATCATTTGTTCTTTTCAGGTAAATCTTCTTTGTGAACAAGTATTAGTTTATTTGCAAATATTCAAGGTTGCCCTGGAGGCCTTGATGCCAGCAAATAGATGCCACAGTTCTGTGTTAGTATGAAGTTAGGAAGGAGAAAGACTGTTTGGTAAAAGGAGAGAGGGCCAAACTGCTTTTCCATTAGTAACATTTTCCAACATGCACAAACTAAAGGTCTAATGAGGTTAGTTTTTTAGAAACAACAACAAAATAAGTCTTTTAGTTACATTGAGAAACTGGACGCCACAGAGGGAGCTTGGATGAGAGTAGCAAAGATGAAGAGTCAAAAAAAAAACAGATGACATCATCTTTCACTAATAGGAACCCGCTTGCTTTCTGCGAACAATAAGTTAAAGTAAGCTGGGAATCAGACAGTGTTTAGCTGAAGAGATTTGCTTTTATTACACACGCACGTACGCGCGCACACACAGAGCGCCAAATGTATCTGGAAGCCTTAAATCAAATTCCTCAGTCTAATTAATATCAGTTGTAAACATGCCAAGACTGAAACTATGAGATGACATAAGCCTCACTCAAAGAAAAGCCAGGAGCAGGCCAGTCCACTTCACTAACACCAGCTGTTATGACAAGCATGTAAGGCATAACCTGCATCACTACTATTTGTACAATGAAGACAAGATTTTTAAAACACCACTTTTCATTCGGTTTCATTTTCCTGATTCTTCTAGTTACACAACTCTGTCTCAAGATCAAAGTGGTTTCTCTGAACAGCCCAGACACAAGCGGCCCTTTCCAAACCCAGACTACAACATGGAGGGAAACATATGGAGGCGGATGGGCAAATACTCAAGAGAAGACACATCTTTTGATGACTTGCAGTTTTCTAAGTATTCTAGAGGGAGAACTACAGGTAGGTTCATTCGCTCCATCTTGCATGCACATTCAGCACTTAGCTAACGTGAGATAAAATAAACAGCTCAATGTTCTTCCACACTGTTTGCTGCACAAGGCCAGAGATGAGGTAATTGCTGCTCTGAACTCCGTTCTACCGGGGGCCCGCTATGGACTCAGCAGAAAGGAGATGGTGCTTCGTGCCCTGCAGAGAGACTCCCCCTGGCCCTGCAGGGCCACTTGCAGGATGTGCACAGAATCCCAACTGCTGAGGTACCATGCAGCTCAAAGTGTGAAAGTAGGCGCCATATGGAGTGGATAATCAAATGTAATGAGATGAATACATTACTGTCTGACAAAAGAGCATCTGTTATTACAGCATCACAGCACAAATGTGTTACTTTGCATTACAGGTGTTACAAACAATCAATCTCACTATTCGTAATGATTACAAATTTGTGAACCAAGGTACTATTTTCATGCCTATTTTAGGTCTTCGGAGGAAAAGAAACTAAATGAAACCGTGTAAAATCCATAAACTAAAAATCAACCTACAACTTTTACTTTACTTCACTTTCTTTTTATCTTTTAGCTCAGTTTTACAGTGAAGGTCCAGAGGAATTCCTCCAAGCAGATGGAGCAACTAGCAGGGGTGTGCCACTCTCACAGTCAGGCCCTACACGGGTTAGAGGAGCAGAAGAAGTTCCCAAAGATCTCCATCGTAGAAGTAAAAGCCTCGCCGCTCTACTGGAGCAGGACAGGAGGGGTTTGTGCAGCAAGCAAGTCCCAGAAGTTAAAACAAGTGCCGCCCCAAAAAACATTTTTATTTCACAGTTCCCACAAAATTAGTAGCCTGTACTGAAGTGATGCTTGTCGAAATATCCAAACAGTGGTTATCTGAATCCCTCAAGATGTAGATGTGGATTAATAGCTGGAGTAAGAGAGGCGGAAGGGATTTAAGTACCTCAGCACACTGGAACAAATCAAACTTGAGTTTTGTGATGTACACTTAAGCAGGATTAGATATTTTTTAGTGTATATTGGTCTGCGAAGCACATCAAGGCTGAGTGAGCAGGCAAAGCACCATTGGCTGTGGTATTTCTACTAACACAGTGTATGTGACCTCAAGACAGTACTTGGAGTTACCCCACTCAGACACAGTCCATTACATCCTGGCCTTGTTTAGTCTTTGTGGTCCTGTTCACTCTCTCTAGTAAACACACAAACAAGCACTCACATGCAATTACATGTACGGTGGAAAATGCCACTCTCCAGCATGATTCAAAGTACCACACAGTGCTTGTTGAAGCCCTCTTCCAAACTCAGAAAATGGACTGAGGGTTTGCTGGTGGGCAGAAATGACACCCTTCCTAAATAGAGTGATGTGGTCAAAGGATATGGTTAGGTCTGACATAACGATGGTCACCAGCTCTTCTATGCAATTTTAGGCCAACAACAGCGCCTTTTGGGTGAACCTCTCTGTAGCTTCGCCTCTTGTACCATCAGAGTCCACTCTGTAATCTCAGCTTGTAGAGGCTGGGGCCGCACTGGGCTCGCAGCCTTGGACGGAGACTTGTTGTCTGGAAATGTACGCCAGAATGAAAAAAAGTCTTTCTGATCCGCCACAGCCACACATGCAATTAAAGACTGAAAATAGCCACGTCTGTAGCGTGATGAAGTTTGCTAGAATTCCATCTATTTAAATACAATGCTGAAACCTTACACAAGAAGTTTCATTTTGACCTTAAGATGATTAATACATGTGTAGACAGAAGGTCTGTGGTGTGAACATTGTGGTTTCTGCAAAGCTGAGGAAATGAGTTTTCTGAAGACATGATTTGACTTATAATCTAAAACAGAGGTGTCAAACTTAAGTGCATTGTGGTGAAAAGCTTTGGAAGCCAAACTTCTTTTCAAATTCAAGAACATTTTCTTTTTCTTTCAAGGTTCTGGTGCTGAAATCAGCCTTGGAATAAACAAACTAGTATTTGCTAATTCTGCAAATCAGGGATATTTACACCATTTCCATTTTTCATGCGTCATGAATCAGTGCAGATTGGTGCATGTGCTCATGACTTAGCACGTAGTAATTGTCAGTTCACACTGGACTAATAAAAATGGCAGATATCTGTTAATGCTGCTTGGCATTTGGTACATTTATAGGACAATAAAATACCAAAAATTTTAGTTTCAGATTGACTAATTGCAGATTGAGCCAAATGTGTTACATATTGTCAGATTCAGAACACAAGCTTATCTTCCACCTTATTTTTCATGTTTTTATGGAGAAACGATGATGTTAGCAACATCCGGTGAGATCCCGGAACTAGCGCACAACCATTAGTTTACATGGTGAGGTTTTGTTGCCGGTAGAGGGTAAATAGAACATTTTAAGAGGATTTTAAAATTATTAGAGCTGAAACAACTAATCGATTATAATCAATTATTAAAATAGTTAACAACTTTTTTAGTCATCGATTATTTGTTTAATAATCATATTTTACCACATAAAGTCAATTTTTTACCACAATCTGACATCGGTTACAATCTGTTAAATTTGCCGCCAGTGTGTGGCAGTAATGAGCCACTGATCTACCAGTGGAGCCGTAGAAGAAGAAATGAGCCAATAAGTGCCCTCAGTTTTCATGACGTATCACGTTACTGACGCTCATCTTGCTGTGAGAGATGGCGGATCAACAAGAAATACGGAAGAAAAATAGAAGCGACAAAACAAGAGAAACCCCAGACAAAAACCTCACGAGTATGGGAGCACTTCACTAGATGCCTTGAAAAGACCGGTGACCTGCAAAATATGCAAAAACCATGGCACGACGGAAGCACGACGTCCCTAAGTGAACATTTGAGACGAAAACGTGGGGGCTGATGCAGCAGAGGAATGTCCGGTAAGTAACAGAAAATAAACAAGCTAACGCAGATCACATTTGGGACTTAGTGTTAGCTGAGTTCGTTATAGTGGATGTTAAACATGTTTTTTTTTTGCCGCGTCAGTCTACGGTGTTCTACTTCTGATTGACTAGATGCAATCGTGAATCTCCTCCGTGTTGTGTATCATGCGCTTGCCAAATTTAGCACGTCTGTTTATAAGAATGTTCTCGTTAAGAGAAAAACGGCACAAACCCATAACTATGTTCCTCATTCAAAAAAGGACAACTCCGCAGAGAAAAATATACAGACGAGCTGTGTCCAGGTGAATATAACGCGGCATAGTTGTACGCTTTCAATTTTTAAATACAGGAAAAATTCAGAAAGTCATTTTTTTAACTATTAAAAGACTGTTTTACTATCTAACGCTGTAAAACGCCTCACAACACATTTTTGTCAAAATAAATGATCACTGTTAATTAATTCAAATAATGTAATATTGATTTAGTGTTGTAGTGTGTGTGCTGCTTTATTTTATATGTATACTTAATTCAGTTTATTTGTGTTTCTTATGCAGAAAAAAACAAGCAACGATGGACAACTACATGGGGAACAAGACACTCACCCCCAGCAATGCATACCACTTACAAACTCTATTCCAGATTCTACATTATTTTTTATGGAATTTACCTCTTATATTTTGATGCCAAAAAATTATTCTGGACTGATATTTTGCACTGTTTAGCTCATTTTACACCGCTGACTGTGTTCATGTGCAATAAAATAGATTGCAGTCAACTGCACAATTCTCTTATGTTTTTCTTTTTCTTAACTGAAATGTATTAATCACTTGTATAGGTTAAATAGCTAAACAATAACAAACCGATTAATTGATTAATCGAAAAAATAATCGACAGATTAATCGATTATGAAAATAATCGTTAGTTGCAGCCCTAAAAATTATTCACCCCGATAAATGCACTGGCGAGGCTCGGGAAGACATCGTGCAGTGCAGCTGTACAAACAACCAGAAAAAAAAATTTGTGGCTACAAGAGCGATGTTTGTAACATGCATCTTGGAGTAAGAGAGAGTGAGGTTGCCACTGTTAGTCTAGCTTTCATTGCCTCTCCAGAGAGGAAGAACCTTGTGGAATGTGGCTGAAAAAGATTTATTTGAAAACCACCACAAACCTTAGCTAAACTAACTTAACTAAAACTAAAACCCAGGTTTGGTGATGAGGGATTTAAGGCTCTGGCTCAGCTCCACATCTGCTTTTAAGTAAATAAGATTGAGTCCTACCTCTTTCAACAAAACATGACTAACACCTTGTTACTATAGGTACTGATGAGTCTCTGAGTTTTTAAGATTGTTTATTGCCTCGCTGTATGTAATTAGCTAAAATGCTACTGTATGTTAGCGTTGGCCAGATATTAAGATTGACTACCTTTCACCTTGCTTTGCCATGTGCTGATGTGGGTTTGAATCCTGGTGGTGTTGGCAGTAATTTATTCAGCCAGCCGAAGCAGATTTTACGTTTTAATATTTTAGTTGTATTGATTATTTTCTGCAAAATATTTTATGTCTCTAAAGATCTTTGAATTTGGTCATTTCCAAGCAGGATTTTAGGTTATTTACTCAGCTCACCTCACATGGACTCACACTGGCTAAATAAACTGAGAAAAAAATAATAATTAAACAGATCATTAGTTCTTATATTTAACAGTTTACCAATAATGGGTTGAAAACATAATACTGGCAAGTGAAGCTAAAACAGATGAAAAGAGTTACGGCCGCAACCGGGATGCGAACATGCGCAAAAACAAATGCCAGTCTGGCACTCTAACCACTGGACAACGAAGCCTGTTACAAAGCAATACTCATCTAAGGTAACAACCCTCAACAACCTAGAGCACACCAGCCATTAGTGAATTGTCCAGAATTTACAGATTGCCAGCCCACCTCTGCGTTTACCACCATATATAGAAAAAAATACCCCCATTATGGGCTGTATGTGGCCCACAGGCCTACGGCCTTACTGGTCGAATCGAACGCATCAGCTAATCTCTGATTTAATTGCGACTAATGCCCGAACTTTTGCTTTTGTACACATTTTTCTTAACAGAAACAGTTATTATTCAGTCCAAGTGGTTCAGCAATTTAATGCCTAATCTTGAGAAAAAATATGCCCAAATTGAACAAATATTATGCTCTCGGTTTCTGGGAATATGTCAAATGTTTCCAAATATTATTTTTAGAATTTGACAAAAATCTTTATCTCATCATTTATTCATCTCTAAACATTTAACTAAAAATGAAACCCCTCTTCCTTTTCAGCCTCAACTATTTAATTCCTAGTTTAAAACAGAAACAGCATGTTAAGAGAAGGTAGCTATAGGTGCCATGTGTAGAGCAGATGACCCGCTGTATATATTACATTACATTCCACTCACACTTCATAATCACTTTTTTCTACAGTACCCCTGCTGTGTGTCAAAGGATGATTACATCTGCACATTACAATGCTGCTGCAGCATTGTTGTTCCAACCTCAGCTATCAGAACATGTTCTAAGCCAGCATGTGCTTCCTAGAAATGATGACCACAAACACACATGCTCAACACACTAAAGGCATCCATGCATTCATCTGTTGGGAGTTCTGAGAGACGGTATCGGGCACCCACAAAGCACCCTTCATGTTTTTACTTCCCAACTGATGTGACCCTCTTATCGATGCATCATCCGTTATTGCTGCAGATGTAAGAAATTAAGCTGAGGACAGATTATCTGGATTCTGTTCAGCACACAGTGAAACTTAATGTGCTTTGATCCTGAAACTAATCCACCATCTGACTCGTCTTTCAGCTATGTGTCACAGATGCTCATAATGTTCCACTGGACTGGAAGTGCATCAGATCAAAGTAAAATAAAATAAAATAAAAGCAACAGAGTTCATTCATTAGTTATAATGAACATGAGGTCAGACACTGACAATTAGAAGAAATAATCCTCAAAGTTTTAACTCTGTGAGATCTGAAACAACTGATACAATCTGAGTTTTCCTCCTTTCAGTATGACTTTTTAAAATCCGTAAAAGTGATAGTCTTACTGTGATGTAATGTAGGCAATAGGGGTGGGTGCAATTAATCGATGTGGCGATACATCTAGTTGTTTCGGCATCGATTAATGAACGTCGATGCTTAAAAAAACAACATCAAAGTTTTGTTGCGAAGCCGGTACTAAAAAAATAAAAACACGTACCCGGAGCCTTAAGGCGCGCGCCGCCCGGACTGTTTAGTGAGTGGCACTACCTCTTTGACCTCTTTCCCCATCCTGGAGACTGTCTCCAAACTACCGAAGAACTCAGAGAAGGCGAGGAGCATTACAAAAGCATTAGCTACTTTTATCGCGACGGATCTACGCCAGTATTCAGTAGTAAACAACAGGGGGTTTCGGTTAGTGGTGCGCACCATGGAGCCGCGCTATGAACTGGGCAACGGTGGCACAGGAGTTAAGTGCTCGCCCTGTAATCGGAAGGTTGCAGGTTCGAGCCCCGCTCAGTCTGTCGCTGTGTCCTTGGGCAAGACACTTGACCCACGTTGCCTGCTGGTGGTGGTCAGAGGGACCGGTGGCGCCAGTGCTCGGCAGCCTCGCCTCTGTCAGTGCGCCCCAGGGCAGCTGTGGCTACATTGTAGCTCATCACCATCAGTGTGTGTGTGAATGGGTGAATGACTGGTTGTGTTGTAAAGCGCCTTGGGGGGTTCCAGGACTCTAGAAGGCGCTACATCAAATACAGACCATTTACCATTCCTCACCAAAAACACTTTGCAGAAAAAGAAGTCCCCCACCTCTACGAGGAAACCAAAGCAAGCGTTCTGGAGACCATGAAGAAGGCAACCGGGATAGCGCTCACTTGTGATGCGTGGACATCAGTTGCCACCAAATCCTTCGTTACTGTAACGGCGCATTTTGTTCTCACGTCGGACAAGAACGGATGGAAGTTGGTGAGTCACGTTCTTCAAACTCGAGAGATGAGTGAGAGTCAAAGTAGCACAATGTTGACATTTGCCCATCTCACACAACAGGAGGATGTAGGGGGACAAGAGGGAGGACAGATGAGTATGAGTGTCACTCTGCTCTATTTTGTTGTGTTCGCCTCGCTGTACTGAAGCTCCAGGCTGAATATATGTTCAGTTGAATTATGCACTTTTGTTCTGAAAAAATGCAACATATTACCTTCAAATATGTCAGGTTTTTTCTGTTGCCTATATTCCAGACTGAATAAGCTGAAATTATTTATTTGATCTGTATGGCTGCTTTTTTGTAATGTTATCATATGCCAGACTCATTAAGTTTCCATTAAATAAATTTGATGGAAGTAAAAATCTTGTTTACTTGAGTTAATTACCTCATTAAATCCAGGGCTTGCCTGTTTTCAGTGTTTCCCAACAATGGAGGGGACACTAATGTAAGTAAAGCTTTCTCTGATCGAAGTTAAGTTGGTCAAAGTGCAAATATTTACACGTCATACAGTCATAAAATAAGAATTTGTCTTAGAAAAGTTTAATGTTAAAAAAATGTATTTACTTACAGAGAGTAGTTTTAGAGGAACTAAATTAATTGATAGTAGGGATGTAAGAAAATATCGATATGGCAATATATCGTGATATTTTTCGCAGCAATATTATATCGATATTCAAAAGTGGTGTATCGGAAATATCGATATGGCAACATATCGCAATATTTTTTCCAGCAATATTACATCGATATTCAAAAGCCATGTATCTAATTCTTGAAAGAATTTACATGCAAACATTTGTGTATTTTCTTTTCGTTTTGTGCAATTCAATCGCCACCCGCTAGTTGGCAGCAGTGTGCAACGGGTTTTGTTTCCACCATTGAAATGTAAATCCCTCCATCATGGTTCAGATACCGCATGTTAAACATGTTACGTATCAGATTTGACTGTTTATTGAACATTCTTACAATAAATTCAGTAAAAAAAATTGCTTGTAACGTCTGACTGAATGTATCGCAATATATCGTGATATATCGTATCGTTTCCCCTGTATCGTGATATGTATCGTATCGCCAGAATTTCAAAAATACACATCCCTGATTGATAGGTTATTTATTTACAAATGTAGATAAAGAAGAAGACAATCTTGTATGAAAAAAGCATTAAAAATTTCAATAATTGAAGAATCGTGGCACCAGTAATCGAATCGAACCAAAAACCATTATAATGGAAGAATCGAAGCATCGAAGCTCCCATAATCGAAATCGAATCGAATCGTGAAGTACCTTTTTTGGAACACCCCTAGTAGGCAATATGTCATTTCTTTTTTTGCTAGTCCATCCCCCATCCAATAGAGCCCTATGCAAATAGATGGAAACTGTTCAGATAGTGAAGCTAAGCTAAGATAAACAGATGACTGTATGAGATGAGCGGGTGGATAGACGGATGGATGGATGACATCTGTATGATGGATGATTTGATAGATGGATGGATAGACAGATTGTTTGAAGAACTGATGGGCGGGCAGGCAGGCAGGCAGGCAGGCAGGCAGACAGACAGACAGACAGACAGACATCTACCTAGATACCGCCCCCCGAATACGACTTACAAGGCACACCTTCCAACCAGAGACCACTGCAAATGTAATGATTAAATGACTGTTCAACATCTTTAAAGTAAAACTGAGCAGTTTCCTGCTCCTCTTCTCTACTGGTTGAAACTGGAATTACAACTGTTGTAAACAACCCTGCAGCAGCCTGCTGTACTAACAATGAGCTAATATTAACATGGGCCTGCTAACACTAAAATAAACCACAAAGTAAAATGATCCACATTGTTGGACAAAAAAATATTGTTACTTACAAGTTCAGTAGCAACAAAGCCAGGTCACCATCAGCCCGTGATTTAGTAGCCTCCTTTAGCTCCCTCAAAGTAGCATAGGCCACACCGATATTCACTCTGGTTTTAACTCTTTGCTTTGCCTCCAAAAACATTACTCTCTTACTTTTACTTCCAGGCTCCATTATGATGCCAACACAGAAAGTAAACTTTTTTTTCTTGTGCTTTTCATTGACGATTGGCAAACTGAAAATGCTAACTGCTAGCGTTACAACTAACAGCCGTAAAGCAGATAAAGAGCGCCCCCCAGGACACCTACCCCCTCCACAAAACTATCAAGTGCATGTTTTAGTCAGCAGGGGGCTGCAGAGTGGTGCCAAATATTGGTGAAGTTTGTAACCCAACAATCACTGAGATCAATGTTAAAGCTCTAGCTTAAAGTTTACAAAAAACTATCTGTTGTTGCTTTTAATATGCAAATTGGTTGAGTGCTTGACCTCATTTTCAGCGACAGGCTGAACACAAGATGCTAGTACTTGTACGGTCAAAATCTTTGTGCAAATTTCGTCAAACCTTACTTTGATCCTGAGTTCTCCTCATTTTATTTGCAATTTTGAACCAAAATGTCACTTTCTGTCTCCAATAAATCACAACTTAAATTTCACAATCAACCCCTTCAAAAGTATTCCCACAATTCTGTCATTTTTGGACACAGCAACTGACTATGTGATTACTCTGAACAGAAAATAGTTTAGCATATTTTTTAACAAGTTCAGAACTTTACCGGTGCGAGGAAACCCAAGAACCCTTGCAAATGTTTTGAGACATTTTGGATACTCTCCCCATAGCACTCACAATTCATCACCAAAGGTTACAGCCCAGTGAGATACTTGCTTTAGTAATACTTCAAAGTAAGGTGTGAACTTTTTGTTGAAGGCATTCTTTTCCCCCTATAACCTTCAGCCTTTTGCCACGTTGGCCTGTTTTCACCAATGAAACTATCTGTTCAGTCTTGTGAACATAAACGTAAGAGTGATGTTTAAAAGCACATTTAAAGGCTTTTTTGTAAAGTGATGACTAATCCAAGTCAACACTGTTGCACTCAGAAATACCACTAAAGTTTATTTCCCAGTGAAAGCTGGAACAAGTAGCCACAATGCTAATAAATCCTCCAAGGAACAAATTTATATTGATGTACTCTAACTGCACTTTCAGTTCATTTCTCTAACAAGCAGGGAAATTAGGACACAATTATCGTTTTTGGGATTCTTGTTGTGACATAAAATGACCGGTTGTGGGAGTAACGGGAGTGGAACCATTCCTCCCCGCTTCACTCAGCACAGACTCAATTAGGAAAAAGACTGTCCAACGCAGAGATGGAGACTAAACTGATGACAGCAAGTAAAATGGAAAATGAGAAACAAACTAATTGAAGACGTGATCGACAAACAGTAAAAGATTGGAGGGAAGGAGAGGAAAAGAACATGTGGGTGTAATTGAAGGCTGATGAACAGCTGATGTCATCTCTCAGTCAGGTTATCGAGCCCAAGGCAAAGCAGCTACAAATCAGAAAACATGCATTTCTTTTTCTAAACACGCCAGAGCAAATGCACAACGTAACACAAATCCCATGCTTCTTAAAGAGCAACAGCTCCTGGGAAATGCTCAGCATTTGGGTAGGAGGGGTAACACGTTAGCTTAATCTAATCTGCAAACAGACATCCTTATCCTCTCGACTTTTAACTGTGATTGAAGATTTTCTTTGCGTGCAAACACACAAGTCTTCTCTGTCCTTCCCATTAGCTTCTCTGGCATGGCTGTACAATGACCTCATCTGGAATGGGCTGAAGTCCAGAGAAAACACACATGCACTCACTCACCACTCACACACACTTCACAAGAGCCTGTTGAGTCCCATATAAGGACTTGCTGATGATGTAATGGGCGCCACGGACTGCGAGTAAGAATCAGTTTGCAGAGCACTTCTCAATGTTTGGTTTTCCGGATGGAACGTCCACTTCACCGGGAACTCGGAAAAAGGAAAACACGAAATAGCCGCAACAATATATTCCGAGGATTTGCAAGAGAAGGACAGAGGCCAGCTGCCCCGCACAGGTAGGAAACACAACACAGTTGACGAAGGTTGGAAACATTTGACCGGAGTTAAAAAAAAATTAGCTAAGCTCAGGCGAGCTGAAACAGATGGTTAACATGTAAGCATTAGCTAATCCTGCAAGGATCACACGAGTTTGTCTTTAGCAATGCAGACATCACATTGAAAAGCTCTTCTGATATCTAAACTTTGCATTTTTAAATACTAGTTTCTGTTGCTCTTTTTAGGCTTTTTGTGTTTTACGATTCTTTGATATAACGATAAACATTTATTCAGACACAAAAGTATGTAGCATAGTTTTACTTTTATCAACACTTGTGACAACTTTCGACGTAGGGAAACACTGGAAACTAAAAACGGGCAATCTCTTTGGGTTTTACTATGTAGCACCAGCTGCGGATACCCCAAACTCACCAGTCCACATGGGAACAGGTCGTAAAGAATGACAAAAAGGTGCTTGTTTAATACATTTTGCGGTATGCATGGAGGGAAATGTTGATGAGTGACAACACATGCTAAAAGTAGCCGGGCTGTAATTACTTTAAGAAGGGGGGGGGGGGGGGGGATTCCTGCCTCTCCAAGCTGGATATGTGGTAGCTTCCCCGGTGCGTGAGGGGGAGGGAGCCTGGCTGCAGAGCTGAAGGTACTCAGGGGTAGAAGAACTTCTTAATTAACTAACAATCCCTGCCAAGGGACCATCTGCCATGTCCATCAAAACATCCTACAGGCTGTTTGCTGCCAACAGGGAAAAGCCCAACAGTAGATAAACATACTGATCTATCTACCTGATGTGCATGTGACTAGGGAACATGAAACACAACAAAAAACCCAACAAATTCTCGCAGGAAGACATAAATTCAGTTTTTTTTTCTTTTACTTCTGCAGACTCGACCTCTTATTACTAAAGGAGAGGAAAAACAGGAGAGCAGGACTGAGGAAAAACAAGAGGAGCGAGTAAGTTGAAGGCTCTGGCGCTGCTTTTGGTGAAAGAGCAACAGCGTCTGAGCAAACTGGTGGCGAATCAGTAGAATCATAGCACTGAACACTCAACTACCACCGCTGAGCAAACTGAGCAGAGAGTCAGCGCCGCTAAAGTTGGTGCAGAAGTGGAAACGCAGCTTCAATACCTGCAACCCGGGGTGGAGCAGCTCAAAGTTTCCAACCAAAACTGGACCAGCATGATGGCCCAGAGCCCACTGACGGAGGTGGAGGTGCTGAGAAGAAGGGTGGTGGAAATGGAGGGAAAGGATGAAGAGCTGATACGGATGGCGGATCAATGTCGGGACCTCGATCGCAGGCTGGCGAAAGAGACAAGTCAATGCCGAAGTCTGAAGTTTGAGGTGGAGAAGCTCAATGGCAGAATCTGTGAACTGGACAGGATAGAGGAGGTTTTGGGCAAAAGCAAACAAGACTGTAGCATTCTGAGGAGTAATTTGGAGCGAGAGAGAGAGTTCAGCAAGGGGGTGTCTGGGGAGCTCGATGTGCTAAGACTTAGGGTGAGAGACCTAGAGGCTGTAGAGGGACGACTGGAAAAGAGCGAAATGATTATCAAACAGGATCTGAGTAAACTAAGGTCACTGACGATGGCCCTGGTGGAGGACAGGAAGAATATGGCCGAGAGGCTTTTCCAGGCAGAGGAGAAGATTAATAGGAAGGAGAGCAAACGAAATGAGCAAAGTAATTTAGCAACAATGACAGAGAGACTGAGAGAGGAGAGGCATCTGGCGCTGAGGTCTAAGACAGATTTAGAAGACAAGATTAAGGTCATAATAAAGGAAAAAGATGAACTGCAAGACAGACTAAAAACAGAGGAGGAGAGAAATAGAGAGCTACAGGGCAAAATATCTACAATGCAGAAAAAGTTTAACATTTTTGACAACAGGAAAGAGAAAGAAGAGAAGTACACAAACATCTCCATCCCAAACAATACCAACTATCCCTGCCAAGCCGAGGACAACAAGGTCAGAGAGCTGACAAAGGAGCTAGATGAACTGAGAAGAAGACTCCAAGAGAAGGAGACAATAGAGGGAGAGCTGAGCAAAGTGGAGGAGAGTTTTGAGTCTCTAGAGAAGAGGCTGAAAGCGGAACAGAGGAGGTCTAGAGGTCTAACGGGGGAGTTGGAGGTAGCAAAGAAGGAGCTTTCTGAGTACAAGCAGGGAGAGAAGCAGGAGGTCAATCAGGAGCATCTTCTTCTCTGCCACCTCCAGAAGGAGCAAGTGAAATGTAGACTCCTAACCAGAGAAGTTGAAACCCTCAAGGAGAAGCTCCAGAAGCTGGTGGGGACGGAGGAGTCTATCTGTAAGGTGCAGACGGATCGGTCAACGCTGCAGAGGAAACTGACCCAGCAGGAAGCCAAGAACAAAGATCTGGCCGGGGTGATGGAGAAACTGACGAGTGAGTTGGACAGGTATAAACAAATCCAGAACAATAACAATGTCTCACACCATCGTCAAACCACCACAGAGCAACAATCTGAACCTGTAGAGAGCATGTTTCCGGACTCCTACAGGTGCAACGAGAAGCTAACTACAGAAAACGCAGATGAGGACCCAAACACCCACTTGGAAGCCACAAATGAAGGAAAGCTTCTTGTCAATGGCCTAAACACAGCAAATAACATGAGTGAATACAACAGCCGCTCAGAGGTCGACCTCCACCCAAATGCTAACGGAGAGGTGATGACACTAACACACACACCCGGGCAGCCCTTGCAGATTAAAGTAACGCCACATCATACACTCAACACGGCCACACTGGAGATCACCAGCCCTTCCAGAGATGCATCTTACACCAGCACAGCTGCCCTACCAGCAAGTGGAGCCTCGCCGAAGCAGAGAATAACCATCATCCAGAACTCTGGCTCACCAGCAGGCAATCCCAAGACCCCCTCTTCAAGTCCTGACCGCAACTTTTCCCCGGTGAGCGATCTGCCGGTGTCTCGAGTGCTGAGTCCAAAAACGTCCCGCTCCGTCACACCTGACAACAACTCACCAATTCAGATCGTCACAGTCAAAACCTGCTCTCCTGAGCCCGCGGACGTCACAACCCAGGCTCTTTTCTGCAAGACTCCCGATCGACTGAACAGCTGGCAGTATCAACGATCCAACAGCAATGACTCAAGTCCCAGCATCATCCCAGCAGATGATAGTAAGATCCATATTCACCTGGGAAGCCCGTCCATCCATCCTCTGAACGGCATTACCCACAGCATTCCTCAGACCGTTGGGCCTTACTACCTCCGGCATGAGCAAACGACTCATGTAATCGCTAACGGCTGCCATGTTAAAGGTGTTGGAAAGATTACAAGTAGCATCACCATTTCCCCTGCTAATGCCTCTGCATCACACTCAAACATCACAGTTAGTGGCCTTTGTGATTAGACCAAATATATCTATTATAAAATAAAATGACACCAGTTTAATTTAATCATTACTATTTAGGCACCCATAAGAAACTTTCATACTTTACACTTAAGTGTAACTCATATATCTTAATGAGTCACTGTTGTAACTCAGTGTTTACCGTACATGTCACACTATAGGGTTCTCATTATTGCTTTTAAAAAGTTTTATGTTCTGTTCATTAAAAGAGTTTTTCTTGCTGTTGCTTTTATCATTTATACTTCACAGAGGCTGGGAACTTGCTCTTACAAATCAAACTGAAAGAACCAATTAGTAAAAAGGAAATTCAAGCATCAACAGTATTAAATGTGCAAAACAAATTACTGAATTGTAATAATTAAAGTCTGACATGCTGACAAATAGTAATACATGACTGGTTTAAAACATGTTTTCCCATTCCTCTGATTTGCTTTCCATAAGTTGACAAAAGAAACCTAAAAGATTCAGCGTGCCTTCTATTTTTTTCCTTCTAATGTATAATTTTGCAGCAGCAACAGGAAATAAATGTAAGAATGGTTTGTTTTCATGTTGATGATTTCTTAAAAACTGCACTGTATGTCCAATGTAAATAAAATATTTTCACCATCTTCTGCACATTCAACTACATTTAGTGATGAATTTGAAATCATCTTACTTTCATAAGAGATACCCAAGAGTTTGAAAAACTGTAGAGACACTAAGGATAAATAAATACCCTACTGAAATAAACAGCATATGTTGTGTTTTGGATGCTGGACCACATGCACTAGCTCCAAAACAACATATTTGTGTAAGACGTTGCCATTTTAGCACAGGACAGCGTAGCTTGACATAAGCTCTCCTGAAAATCTGGTTTATCAGTGAACCCAAAACACATAAACTTAAATCTGTCTGTCTGGTTCATTCAGTCAGTTTTGATTTCAGACGTCCTGTTCAGTCAGCCTTGCCAATTCTCTCAGCATTTTAGTCAAGGTTGTGGAAACGAGAGAGGAAAAGAAACAGCTGGACACCCCTCGGGGTATTAGATGGATCTAGATATATCCAGAAGGTTTTAGGGCCTTCAATGATGTTTCTTTGTTTTACCATTAGGAGCAATGATGTACATTAGTTATTATTACACTGTTGGCTCTGAGTAAAGAAAGTAAATAATTTACTTAAGTGGCGTGACACAATGATGCCATTCTGTACTGGGTTTTTAAAGTTAACAAGAAAAAATAACGCAACATAAAAACTGGGTTTTAAATATAATTCAACTGTTGCATCCTAAAACTTAGTAAATAAAAGCCTTTCTCTACAATGCATAGGAATGTTTAAAAACAATGACGTAGACTTCTATTTATGTGTATTTCTATGGTGATGGATGTTGTTACCGATTCTAAATAAAGCCTTTCTTTTACTCACTGAAGGTGTACATGAGTTTTTTCTGCTCAAAGCAAAGCCAACACGTTGATGTTCATGAAAAACCGTTAAACTAACTTTAAATGACTGCCCTCTATTGGTACACAGCTAACACAAAGCTTTGCTAGAAGTAGCTGCATGGAGCTTCCTCTGTTGATGTATGCATATGGAAATGGACATAGCCGAATGAATGCACAAAGAGTTATGTGTAAAAGCACAGCTGATTCTTAGTTTAGGTAATGGTTTAGGACACAACAGATGGCGCACAAGACGCTTACAGCTTTTCAAAAGGGAGTTTAACACAGACGTTCACCAACACGTGTGACGCAGCCCTCGTTCATTAAAAGTCATTTTACCGAAACTTTGTTCGGTGTAGACATAACACAAATCATTGTCTAGCCACACAAAACACACTCTGTGTTTTTATTTGTTGTTGACTTAATGTTAATGGGTGGTAAATATGTTTGTTTGCTAACCCACGTGAGCATCTCGCTAGTATATACTTCTCGCGAGAGCTTCCGGTAATTCACATAACCCGAAACGAACTAAGATTGTTTAAATATAACTTAAATATGTAAAGATTTTTAAACAATAATGAATTACCTTCACGTTTCCACCATTCGTCACCCAAATCGTCTCCCATCTTCCTGGTCTGGCTCGTGATCTGACCAATCGGATAAACCGCTATGGGAGCATGCTGGTGGTGCGTTCAAAGCAGCACTGCTCAAACTCCCTAAGTGGGATTTTATAAACTACAGAGTCTCAAGACAATCAGTTATTTCCCCAATTTAACCACATCATTAGATATCAGTATATACAGGCATTGTTTGATCAAATTTGTAATTGATTGTTGATATTTTTGAAAGTAAATCATATCTAAACTATGTTGAGACGCTAAACGCCTCACGGGATTTGAGTGAATCCTTGGATTAGGGCAAGCCATTGTAGCACTCAAGGAAACAACGTTCCCGTCATTCATTAAATTTAGCGACTAATGGCAGACTAGGTTTTGCCAGAAATAAACGATGAACTACTTTACTAGGAAATTCATTAAAAGCAAATGAAAATGTTGCTTTCTCCTTGAAGGTTCTCTCACCACTGAATGAGAAATTACTTTGCCATGTACCTAAACTAATTTCCATTCAATTTGTAAAATGTAACAAGAGAACACTTTAGCTAATAAAATAATAAGATGAAAAAATATTGAAAGGGGATTTATCAGGACTTTATTTTTTTTACCTTATATTTAGATGTCAAAAAGACTAGACTAGAGGAAGAAGTGAAAAAGAGAAAGTTCATTAAAAATAATATGAGTGACATAGAGCAGTTGGCAGCAGATGATGAGTATGTGTATGAAGAAAGTACATCTCAGGACATACAATATCATCTGGCCAGCAGCTAAAAGAGGCATTTTGGTTTGTAAACGAGAACACCACCCTTCAAAAACAGAAACACATCCTCCTTCCTTATTCAATCATGAATTGTTACTTCATATCTGATCTCAATCAATATTTCAAAATAAGGTAGGGATAATATTGATTATTAAATTTATTTAAATAATTTTGAATAATAAACATTGTTTAAACATAAGAGCAACAGTCAAAAATCCCAACTATATAGTCGGTTGCAATTTACCCACTGACAAATTGGATTATGATAGAATTAGTATGGTTCTTTATGTTCTCTTAGATATGTCCTTACAAATTGTTGATGCATGCTAATGTTTTGCCATCCAGAAGTCAGTGGAGATTTTTTCCCCCTGTGGTGCTCATGAGCTACTGTTGATATATAGACATTAGTCCACTGACATAACCAACGCCTTCAATCTGTACAGATTAAACTATGTCCCACCATTGCTGTGAATTATTTTTAAACAATTGGTATCACACAATTCAAATAAAAAAGACACAGAGACAATTCATGTAAGAAAATGTACTTATCAAGCATACAAATATTGAATAGTATTTTCTAGTACCAAAAGTAAACAAGTAGGAATGTGCAGAGGACTCAGCCTCTGTGGTCATCCATGAGCCTAATCTGAAATTAGAGGGTAAAAATATAAAACAAATATGTTTTTGCTGTATTTACTGTTTAAGTCAGCATTACAAATCGTACACTTAACTCTATTCATATCAGTAGAGCTACTGGTCCTGTACACTGGCTGCTGGCTCTGGGGCAGATTAGGGCACAGTACATTGTACTGCTTGTTGCTTTAGGCCACTGCGCAATATCAACACATGATACTAAAAACAAAAGGGAACCATATATTATCATCTTGCCACATTATTTGTTTTGGCAAATCATGTTCGATAAACACATCACAACCATTTTAGTATCTATACTACTACTTCTTAAAACAAACAAATGCTTTTTAATGAAGAAACAATAATGTTCCATTACATCAAAAAGTTTAGTAGTAGGTAACGTTAGTGATAGCATGTCTAACTGTAGATCACCGTTAGCCTTGCCTTTGATTTTCATCAACCTTTTAGAACTGTTAGAATGGTTTTTATTTTAACAAATCAATGAATACATAAATGACAGAAGCATCGTGTTTTCCTTTTCATGACTTACATATTAGCATATTAGACATAATGTAGGCTTAATTGTGTAAAAACAGGAAATATAAGAGAGATAGCAAAAACATTAGGCGTCTCCTAAACAACTGTTTGGAACATTGTCAAAAAGAAGGAACGCACCGGTGAGCTCAGCAACACCAAAAGACCCTGAAGACCATGGATAAACAACAGTGATGGATGACCGAAGAATTGTTTCCCTGGTGAAGAAAGCACCCTTCTTAATAGTTGGCCAGATGAAGAACACTCTCCAGGAGGTATGTGTATGCATGTCAAAGTCAAGAATCAAGAGAAGGCTTCACCAGAGAACATACAGATGGTTCACCACAAGATGTAAACCACTGGTGAGATTCAAAAACAGGAAGGTCAGATTAGAGTTGGCCAAGTGTCATCTTAATCAATAATAATCAATTTCCCTCATGGGATTAATAAAGTATTTTTGATTCGAATCGAATTGAATTAAACAAGCATTCACAATTCTGGAACATCCTGTGAACAGAGGAGACCAAGATTCAACTTGTACCAGAGTGATGGGAAGAGAAGAATACGGAGAAGAAAAGGAACTGCTCATGATCCTAAGCATGGCATGGCAAGTCATGGCGTGGATATATGGCTGCCAGTGGAACAGGTACTCTTGTATTGATTAATGATGTGACGGCTGACAAAAGCAGCAGGATGAATTCTGAAGTGTTTCGGGCAATTGTATCTGCTCAACCAAATGTTGCAGAACTTATTGGACGGCGCATTACTGTGCAGATGGACAATGACCCAAAGCATACTGCAAAAGCAACCAGAGATTTTTAAGGAGCAAGTCACACCAAAATCAACTCTTTTTTGCTGATAACTTATATAAATACCTGTATTATAGTGTTGTAGACATGTGTAGTAGTTATTTTTGCATTTTGGTGCATTTTCTGCAAAAACTTAAAATTCAGCCTAAAACCTTCACTCCAGCGCCCTCTTCAGCTCAAAAATATTCTACACAAATTTACAACAGCAGTTTGAAATCTGTCTCCACCAATGGGTGAAACGTCCCAAACAATTGGAGTATTATGCAATAGCCAAGTCAATCACCTGACCTGAATTTGACTGAGCATGTATTTCACTTGCTGAAGACAAAACTGAAAGGAAAGGCCCCAAGAACAAGCAGGATCTGAAGACGGTTGCAGTATAGCCCTGGCACGGCATCACCAGGAATCAAACCCAACATCTGGTGATGTCTTAGCGTTCCAGACTTCAGGCTGTAATTGACTGAAAAGGATTAGCAACCAAGTATTAAAAAGTGAAGGTTTGATTTTTTATTACTATTATTATTCTTGTGAGTGATTTCAGACACCACAACATCTCAGACGTTGAAGGTCTAACCTACAGATCCTGGTTGCATCACATGACCGGATAAGAAATCTGAGTTCAAAGGGAAGTGTGGCTCTTTGGGATTCCTGTAACCACAACGTCCGGTAAATCATCACTCTGGCTGCCTTTTGTCTGGACCGCTGAGAGCGACAGTCACACAAGAATTCACAGACTCTGCACGATTGTGTCGGATGGCTTTATAAATAATCTCTGTCTTATTAAACCATACAGTCAAACAGATTTTACATCCCAGACATCACAAAATCTCTCAGATACTTACAAGGTTTTATCATCGTCTGTCTGAATTAATATGAAGTGTGTGTTCCCTGAATAGTACAAAGAACCTAGAGTAATCTAAATCAAACATTCAAAGATCGATCAGATTTATATTTCATATTTATAATATCACATCTTATTGATCACTTAACAAACATGTTGTCAATCCTCACTGCTACATATGGTACGGTGCATATGAAGTGTATTTTTACAATAATTAGATGTCAATCAAACGATCCCTCCAAACTCTTAGAAGAACGGCAAATGTAATCACACCCTCACTGAGGAAGAGATCATTGGTCTGTCTGTACTGTTGTGTACATTACAGAACACATCTTTACATTCTTTCTTATTCTGGCTTCAGCTGGGGATTCTATTCCAACACACGGACATTTAGAAGAAAGAAGAGTAGCAGGGTATGTTTGGAAAGCTGCCCTCCATCCTGCAGCTGTAGCAAAGAGGAGGGAAGATCCTCCGGGTTTCACTGCATGCTTTTTTGTTGTTCTGTCGGAATAACACAATTCTGGTTGGAGGAGAGAGTCTGAGATGTTTGATTAAAGTTTTAATGGGAAAAAATCCTCAAACAGCCTGATTACTATGGAAATGATAAAGATCTCAGAATGCTGAAGTTGCCAGTGCACGCCTCAAAACAAGAGAAGAAAATGCAAACGAACAAACGAAAAAAGAGAACAAATTCAACACAAGGAGCAATGATCTATAACTTTCGGGTGCTTTGTAATTAAAGGTCATTCCTGTAAAACTCTGGGCTCATTTCCCTTTTCATTGTTTATACATATTTTATTTGAGCAAAAATGTGATACAAAATAACAAAGTAAGCCCTCAGAAAATTCTTTAAAGGCACACTTGGCAGTTTTACTTGCTTTTAGCACCCCCTAGTGTTGGCTATTAATTCTCTGTGGTGCGTTCTTTTTTTAAAATTCTTAATAACTGCCGAGTTTCTACAAGAGTAAATATGCAAATCAGCTATGCTCATGATCTAAAACATGCAGGGCACGTGCTGGAAGCAGACTGCTGTGCCAGGTGTTTCAGCTCCATTTTTTTTCCAAGTCCAACAGTTTGCACCCCGCCAGTCTGAAAATGCAAATGCGATATTCTGGCCACAGGTAGCTGAAGGGTCTGAGTGACATTTCATTCACTTTAGCACATACTGGCTCAAAAAATGATTTGAAACAATGAAAAAGTTGCATAGCTTTAAACGTGAAATGTGCCAGCCAAACTATATAAAGCACAAAGCCTTCACTATCTGCAGTTAAAGAGCGAGTCAGCCTCTACCAGAGTCTAACTCCACTCCATTTCCTGTTTGAAAAATGCACCACAAGGAGGCGTCGCCTGGCAGACCGAGCAGGTAGAGCCGCCAACAAATACACACACACACAGGCTGACAGCAGCATTGTGACATCATATGGTACCAGCTAACGTCGTAGGGTACATCTCAGCCAACAGCGATGGCAGATTTAAATTCAAATATAGTGCAGAGTTTTTACCTGAAGAAGGCACAACACTGACAGAATATTTTAATTTGAACTAAGATGCACTAAAATGCCAAATTATTGACTACACCTGTTTACAGCACAATTAGACACTCATGGCTTATCAACAAAAAAAAAGTTGATTTGGGGTTGATGCTCTAAAAACAGCAGGTGTGTGCAGAATCATTGGGAATGTCAGAAATGGCGGGTAAAAAGTTATTCAACAAACATGTTTTAATTTGTTGTTTTTAGCATCAGTTTTAATCCTGATCACTGACAGAATTTGTTGAAATAACCTTTAGAGCATGGAGGGAACGTGAAAACTCTTACAGGAAAAGACCACAGCCTAGTTTATGGAGTCCATGGACTTCATTTCTTTTAAATGTTAATTTATACAATTCAGTATATAAAACCTGTTGACAAAAGAAAAATGGTAAAAGAAAAAACATATTTTATTTCAGTGTAGAATGTATTTAATGGAACTGATGAATAAATAAAATACAGTAATTAATACAACCGTAAGAAAAACAGGATTGAAGGTAAGCTCCTATTGTCATTTCTGCCCTCATTGTTTAATGGCAGAAAAGCCTGTTGAATTCAAAATGAGATTTAATATAAATGCATAAAAAAGCAGCTAAAGTCCAAAAAGTTGAGGTAGCAAGAGTCAAAGAGAAGATGAACGCTACTGTAATTAAAAGCAGGCAGCTGCCTTGTCAGGCATCTGTGATTGCATGCTGTGGAGCATTGGTGTTAATGTGTTTATTTTGTTGTAAGCAGCTGTTCCTCTGCTTTCTCGTTTTAATGATCACAAGAAGACGTGTTATTTTTGGTAGCAATCCTCTCTGTTCTTTGGAAGGATTTTCTTTTTCTGCTAAACCAGAAGAAAGGCAGGACACAGACTAATCATGACTGTGAGAAATTCACCCCAACTATAATATGATCACAAAGATAACTTGTTCTTCTACTGTTCTCATTTGTTTCCTTAATAACAATCCCAACATCAGCTTTTTGAAAACGGTTTCCTTTTTCCAGCATTTCAAACATCCATTCAGATATCTTGCACTAAAAATTGTTGGCACCTTGTAGAAAAAAGTGGAAATCCTACCGATTTTCTGCTTACGTTTGTATTAAAACAGTAATTAATACACAACTTTTGAGCAAATGGAAGTTTTTCTTATTTTAATTGAACTGCTGCAATTTTCTGCATTTTAAATGTTCTTGTGTGCTCTGAATTTTGTTGATCATATTATTTGAGACTCATCTGAGACTGGTTGTCTGTGTAACGGTTGTTACGTAGTGTATTTTGGGGGGGTTAATTATGATCAATAAGATGCGATGATTCTATATATAAATAGAAGATCAACCTGACTGACCTTTGAATGCTTAACCAGAAGAATTTAGGATTCTTTGCTTATTCAGTGACCATAAACACACTTCGTTTTAATTCAGACAGAGTAAAGTATATAATTAAAAATAAACTTTACTTTCTATAATACATGACAAGTGATGAAACAGTGCCTATCTCCAGCGGTCAATGGGCAATCAGGCGGGGTACACCCTGGACAAAGTGCCAGTCCATCGCAGGGCAACACAGAGACACACAGGACAAACAATCATGCACACACACACACACACACACACACACACACACACACACACACACACACACACACACACACACACACACACACACACACACACACACACACACACACACACACACACCTAAGGACAATTTAGACAGACCAATCAACCTAACAGTCATGTTTTTGGATTGTGGGAGGAAGCCCGAGTACCCGGAGAGAACCCACGCATGCACAGGGAGAACATGCAAACTCCATGCAGAAAGATCCCAGGCTGGGAAGCGAACCCAGGGCCTTCTTGCTGCAAGGCAACAGCTCTAACCACTGCGCCACTATTTATTAAAAAATAAATAAAAATTTTAAATCCCAAATGGTCGGCTAGAAAAGTCAATAGTAATTTAAGGGGCTGCGCAAAAACTGGTATAGTTGTTCACTCTGTGTTGACTCCAGTTGGGTTTGGAGAGTGAGGAACTCATCCAATATGGTGGCGATGCTCTTACGCTCTCCAGTGCCCAATGGGCCATCTATGCATGGATGTCAGAGACACTCCCTGCTTTCAAAATAAAAGCTTAACTATAAGTGCCACCCATGCATAAACAAGTGCCCTACTTGGGTCGCACTGGACACACCACTGCTCATCTCTAGAAAGGATTTGTGATAAAGGTTGCCAACCCCTTCAAAAGTTTTCTAAATTACAGAAACCAAACTAAGACCTCCAGATTTGTTCCAGATATCCACAAAAAATCTGAGACTACTTGAAAGGAAAATTGTTTTCCAATTTAGTTAAAGTTCAAAGAACAAAAGAGTGAGGCCCTGCAGCTCATGCACTTTTTAAACTCACAATTTCCTGCCAAGAGTCATGGATCATTTAGACATTAACCTTAAAGATATTGGCCAGAGGCAAAAGTACTTTGAATGGCATTTGCAAAAAAGTATTAAACCCTCGGATGAAAAGGGTTTTTGGATTTTCACGGCTGGAATTTTAAGAAAATCTGATGTTTTTGACTGGCGCGGGAAAAACAGAAACCAACTTCCAGTCTATGCCCTGGGCAGCTGGTGATGTTTCTTTCACAGGGAGATCTGCTTAAACATGTATGTATAGTAAACAACCCCTGACTTCTGTGTTTCTGTGTTAGCGTTGTAGCAGAGAACAGTGTGTCATCAGTCAGATGTAGCTTCTGAAGCCTCTGCTAGTCAGTCAGATTAGTTTTTTCTCTGGGATACGGAGACAAGAATGGATATTGGATTACCGGAGTATTTCAACTGAACTTCGACCCCGCTAGATGGATATCACTATCGGAGTTGCAGACAAGTTTTGGATTGTCTGACTCAGAAGATCTGCAACCCGATTTGGACACTGGGGAGGATTCTGTTCATCTTCAGAACCAAAATCGGTACAGTTTGTTTACTTTTGTATTTTATTTTTCATTTCTGTGCTCCACCGGGAGCTCTAAGCTGACAAGTTCTCAGCTGGTCTTAGCTCCATCATCTTTCTCAATATAATTTAATAATCTACAAATAAATAAAATAATGTGCTGCCAGTTTTACCACTGTGTGTATATGTTGTTTTTCCTTACCAGAGCTAACACGGTTAGCAGTGTTGCTGCAGTCATGCTAACGGGACTCGTCTGGAGTCCATGTGGTGGTGGGGTTCTAGATGCGTTCATAGATGTAGATTATTAGTTTAGATCAGACCTATGTTATTTAAAAATGCGTGTAGGCCACGGACGTATGGCTCAGACCTTTTGCTGCATCTGGAAACGCAATTTTCTGTAATAATTAAGAGCACGAAAGTAAATAAAATACAGTCATTCACAATACTAGCAACTGCAGCTACATTGTTTTATGTGTTTGAGTGACGCACACGAAACACAGTTCTTCACTGTCTGGAGGAGAGGATTTTGATTTTCTGCAATGATTTATGACAAAAGTCCTTAACAAAATGAAAAACGGAACCCAGTTCATATTTATATAGATGGTAAAGTGTAGTTATACTGCTTTTCTACAATTTTAATGCCGAGTCTGCCCAACACCTTTAAGGAACTTGATGTTTTCTGTCGTCTGAGAGGGTTAGATATTTATCAAGATCTCCCAAAACAAGCCCAGCAAAAATTATTTTTGAAAGCTGCGTCTATGTAATGTGTCAGCATGCCACGGCTACAGCAGGAGGACCAGCAAAGCGGGCCTGAAAATGAATAAATAAAGGACCTTGAGCTTTCTAAAACTTCAGCACAAATAACATATGCAGGTCTCCAAGTTACAACTGTATTCATGAGCATCTGCCTGGGCCTGACTTGTATGGAAATGTGCTGCATTCTAAACAAACAGCAAATATTAATTTATCACTGTTGCTCTATGCTGTGTGTGTGTGTGTGTGTGTGTGTGTGTGTGTGTGTGTGTCTAAAGAAATATTGAAATAATAAAAACCCACATTCATTCAAATGGTAAAAAAATGACAGTTTCTTCCAGTCAAATGCATTCTGCATACAGTGTCCTTTGCTGGGATTTTGCGTTTATGCAGAAGAAAACAGCTCTGTCAAGGTTTGGTCACATGTTCCTGCAGCCACAGATGGGATTAACAAGTGAATGCCCCTCCTGTAGATGTGTCAGGGGGTTAGAGGTAAGAGACAGAAGGCACCTCAGCGCAGAAGTCGTTGTTGCAAACGTTCCAGCCTCTGTCAGCCTCACCAACTGTCACGCCACATGGATTGGGCCGCACCTGATGGAAGTTTCAGGGCACATAATGTAAAACGTACTGAAGAGGAAACAAACAGCTTAGAGGTTACATGGCGACATGTTGTCCAAATGCATCTTTAGATGACGGGCTGGCATGTCAAAGCACCAGGGGGTCAGAGAGGGTAACCTGAGCAGAGACCTCTTCCATCGGATCATATGAGCAGAACTAACTTCTACAGATGACTGAACTCATCTGGTGCAAAAGTGACATCTGTCACAGCCTGGGCCAACTTATAAAACATTCAAGACACCATCTTTGTTTATTAAAGACTTTGAGTTTCACAAAAACAGTCCAAGACAACATGCTGCAAATATATCATATTTGGTCTCTATACAAAGAGGAAAACACAAAACACTTTAAAAAGCTAATTGCAGGTTAAATAAGATTTACACATACATAAATTATTTAGGCTTTTTGAGTCATTTTTATGGGGGACACTGTCGACAGGGGAGTTTTAGCTAGAGTGGTACCGGTTTGATTGGCAGTGGGGGTTGTTTGGGTGGTTGGCTGATGGCCTGTACGATCCCGGTAAGACGACAGCTCAACTTTGCTCTGAGTCGGCCTCGTTTGCGGTGGTGAATGGGGAAGAAGGGAGCTGGAAGAGTCGGTGCGGCTGTTATTTTTGGCGGGGTCGGGTAACAGGGACCGTGCGGGTTGCTGTGATGCCTTGGACGGTGATTGGGACGCGCAGGTGAAGCAGCGGTGGCTGGTGGAGAGCGACTTTGTGGTCCGCATCAGGGCAGTGGCTGGGGCGCATTTTGCAATGTCCAACCTGTTCGCAGTGACCAGGGAGGTCAGTATGTTGATTGGGGATGTACTGCGTGCTACTGTTATGTTTCCTGGTCTGTTGACGGTGATTTGTCGGACGAGGGCCCAGTGCCTCAAAACACTGCGGCTTGAAACGTTTATGGGGTGGGAGTGACTGTTTCTGAGTCGCGTTTGTCAGCTATCTGTTCATGTTCTCCGTAAGAGAGGGAGAGATGCCTGTCATTCTATTCAGAGCAGGTGGTTTTGACCTGGGTCCGACTCAGAAACCAGCTTCCCTGGCCCGCTAGAAATTTTTAAAAGCCCATCCTCTTCTGGAGGTCGAGGCTGGCGGTTCGGAGCCGGTTCTGACCCAGTAACCAGCTTCCCTGGCCTGCTAGGAATTTTAAAAAGCTCCCATTCTCTTCTGAAGCTCAGCACAGACCTCCCTGACCTGGTCCTGATGCTGATCTGGGTTCTAGGAGCCCATAGGTATTTTTCAAAACTCTGCCACAGGGCAGATGAGAGGCATGTTGAACTCCCATCACATCACATCACTGGTATTGTAATCCTCTGGTCAGAAATGCGCACCACAAATGCACCAGGAACGAATTAGTGATGTTCATTCTCTTATTTGGAAACCCGTGGATTCAATGTCCGGAGCTGCTGGAGTTTGTACAGCCTCCACAAACACAATAGCTTACCATTCATAAGAAAAACGAACGCAGTCCAAAACTGGTGAACACACACTGACTCCATAACATGACGTCTCTACCCGAAAACTAACTGCTTGCCACAATGAGCTTCAGCTTCAGGCAAAACTAGCTTAAAACTCCCCGTAGTTACTTAAGAGGTTAAGATAAAAAAAAAATTAAATAAAATAAAAAAATTAAAAAGTCATTTTTTGAAGATTTGATTAAAGTGCAACTTTTTTACTTGAAATAAGGGAATGTTTTGTAAAACAAAATACCCACAATAAGCTTTTTAAATAGTATTTTGTGGACATCATTTTATATGAAAAAAACAAAACTGCAATCTGCTCTTAAAAACATGTCAGTAGGAAAAAAACACTTTTATATCATCACGATTCAAGATGGCTGCAACAAATGCAAAAATGTCCAAATGTCAGACAAATCTACAGATATTCAGATAAAATTCTGGTGTAATTGCTTGCTGAGAGTCCTTCACAACAAATACTTCGAGCACCAACAGATCACTGTTGACAACCGAAACAGAAAGTTTTCCATCATTTCTCAATGCAAAGATCGGGGTTAAAAACTAAAGACTAGTCAGTTATATTCAGTCATACAAATTTATATTTTAACATTAAATTATTAAAGTAATTTTTAGGCATTGTGCGTTTTTCATCAAAAATACAATCTTCTGAAAACCAGTTTGTACTAAAGTCCCACTGAGCACTCACTGTTATTAGCAATTAGCTCATAGCAATAAGCAAATGAAAGATTTTGTTTATTTATGTTAATATTATCTTGGAAGTGAAAATGAAAGAAGGAGAATAAATATTAAATATTTTATTCACAGGAAGTTTCCAGCAGATAAAATCTGAGTTCCACTGAGTGACCCCCTTTAAGAGTGTGACTTCAGCTTACTCAGCCTACTGCTGCTTGTTACTGACATCTGCTGAAGAGGTTTTGGGCATTAATAGTAGCATTACTCATAAATGATCATTACCATGGAATCACAACTCAACTTGTGACTTTTGATGTGGGTCTGATAGAAAAATGGATCAGGAGAACAGGCGATACAATGTTTAGTTACCATCTATCTTCTGCAAATGTCGAAGCAGAAATAAAGAACAGTTCAGGCATTGACTTTGGTTAAAAGAGAGCAAATGCAAAGGAGAAACCCAATAATCTGCCTGCAGCGCAGAATGACCTTTGTCAAAATTGCAGAATACAGCAGCGCTTGTTTTACTGTTAGATGCAAAAGTCACATAATTAAAATCCTGAGGAGCCAGCTGCACGGGTGGGAGAGAGAAGTGACGCAAAGATCAAAAACAAGAACACAGAGGAGCAAAACAAGGTGAGACAGGACTGCTGTCAAAAAGGACCTTGCTCCATTATGTGTATTTATGTGACTCAGCAGATGCTTCTGGTTGGAGCCAGTCTAAAGAAGTACTCACCTGTTTCATAAAGAACTCTGAGCATTTAAAAGATACTCATGTGGGTCTTATTCACTTTATAAACATTAAATCATCTCAAGCTCAACACAAACGACCTTCATTTAACCTCACATTGAAGGTCCTGCAGGAAACGGTTAGTAAAGAAAAGTTTGAATGAGATAAGTTCAATGTAGTAAATGAAATTAGTGTTATGGAGAATAAATTAAGGGTTGACCCTGGATGTCAAATATATGTGGATAGATGAATACATGAATGCATGGTTGTATAAATGGATAGCTGGGTGGGTGGATGCATTAATGAATGGATGGATGGATGAGTGAATGATCTGTATTTGATATAGCATCTTCTAGAGTCCTAGAACCACCCAATGAGCTTTACAACACACAGTTATTCATCCATTCACACACACATTTACTCCCTGGTGATGAAGCCACAACTGCCATGGAGCGACACTGCCGTACACAGACGCCACCAGGCCCTCCAACCACCACCAGCAAGAAAGGTGGGTTATGTGTCTTGAATGGTTGGATAGATATATGATTGATTGGATGGATGAATGGATTATGTATGTATAAAAGAATGGATGATGCATGGACAGATTAACCCTCTGGAGGCAGGCGTTGCAGATTTGCAACGTTAAAACCTACCTACCTGGTTACTCCACGTATGTATTTCATGAGCATTTTTTAACTCAGAAGTACCCCTGAAGGACTTAGTTGTTCGTCCTTTTATCAAAACTTATTTTGAGCCTGAGAGGATTAATGAATGGTAGCTACACAGCTGGATGAACAGATAGAGGCATGTTTTTAAAAGTTGTTTTATAAAAAACCTCAATGACCAGTTACATGAAACATAAATGGATGATGTTTAGATGAATGAATGGAGGATTGGAGGAATTATGGATGAATGCATGGATGCATGGATGGGTGGATGGATGAATGAATGGATGATGCATGGATGGATGGATAGATGGATGGATGCTTGGATGTATGGATGGGTGGATGGGTGGGTGGATGAATGGATGGATGGATGGATGGATGGATGAATGGATGGATGAATGGATGATGCATGTATGTATGATGGATGGATGATGGATGGATGGGAGGATGAATGGATGATGCATGGATGGATGAATGGATGCATGGATGTATGAATAAATGGATGATGCATGATGTATGGACGAATGGATGATGCATGGACGGAAGGATGGATGAATGGATGATGCATGGATGTATGTATGAATGTATGGATGAATTGATCATATATGGATGGATGGATGGATGGATGCATGGATGGATGGATTAATGGATGATGCATGGATGGATGTATGGATGAATGGATGATGGATGGATAGATGGATGGATGGATGCATGGATGGATGTATGGATGAATGGATGATGGATGGATAGATGGATGGATGGATGGATGGATGGATGATGTATGGACGAATGGATGGATGGATGGGAGGATCGATGGGAGGATGAATGGATGATGGATGATAGATGGATCGATGGATGAATGGATGATGCATGAATGGATGGATGGATGATGGATGGATGGATGGATGAATTTATGGATGAACAGCTGGATGAACAGATAAAGGCATGTTTTTAAATGTTGTCTTAAAGGAAATCAATGAGCAGTTACATAAAGCATAAATGGTCTCAGTATCTTGATGTAGTTGAGCAGCAGCCGATCTAGAGTGCAGTCTGTCCAAACCCACTGTTAGGCTCTTAGTAGTCATCAACAGCAATCGCTCTGGAACTCAGTGTGAACAGTATTGAGTTTAACCTGGGTTTGAAAAGACCAAATGCCTCGAACGCACTCTCATATTGATTGTCAACAACTGAGACTTGACATTTACACAAATCTGATTCTCTCCTTTGTTGAAAACCTATGAATTTATGTTCTCTGGTGTGGAGCAGCACTTCATCTGAACATCCCAGCTGCGTGGCTGCTGGAGTCTTATCAGAATTAATGAACGGAAAAATAACGATCACATCACTGATTAACCACGGCTCCTTCACTTAACATTTACTGTATCACTGTATTTAAGAGAAAACAGTAAGTGTCGTATATTTAAAGTTAACAATAATTTACAGCATATTTATGCCGTTTGAAACCTACTTTTATTTTGTTCCTGAAAAGATTTGTAAAACATTCTATGTAGAATTTATTTCTTTACTCTATGATAGTTTATCACCTGACTTTAGGTGAAATAAATAAGACACCAAAACAAAAACATACATTTCACAGGGTTAAAAACCACCCAAACAGGGCCTAATGAGTTTAGAACTGTTTCATTTCCTCTGAGATGTTTTCCCCCATCGTCTTTGACACCATCTGGTCTCTCCTACTGGGCTTGGAGCTGCTCAGGACTGTTTCTGCTAGATACACTTGTTTGTGTCTCTGAGGAGCTTCCATCAAACTGGGACGGTCCTGTTGCCACTCCGGTCAATGCTCAACCTCTCAGATTTTCAGAACTCTGTCATCTCAGGAGGATTTGTGATGAGTCTGCGGCACCAGGAACTGGTGTAGCATGGCCCAACAATACTCATCTGCTCCAAAACATCACCTTGAGACACAAAGCAAAGATGGGGGCTGACTTCAGGAGGACAGGCTCTCTGTCCAAACCCATCAGCACAAGGGTGATGGACCAGGGCTGACACTGCCACTTGCAAGAAGAGAATAGGGAGTGTTTATTTTATTCTCCGAGGAAGCTAAATGGTGTTAAGCAAACAGAAAAATGGCTGTGAACCAGATGAGAGCCGTCCCCATCGCAAACTTACTTTAAGGGGAACAAAGTAGTTTTGGCTTGCTTGTACCACTCCCTAGTGTCCATTTGTAGAACCGAAAAGAAAATCTATCTTCATGCTGTGCGTTCCTATTTTCATCACCTTAATCTAACAGCTGAAAAGTCTCCCTAGTTCCATCTGTGTCTACAGGAGTGATTCATCACTAAATTAAACAAATCAGCTGTCTTCATGATCTAAAACATGCAGGAACTGTGCAGGAACCAAACTGCAGCACCAGGTATGTCAGCTCAATTTTCTAAATCCCAACAGAGCACCAGTCTGAAGTTGCAAGCGAAATATTCTGGCCACAGGGGGCAAAAGGGGCTGGTTGGCTTTTCATTAAGGCTCATGTTAACACATACTGGCTCAAGAAAATGGTTTAAAAATATGAAAAATTTGCAAAGTATCCCTTTAACCCTCTGGAGGCAGGCGTTGCATATTTGCAACAGTTAAAACCTACCTACCTGGTTACTCCACATACGTGTTTCATGAGCATTTTTTAACTCAGAAATATCCCTGAAGGACTTAGTGGGTCGCCCTTTCATCAAAACTTATTTTGAGCCTCAGAGGGTTAAGATGTTCTGACTGAGACAGAAAGAGACTGAACAAGCTAGTTGAAAAAGCTAGCTCGATTCTGGGCTGCCAACTAGATTCAGCTGAGAAGATGCATGAAAGGAGGATGCTGGGGGGGAAGATGACCTCCATCTTGGAAAACCCCTCCTACCCACTGCGTTCCACTGTAGAGGCCATGACATCTCCTTCAGAGGCAGACTGACATCCAAGATGTAAAACAGAACGCTACCATAGGTCATTCACCCACTCTGCAGTAAGAGTGTAGAACTCCTCGGATGAACTGGTACTGGCATTATCTGTTACACAATAACATCAATGCAATATTCATTACTATATGTTCAATACTTGTTCAATACTGGATGTACAATAATATGTCTGTGTCCCTTATGTTCTGGAAACCCAAGTTTCCTTTTTATTTGTTGTTTTTAGTGATTGAAGGTTACAATAATATCTTACTGCCTTTGTGTGTTTACCCGTAATCTTGATATTATTTTTCTGTATTTGCTGCTGTAGCAAGTGAATGTCCCCACTCTATTCTATTCTATTCTATTCTATTCTATTCTATTCTATTCTATTCTATTCTATTCTATTCTTAAGAAAATCAGAAAATCTACTGGATATTAATGAAACTCTCAGTGTGTGTGTGTGTGTGTGTGTGTGTGTGTGCGTGTGCAGCTACTTCCACACAACTTGATTTAATGTTGCTGTCACAGTCAGCTGACATTTAAAAATATAATTACGGTTTCAGTCTTTTTTCCAGTGAAACATTGATGTTTAAAAAGCGTTATCTTTTAAATTATTTTTTTTGAAAATGACTCTTAAACTAATTGTTCTAAAAACAACAGAAATCCATTTGCTAATATTTGCATAATTAGCCTAAACTCTCTAATGGACATTTCTTGCATCACTCCATAATTATGGTTGATTATAATCCATACACATGCATGCCTCAGCTCCCCCACCACCCTATACGCTTTATGTAAATAAGTAATCAGTCAGGAGCGAGAGAATGAGAGATGTCACACACGAGAAAAGAAGAAAGGATGCAGCAGAGAGGGGGTTTGACTTTGGGGCAAAGCAGCAAGAGGGCAAGTCAGGATGTCCCTCAGGACATGAGTAAAGGATGAAAAGAATCATCCTGGAGTTGTTCCCAGCCTGACTCAGAATGTCACAGCGTGGGACTCAAAGAGATCAGAAATACTGAATCACATCTCCGTTTTGTTTGAATTTCTCCATTTTTCTACAACTCTCTGCTGTCACAGGGAGGAACGCTCCTTTAGAGTCGCTATTTCTTCTTAGGCAATCACAGAAGCACATTGAGGATGACTCAGGTGTAGTTAAGAGATGTTTACTCAGAATTAGGATTTCTTTCTCTTTCTAATCGGTGGGATGCAAATGATAGTTCTGCTCCAATGTTGGAAAATCACAGTACACAAAAGAGTGTTTTGTTCTCAAAATTAAAGGTGTTTTCAAATATACATCACTGGAATTTATAAGGGATCCTTAAAACAATGAGACTGTGATTTATCTGTCTAGATTTTGATTGTTTGAAATGCATAGTGATGCTAAATGAATAATTTCACATTTGTTTTTTCATAATTTTTCAATTTAAAGGTGGAATATGGAACACAAACCCCATAGCGACATCTAGTGTGTGGAGGTTGTAGTTGCCACAATAGAACGAGGGTTCCAGCCGACAGGATACCAGGTTTGCTGCCGATAAGTGAATATTTTTAACAGTCTGACACTCCCATCACAGTGGTCACTTCCTGGGCACCACCATCACCCAAGACCTCAAGTGGGAGCCCATCATCACCTCCGTCATAAAAAAGGCCCAGCAGAGGATGTACTTTCTGAGGCAGCTGAAGAAATTCTACCTGCCAGTACAGTTGATCAGGCAATCATCGAGTCCATCCTCACCTCTTCAATCACCGTGTGGTATGCTGGAGCTACCATCAGGGACACGAGGAGACTGCAGCATGTCATGCACTCTGTTGAGAAGGTCATTGGCTGAAAAACTCCCATCTGTACAGGACCTGTACACCTCCATTGAGGCTTGCAGGTCAGATCACAGCAGACCCGTCTCACACTGGACACAGTCTCTTTGACTCGCTCCCATCTGGCAGGAGGCTCTGATCCATTCGGACCAGAATCTCTTCCCCTCTGTGGTCAGACCCATGAATGTCAGAACTGCCCACTCTAATTGCTTTGTTTCGGTCACCTGACCTGACATTGGGCTGGTCCCCACAAAGGAAAACCCCCTAAAACTTGGTTGTAGAGCTATGGTGTGAATAAACTTTTAGTTAGGGTTAAGCTTAGGAATAGAACCCCATTGGCTATGATTAGGGTTTGGGTGTGGGTTAGGCATATAATTCAGCAACAAAAATGAATGGAAGTCAATGACAAGTCTCCACAAGTGTATGAATAAATTGAAGCAAATACCATTTTGACTGCAATTTTTGAAATATAACCCAGTATTTTAGTATTTATTCTATATTCTGTCAGACGGCCAGGCATTGCGACTGTTATGAAAGAGCCAGTGCTGCATTTTAATAACTAATGTGATTTTAGGGACGTGTCCTACATTTGAAAATTAGGATATTTTGGACTTTTTGGATTGTAGTGAACCAACTTTTGTCTTTTGAAAGTCTTTGAATGTTCTAAATATACAACAAAGAGCTAGACTGCCTGTTTAAACAACCTTTAATAATAAAGCAGACCATTCCTTTGTTTGGAAATCCATGAGAACCGTGTCACGTTTGGACTTTATTAACAAAAAAAGATGACAATCTTCTTTTATAATTTGTTTTTTTCAAACATTTTCAAGTTGCCAGGCACCTCAAAGCAACGCCTGAAATCACATTTTATAAAATCTAAACCACCTTCCTCCCTCTTGATGGATAATAAAAGATAGTATACTGCTGCACTGGCAAACTGTTACTAATCAAGTCGGATTAGTTTCTTGGCTTGGAGGAGGTGTTGAATGGAAAGAGAGGCAGGCTTGGCAACGACGATGGAGAAAGTGATTTTAGGGAACGGATTTGTTTACTCGCCCTCAGACACAGTGGAGCAGCTTGATAACAAAGCCACCAGCAGATGGTGCTGAGATCCTCTCGGTGCTCCATGGCAGCTGCCAAACCTGTGTGTGTGTGTGTGTGTGTGTGTGTGTGTTCATGTTTGAGCTGGGTTTGGAGGTTTACTTGGGAATTTTGATCTGTGTGTTTGTCGAGCATTTCCAAAGGGAGTCTAGTCACAGCTGAGAACTTTCCCTCTTTGAGCTTTGCATTTTTGTTGGAGGTCAGCGTCAAAAGGCTGCCTCCTCCAAGCGCTGCTACAAGACCCCGAACTAACTCTTGAGAAGTCGGGTTTGAGAATTCGTCCTGAATGCTAAAATGAAAATACACTCATTTCTCTTTCTCTCATATTCCATCTTCTTCCCTCATCCCTTCCGGCATGTCACCACTCCGTTCTGTTTTCTCCCTCTAAAGTTTGCCCTCTGGCCTCGAGGAGCGTATGTGCCCCTCCTCAGACCCATATGCCCCGTGCCTTCAAGTGTGGCCCCCAAGTCTGGAGCGGATTACTTATTCATCAGCAACATGGATTACCAATTGTTTATTTTCCATCAACATGCTGGTTCATCCACTCTTGACCTGCTTCTGGCTTTGCTCGTACATCATCCCAGCACACAGAGCACACAGACAGTTGCCTCTTCACATCTTGGCTGGATCGGATGTGAAAAAAGGAAATTTTTCTTGTCTTAAATCTTTGTCAAATTTCACAAAAAAAAATAAGTTTTAATTCAACCTTGGATCCACTGCATGGCTGCAGCACGACTTAGCTCTGCAGGGTTGCTTCTGCAAATGTAACCACATTTGTACTTTAATTCACACATTTAGGAAACAATGTTGGATCAAACCTCAGATCAACTGAACCTGATGAGACATGTGGAGGATGTAAAGGAGAAAAAACAGTTAGCATACTGTTACTCTGCATGTTTCCTCTTTTCTTTTTCCAAGTCATCTTGAAAGTTGTTCAAGTCATGATGATGTTGTGCTATTATTATTATTTTATTTATATAGACCAAGTTCACAGAGAAACTGTTTGTATTTGTTATTTTTTAAATACAATCTGTCACGCTGAGTTTATAATGAAGGCTAAACTTGAAAATAGTCTTCTACCTCTATTTCCTGCATTGCCGTTGATTGAAAAGAGACGGGGAAATGCTCGGACCAGCTTGGCTTGTGATGGGGAAGGCTGTTTTTGGTTTAGCATCCAGGAGAAAGCAGAGCATGCCCCAGCTAGTAGAAGCTAACTGTTAGCATTAACAACGCTGCAACACGGCGGAACTCCTTCAGGCTCGTGTTATTTGTGGTGTAACATTTTGTAAGTGGTCACAATTATTAAACTGTCAATGAAATATGAAAGGTATTCAACAAAATGGGGGCAGCAGCTTAAAGCTTGGTTTATGCTTGACGCATTCACTTTCCGCGCGGTGATGCGGCTCGCGGATGGAACGAGCTTCACAACTCGCAGCGTTTATGGTTTGTGCGGCTCGTCTCTGCGGTGAGCCAATATTCTCCCAAACTGAACGGGGCAGCATGGAGCTCTACGGCATGCATCCATCACTACACCGTAGTAGAAGTAGAAATGACTGTTTACAACACGGCATTTCAGCATTTTTAACAGCGTTCTCGTCTTTTCCGACAGTGCGAGCTATTTCTCTCCAAGAATTATTAACAACACATTGATCACGGTGATCTTTGAGAGCTGAATCGTACAAATGTCTGTATTTATGAACCTCTGCCGTACTAGTTCTTGCCGGTCCGCCATGTTTTTCCGCGTCCGTCCGTCCGCGTGGTTAGAAATTTTCCGAGGTGCGCGTTGCGGAAATTCTGGGCCGTGCGGAGGTGCGGCGGAGGAGTGTGGTTGTTAAAATGACGCAAAATGACGCAACTTTTCCGCGCGGAGCCGTGCGGACCTCGCAGACGCGTCAAGTATAAACCAACCTTAAGCAGGTCCCTCTCTCCAGCCACTTGGGTCAGCTCCTCCTGGGGAATTCCAAGGTGTTCCCTGGCCAGCCTAGAAAAGTCCCTCCAGCATGTCCTGGGTCTCCCCTTGAGTCTCTTTCCGGTTGGACATGCTACTGAGGTCCCTGATTGTATAAAATTATGTCTATGAGGTTGTTTTATCATTAGTACCGTGTAAATGCAACCGTCCAATCCACCGAGCAACTCGAATTAAGGAATGAAAATCACCGGCAGAATACTGGAGGGCATTGTGGTACAAATTTTAGGGTGTGATGCAGTCATTGAGCTGTGTTTCCTTATGGAAGAAACATATATTGGACAATATAATCCAATATATAGAAATTTGACAACTCATTCTAAAGTATATGTAAAGTTACATGAACACCAAATATCTGAATATATGTGAGAATATATGTAATATATTCGTAAACATACAAATATGGGTGTATATATATATATATATATATATATATATATATATATATATATATATATATATATATTAAAAAATAAACAGTCAGATGTAATCAAATCAAATTAATCAAATCAAAGATAATTTATTAATCCCAGAGGGAAATTGGAGTTTCAGTATACACAATTCAGAGATCAGACATACATGGGCAAGACACAAGACAAGAATTGGTGACTGTGGTCATTCGCAACCCTGAGTCGCACTACCTTAATAGAGATAAGAGGGGTTTACATGAGGATTGGTTCAGGTGGAGGGAAAGAAAAACCTTGTATAACCTCATGTGTATGTGGAGATATAGGCCATTTATAGCAAGAAATTACACAATATGAAAAATTGCCCATTTAGTTAATCAGTTTTAATAAATGAAAGATATGACAAAATGTATCTATATGTAAAGTATTATACTATTACATATCTTTATGTAACATATAGTTTTACATACTAACATATATTGCAATGTATTATAAAAATATACAATTAGATATATATGACAATATATTTCAGTGGTATATCATTTCTTATATGATCGGTCACTTACGTAAATATAAACACACACACACACACACACACACACGCGCGCACACACACACACACACACACACACACACACACACACACACACACACACACACACACACACACACACACACACACACACATATATGTATATATGTATTCGCCAATATAAGAAAAGCGGCAATACCTTATGTACTATTACACATATTGCTATATATCACGCTGGTATATTTTCTAATATATTTCTGACACCTCAGATTTTCCTACATTTTTGCGTCCATATATTGCTTATCAATACATGTTTACACATATTTTTCTTGCATAAGGGTTGCTCACTCCACATATGCACGATGCTTAAAGTTGTACCTTGTTGTAAAAGTGGCTAATCAGGCTTTCCAATGACACCCAATCCAACGCTTGTCATTACTGTTAAATGGAGAGAAATGACTGAATGAAATAAGTCTACAAACCAGATAAGAGAACGTTAGAAGATAGAAAACCCTCCAGAACGATGTTTGCTGTATAGAACAAGGCTTTTTGATGTTCCATCGGATTGATGCTCGTTTAACCTCCTGACGACAGCCTCAGCAGAAACATGTTTGTGTTGATTTAACAGTGAAGCAATGTTGACATGTTGACTGTGTCTGTCTTAATACATGCTGTTTGTAAGTGGGTGATTAAAGGGAGCATCTGCCTTTCCACATGATGGTCCAAGGACGTGGTTCAAAGCTTCACTGGGTGTCAGTGGAGCTTTTTGAAGCCTCTTGTTTCAGCCCGTTTCAAAGAGGAACATGTAGAAGAATGTGCTGAGTTCTCTGGCTTTAGTTTCCTCTCGATTTCCTTTCCTTTGAGCTGTTTTTAGATTGGGAATTCAGCTGCTCTTAGAGGAAATGTGAATAATCTGCTCTTTCTTCTGATTCTCTAAACACTCCCTCTCCTTGCCCTGAAGACCTGCATTGTGCTTTCTATCCTCCTCCTTCATGAAGCACACCCCGTACCTCCATCACAAAATTTTTAAGGCCAGGCTGGTGTTGCTTACAGCCACATTAACATAGCAAACTCAGCGTGACAGCAGTTTTGCTACACCGCCGCTGTGATGGAGTGAATATGCTCTCCGTTCGGGCTGCTCTTGGGGGAGGGGAAATGTTTTTCCCCAAAGTGTGTTATCATGTAGCCTTGAGTGGAGCTTGAGGGAAGGAGAGGGAGTCAGAAGATAGGGAGGATGGCTGGGGTGGAGGGATGCAGTGGGGGGGGGGGGGGGGGGGGACGTTGGAGGTGAGCTAAATTCAAAAGTTCAAAGCCTTTGGATGTGACTGCGAGCAGAAAGCGGGTTGTTGGAGGAGCCGTGATGCAGACTGAGCAGCTTGGATGTGCTGCGTGCTGGAGTAAATGGGTCTGGGCGGCTTGACAGTCACTCCGCACACACGTTTGACTGAAAGAGGAGTTGACAGAGCTAGGCTTATTGAAAAAGACAGGGAGAGGACTGCAATCAGCTCTTCCCTCCTGCGAGGAGGGAGTGCAAAATTACATGAATTAAATGGAGACTACTGCAAATGTTGCCTCTGCAGCGAACAATGTGAGTCACACAAAACCTGTTTTATTCAAACTCTCTCTGGCCGAATCAAAATCAGCTGTCTTTTATCTCCCGCTGAGAACCATACGAGCTTTAAAAGGAGACAACAAAAACGATTAAGAAATGATCATTTTAGTCAAAATTCTTGAAGGTGTGGTTGACTAAAGCACGTTTAAATGCTTTTACAGATTATAATCAGTCACTTTGACTTTTTCATGCAGGCTGAACATGAAAATAGTCTCCTACACCGATCTCCTGCATTAGCTTCTGACAGATCTACCTCACACTGTCACTCAAAATTCATGGACTTACCCATCTCGACTCACGACGAGGAAGGCTGTTGTTGTTTTATTGTCCTTGAATCAGCAGTGGACGTCTCGGCTAGTTTAAGCTAATCATTAGCATTAGCAACTTCACCTCACAGCAGAAGTCCTCCAGGCTTGTGTTATTTATGGAAAATCAGTTGTAGTCATGTTGCGGTTCCAGGGCGAGATCTCCAAATATCAGGAAATAAGACTCCAAACTCTGCCGTCTGAAGCTCAGCTGTGATGTTGCAGACTTGGCCCTATTGAACAAGGGTTTGTGGGCTTTTTTGTGTGCCCTGAGTACTGCATGGCTCTCATACACTGCAAATGTATTTATTAAATGAGCAATCCATTCCTTTAAGCAAAGTGACTAATTTCTTCTGTTTTTTAACTGTTTTTTAAGCATAATTGTTTGGTTTTAATGATTAAAAGTTAAACAAACCAAAAATGACAAGCTATCCTTAAATTAGTCTCAAATCTGACATGGAGAAGAAGATGAAATCATCCTTGTACAGTGTGCAGAAAATAGAGCAGCGTAAACATTTCAAATAAATCTCCCTCATTACTCGAGTTGACTTGAAGTTGCATATTTAACCATCCCTCTTCCAAGAGCAGCAGCTTCCAAATTGAAAATCCGTGTTTAAACCTTGTGTTCTTTTCAGCAGAATAATAACGTGGCTTTTTCACGTCCTCCCGGAGCTGAAAATGTATAAAACAAACTAATGAAATCTTAACAAATTCTGCAGCCTGTTGCTACACAACATGGGATGATGGTTTTTTGCATTCCTTGTTTGTAATCAAGGCCTTTTGTTTCCTTTCGGGTAATTATTCTCTCAACAGAAAGTTTTTTGGAGGAAAAAAAAAAGAAAATGACATCTTTACACAGATGGAAAAAAAAAGATGCATGCGATAAACTGTCTTATCTACTTCACTGAAACCTGTGGGAGATATTTATTAATTTAGGTGCTAAATACAACTATAGCGCAGCTGTAGTCTCTTTTTTCCCTCCTTCTTCATTATTGTAGCAACAAGCCAAGAGCCAGGTGTTCATTTTGGCAGCGAACAGAAGTGCAAGATGTCATAGAGAATAATTACCAGCAGCTCCACTTAACTTCAAAGTCCTTTCTGCATTAAAAAAAAACAGGTAGTCCAACTTGTTTCACAGAAAGATGCCCGTCTGAGGATGAACACTGCTCTGAACCCATTAGTCATCAATTAGATTAGATAAAAAAAACAAAACAAACAAACTCTGAATTCTCAAGTCTGAGTGTAATTCAACAGTTTTTATTTTCAGAGGGAATGATTTGGGGTTTGAGTAAAAAAGAAAAAGTCAAACATTGAACTGTAAGACTGAATCAACTTTGAATAATATTTGAACCTGTGTTTTCTTTTTGTGAATAGAATAAACATATGGGGCGACGGTGGCACAGGAGTTAAGAGCTCACCCTGTAATCGGAAGGTTACGGGTTCGAGCCCCGCTCAGTCTGTCGCTGTCGCTGTGTCCTTGGGCAAGACACTTAACCCACGTTGCCTGCTGGTGGTGGTCGGAGGGACTGGTGGCGCCATTGCTCGGCAGCCTCGCCTCTGTCAGTGTGCCCCAGGGCAGCTGTGGCTCCATCGTAGCTCATCCCCACCAGTGTGTGAATGTGTGCGTGAATGGGTGAATGACTGATTGTGTTGTAAAGAGCCTTGAGGGGTTCCAGGACTCTAGAAGGCGCTATATCAATTACAGGCCATTTACCATTTACCTTTTAAAAAAGGTAAATCTGAAGCCCAAGAGCTGCCATCTAGTGGCTGGCTACAGTATATGCTTTAACCCAGCCTACTCCATCTAAATAAATGGGAAATTAGCTGGTTTTAAAAATAACAATACTCCTCCGATGATGTTTTGCAGTGGTTTGATCACCATGACGTGTGCTGATCATGCTCTCTGGGTCAAACAAAACACAGCGGGACTTTGAAATGGAATATTATTATGGATGTAAGAAAAAATGTATACACTGAAAAATCACAATATTTCCTGTTCTGATACTGAATCTATATTTAAGCGCAGTGTGTCTATTTTTATACAGAGTTTACGTACAAACATTTACTGCAATAAAAATAGTTCACACTAACGTTTCAACGCCACACTTTATCAGAGATGCATCTGTGTAGTTAGTCACATCAGTTATATACGGGTGGTAATAATTGGTCCAAAGAAAATAAGTCTCATTGGTCCACTCCAAAATAGGAGGAGCTAATAATAAAATTACATCAGCGCAGACCCAAGGATAGACATACAATATGACAACACGGGTAATAAATAACAAAAACAGTTTGTAAGCGACCAGGAAATATAAATATATTCCATAAATAAATATAAAAAAACCACCATATGCAACAAAAACCTTGATTACGTTCGGCCTGTCACTAAGTCGTAGAGCAGCGTCCCTCAGATTCTGTGGCATCAAGAAGATCTCAGGTCCCTCCAGAAGTGGGCAGTGGCGCCTCCAGATAATTTTTATAGGGTTGACCGGATGGGGCCAGAGAAACCTTTGGGGTGGTTCACCAGATTGGTCCGTGTGGTAACTCCAGGAGAGTTTAGCCTGTGGTGATCCTTTATCCTTATATATATATATATATATATATATATATATATATATATATATAAGCACCAACCACACTTATCTCAAATTTGAAAAACATAATTTATTCAGAAAAAGACATTTCAAACTGTTAGTTGGATTGTTATTTTATATTTTTTGTAAAATCTTTAGAACACTTTAATCGATGTCTTCACAGAAACTATAGATTAAAACTTTTATTATGAAAATGGTGAGAAGCATATATTATCTGTTCATTATTCAACTGTATATTTTTATTGGGTTTTACATTCATGTCTGGTTAAATAATCAGAATTTATAGTTTGTGTGAACATTAATAGGACTCATTAAAGATCATTGGTCTCCTCTGGTGTGGTCAGTGGGGTGGACAGCAATTTTCTAGGGGTGGCCTTGACCACCCCTGGCCACTCTTTGGAGGCACCACTGGAAGCAGGGACATTATCATTCTTCTCCCTAAAAGAGAAACTTACTGAAAGCACACACTCAATACCGCAGAACCACAGGAACGAATGAAGAAATCAGCATTTTTTTGCTTTGCTTAGCTTTTTACTGAAACGGATCCTTGTAGAGAGGTGTGCACAATAATGTGAATAGGGTGAACCTCATTAATTAGAGAATATATTCTTTACTTAAAGGTTCTTTCATCTTCTTATTTATTCATTTTTTTACCCCATTTAATTATATTAATTTATGAGACCTATATTCCTTACAGTCAGTCTCTGGACCAAATTATTAGCACCTGTATATAATTGATGTGTGTAACTACACAGAAGTAACTCTGACGAAACGAGTGTGGCATCGAAACATTAGCGTGTAATTTCTTATTTGCTGTAAGAGCACCGGCAGGGTGGATGACAAACAGAATATTATAATTCACTGTATTTCTTTTGTGTGGTGCAATTCAAACTCCGACTGCTAGGTGGCAGAAGTTTTTACTGCCTTCCTTTTTATGGAACAAAAAGATCTCGCGAAGCCCTATAATGGAGATGCTGGATCTCACAATAACACTGAATGGCTGTGTCTCAATTCAGGGTCTGCATCCTTCGAAGGACCCAGCCCACCCGGCCGACGTGGGCTGCGTCCTCCGTCGGCCGGGTAGACCGGATGTTAACGAATGTGAATTTGGACAGGCCTAGCCTTCATGAACTCCCTCAGCGAACGTTCCGTCGCCTAGCAACCGTGGAACCGCTGGGCAGAAGGGAGAAGGAACTTTAAACGATGGAGCTCGACGTTTTATTTAGCTTTTTAACCCCCAGAAACTCAAATTTAGAAAACAACTGCAAAATCTTTTTTTAACCTTTCACATGTTGTTCTAGGAGGCCAGATAAACGGGCCTATTTACACATTTTAACAGCCAATAGTGTTGCAGAACTGAACAATAGGGCCTATTAGCAATGTAAATGTGGTTTTAAAAAGAAAAAAAAATGGGGAAGGTTTATTCTTGTAGACTTAAATCTGATGTGGGTCTCTGGGGGTTAATCATTTCCTTGACTGTTGGAGAGCTAATTCAGAGAAAATACTTTAGACAAGCTGAGCCTGAGCAAAGATGTGATAATAGTTTTTAATACTTTCTAAGTGTCTTAATTTGACCAAAACCGATTTATCACCTTTTAAGACTTTTCAAGACCCAGCGGATACCCTCTAGTAAACAATTCTCATTTGTAAACAAAAATAAAATTCAAGAGTTTAATGCAGAACTGATTTTATTTAGATATTTCTTTTATATGTACATGTTTAATCTTCCTTAACCATTTTTTTCTAGCAAAGTAAAAAGCTGTCAAAATTCTTCCTTCTCTCCTGTGCCCTCTGCTGCTCTGCCTCCCTCTGCAGCCTCATGTCCTCCCAGATCAGCTCCAGAAGCTGGTCATCACTGGCACCTTCCCCTGGATGCCCATTTTCTCCAGAAAAGTCTTAACAAACATGTAAGAAAAAAAACAGATAGAGAAAAGAGGACAACGGGTTATTCCTTTCATGTTTTCGCAGAAAAAAATAAACTCAAACGAGTTATTTAAAATATGAGATGTTATTGTACCTCCATGTCACAGCCGCCGAATACTTTGCTCCGGTGATCATGTGGTCCATCTCCGCCCTAAGCTTAATAAATTCCCTGGTTTTCTCTTTTGTTCCTAAAATACAAACTTCTATTAAAATCAGGGGGAAACGTAACGGGAGAAGTACGACACCCGAGCGCGGCCGAACATACGAGCCGAGACCGCAATACGAGCACTTTTACTGTTACATTTCTAACTAAAATAACGTTCATGTATCACAAAAAGCCCTTAACCTAACAGTTTTCAAGTTTATACTGACATTTATATGCGCAATCCTCTCCGACAGCTCCCGCTTCACTGTCCGCCATTGTTTTTAAGTTTTTCTGCCGGCCGGCCCGCAAGGCATCTTGGGAAATGCTACCTGTTGAAGGATACACCCGACCCATCCTTCATTCAGGCGAAAAGAAGGCCGCATTCGTCGACCGCATTTGAAGGAGTCTTCGAATTGGGACAGGCCTAGTCGCGGCGCTGTGACGTAACCGGCCGACGAATCCGGCCGACGTAGGATGCAGACCCTGAATTGAGACACAGCCAATGTGTCTTGGAAGCATCTGGTCTGAGTTTTTCAGTTAAATTCAATCTAAAAATGGCAAATATATATATTTAAGTATCACAACATGTCAGATAATCTCACCGGTGCATCGTTTTATATCATATCACCAGATTCTTTCCAACAAGCCCCTAGATATTATGCAGTGGCGTGTCCAGATCTTTTAAAATGGGGTGGCCCAGGTGAGGCACAACTTTGTGCATGGGTGGCACCAATGGTTATGCTTTTTTTGTTTTACCCCCAAGCCTTTTGTGGACAATGAAAAGCCGATTTAAAGGTAAATTAGTGTGGTGGCACCTGGGGTGGCCAATCAGATTCCAGGGGTGGCATATGCTACCCCAGGCCACTCCCTGGACACGCCCCTGATATTATGGCCTAACCTTTGAAAAGTAGAAGCAGGCGATCACAGTTTTTATATTGATATTGAATTTATTTTTAAATTGTCTTAATTTGTACGGTGAAAAGTGACTTACAGAGTCCGCCTGGTGCTCCATATCATAAACCCATCATCAGTTTAACGGCTTCACCAGCTTGCCTCATTCAGCCTTGCTGTCACACACTTTTCAGAGCCGATACTACATGAATCCCTCCCAAAAATCCAGCTTGGAGCCTAATTAATAATATTCAGCCAAGCTGATTTTGGTTCCTGTGTTTGTCCACCCAGGCCTAATTCTTCTGCTGCCTGTTTGACTCCGGCTGTCTTCATATCTGGCGATCTTCTCAGAAAGAAGCTCAAGATCATGAAAGCTTCTTCCTGTCCAGGTGCCATTTTTTCTCTGAATTTCACAGAAGGGAAGAAAAAATTAAATAAAAAAATTCTAAACCTTGTTTTCCCTCCAACAACTACGGAACATTAGAAGATAATTTGAGCTTATTTGATAGGAACAATTTCCACACAGAAACGGTGTTTAAGTGCTGATGGATCCTGCTCCAGCTTATCTCGTAGGAGATGGTTTAAGTGTAGAAACGAAGAAGGTAATAGGTGCAAATTTAAAAAGAGCATCTTAATAAGTCAAAACAATGGATTGAGATACCATGACAACAGTTATTTATCACTGCAAAATAAAACACCATGCCAAAAAGGCTCTTGTTATAATGAACTCTGTGTTTTAATTGTCTCCTTAATGTCAGCCGAAACAACCAAAATGCATAAATACATATTTATTATTTTGGGAAGCGTTTGGATTTTCTAGAAGAAAATCCAACAAAACTAACTCATAGCTGGTGGCCGTAAGAGTCAAAAGGTAGCTTATTAATGCACTTTTTAGCACATGGGTAACGGCCAAACAAAAACCAAGTTGGACAGCACAAAACCAGACCCACTTGGCATCAAACTAACACTATATGGTTTTACTGCCAAGCCCGTCGGGGCTGCTGGCAGCATGAATGTGATCCCATCATCACGCAGAGGCTTACATAGCCGTCTCAGGCTCACCAATTAACCCTACTGGCTTTAAATCGAAGCACATCTTTGAATGACAGCAACAGATGATTGTTTAATGAGTTTATCAACATTTGTTTCTATGCATTTGCTCATTATTCTGACCTATCGTTTGGATTTATGCACTAATACTGACCGCTTGCAGTCACAGTATGTCAACACTGGATGAAACCGTCTTTTAACCTTGTGAGGAAGTAAGATTTATGGAACATAAGTGAAAAACTCCTGATAGGAGTCAATGTTCTGCGTGTGTGGCCCTCTATCTGGAGTTGAACAACACATTTTTCACCCCGTCACTTCATCTGTCCTCCAACGCATCAAATTTGTTTATAGCACTTGACATAAAAATGAAAATAAAGTCATAAAAAACCCAGACAGACAGATGGACAGAGATGTGAAAGTCTGAATTGGCTCAAATCTGGGATTTGAAACTGCTTTCTTTTTCTGTTGCCACCTTTAATGAAGCCTTCTCAGAAGGGACCGAGCAGTGAGACTCGCGTTATTAAAGCGCAGCCGCTAGAACCCTCCTACAGACCCACATAACAAAGTGTGTCATTAAAAATTAACTTTGGATGGAGGAGACTTTGTCACAGAGGAGGCGGCCGATCTTCCAGGCCTCAAACGCTGAAGCCAGGAGAGGGATGGGACTTTTAGCGGCCCCAGAAACAGAGGAAAAAAGGACAGAAGCTGTTCAAAACAGACTGATGAGAACAAAGTGTCAACAAATCTTTTAAAAACTGCAGCTTGACAGGTGGTAGATAATTACATCAATAGAGGTTTTAGTTGTGCCTCTGTTTGTCCTTGAGAAACCCCAGATGGTTCGACACAAGGATGTTGGGGTTTTGTTGTGTGGAGAGCTGCTATAACCTAATGATCAGGAATGATCTAAAGAAAAATAGCTTCATCTGCATTATACAGAATGTAAAACCCAACCTGCTTGCATTCTGTCTTGTTTTCACCCTTTTTATCTCTCTGCTCAGGCCTCTGTAATCCATCACCGTCAGACCGTCCTTTCAGCTGCAGCTGTCCAGCCTGTGGTGGAAACATGCCCTCCTGTGGTTCCTTCACTGTAGGTACAAGGTTACCCACAACCACCCGTCTGGGATCAAGTGTTTCTGATGCCGCGGCAAGAATTCAGGTTTATATGAACATGTTAGGATGCTTTTATGTTATTAGTGACCAACGGTTGACAGATAATCAGCTTCAAACACATTTTGGTTGTCTGAAACTTTAGGGTGGCTTTTTCTGACCCGATCATTTTCCTGTCTATTTTCTTTTGCCAGCTAATTCAGAAAATATGAGTTGAGGACTATTTTTATCTGATGCATGGATGTGAAACTTAGTGACTGATCATTTGTTAAAAAGAAAAAAAGAACCTCACCTTAATAAAATTCCTGTTTTAGTGACAAGAGTTGATAGTTCACCCACCTTAACGTGTAGAAGCTTTTATTGTTTGCTTATTTTCTCCCTCTCATATTAATCACACTAATTTCTGACTTAACTTAACTTATTAATTTGTCTCTTTTAAGGCCTATCTGAAGATGCACACACGCTAGCTGGCTAGCTCTCATGTCTTCTCCAACCATTCGGTTAAGGCCTCTCTTTCTGTCACTGCAGACAGACTGCGGTCGGATGTCTGCAGAGGACAAGAAAGGGGCCGCTCCGCTCGATTGAGGCCATGCGGAGGTAAAGGATGATTACATTCTGCTTGCTCTCTCCGCTGTCATACTCCCGCATTTCTCTTCCGCACAATGACCATGAGGAGAATGGGTTAGAACACCCGTCACCCTGATGTCTCCCTGCCATATCATGAAGAGCTCATAAAGATCTGCTCTCTTCACTTCAAATAGGCCAATCTTTGTGTCAGCACACACACACACACACACACACACACACACACACACACACACACACACACACACACACACACACACACACACACACACACACACACACACACACACACACACACACACACACACACACACACACACACACACACACACACACACACTAAAATCATGGGAGAGTCACCCCAAATCCAAATGCAGCTCTTTTCGTTTCATTTTACAATAATTTTTTTTTTCTACTGTGCTGACTGCCTGGGGGCATTTTCCACACATGATTACATGCATATTCATTAAGCTTATATGGATTCTCACTTTTTTCTTTTTGGAATGCCATCAGAACAAGATTAAGACGTTGCAGTTCTTAGATACTTTATTGTTACTGAAATCAAGTGCTGAAAAGACACTTTTTTGACCCTTCAGTGGTTTATCATTTGAGTACTGTAAATGGTCTTCACTGGCTTCCTGTGAAGTTCAGCATTGTTGTTTTACTCTTTTGCCATTTTCATGTATTTTGTCTTATATGCCTGTGATTTTATTCTCTGATAATGCTTTTGTCATCTCTTTTATGAATTTTTATTGCTTTTGACTTATTTTTGCCTTTGTGCAACACTTTGGGGCAACGGATGTTGTCATTTAAATGTGCTATATAAATAAATATTCACTTGACAATAAAAAAATTATCAAATATTTATTTTGATGGGCACAACGCTGGGTTTATTTTTACATCTGCCAGCCAGCAGAGGACACCACTGCGGGTTGCCAAGCAGTCCGCTTGGCACAGCAAGGCTGGCCCTGTGGAAAATGGTGGACTTGGTGAGTCAAGCAACTGCTTGTGAGCCCAGAAAATGTCCTTATACTTCTCAGAAGAAGGGCAACCATAAAAGATCTAAAACCAGAGTTAGTTTAGGTGACGCCTACAGCAGATTGACCCAAATAAAAAATATCACGTATTGGCAGCTAACCTGGTATCCCGACTACTTGAAGCCTTTTGTTCTATTGTTGCAACTACAACCTCCACACACTAGATGCCACTTTGGTGTTTGCGCTTCATATTCAACCTTTAATTAAAGAAAATGTTGTACAGACTGTAAAATCTGGCCAGAACGTGTGAAAAGTGACATGGTTGTTGTGTTCATGTTGTAAAGATGCCCGAAGTTAATTATTTTTTCAATTTGGTGAACATAAATGCACCAGCAGTCCTCGGCCTAATTCACAAAATAAAATTCTGTGTTTTATTATAATGTGTTTTTTTTAACTGCCAAATTCACCATCAGTTTGTCACAATCACATGATGTATAAAGGGAGAAAAAGGAGTGAGTTGGCTCCTCATTAAACCCACAAAAGTCCTGATGGTCCTCTGAAAATTGAACGAACTGTTCCAACACAACCTTAATTTTATGCTACAGTAAGTGCAAATTAGTTTCACAAAAAATATTTTTAATCACACTCCACCGAGTTAATTTGCTGTGTAATAATTTTCCTTTCAGGATCACTCTCAGCCGTGAAGCGTGATGAGTTGTGTGATCTCCTGGTCTCCAGCATCTCACATAGTAACAACGTGTCGTAAACCCTCGTTTTCCTAAAGAATACACTCTGATGTTTTCATGTTACTTCAACCTCAACTCCGTTTAAATTCAGATTTGGAATCTAAAGACCAAACAACTAAACTTAGTAGAACTTAATCTTGTCTTCAAAAATTCATTATTTTGACGCCATATGGATCAAAGATCAGTCCTCTGGGCAGCATCTAAAAACAGAAAAGCAGTGCTTACATTTTCTTTGAAATATTAACATTTATGTTTCAACCTTTTTGAATATAAAGCACTCTCAAACTTCCTTTCAACATAGACTTTTTAAATATTACATGTGGCCAGGGGCAGCGCTAGGCCTGGTTACTTGGGCTGAAGCCCCGGATCTAAATCGCGGAAGTAACATGCAGTACCAAAGTCCAACAGAGAGGGAGCAGCTGGCAGCAGTTTGTATACAGCCTGCCTGAGCCTCCCCCACTGAAGAAGAAGCCCTTCAGCAGCCGGCTTCTTCTACACTCTCTGCCTGAAACGCATGAGTGAAGACGGACATAAGGACGTTTTTTAGACAAAAAGTACAACGACAGAACCCCAGCTTTGATGAGACTGGTGTTGACTCAGGTTTGTGAGTCTTATTTGAAAATATTTGTTGTGCTGCTGGTTTGCCTAAAGTTAGCTTACTATCAGGTAAAGTTGTTGGAGAAAGAATGGGAATATTTACTATCATCTCACACTAAACACTAACAGGAACAATACTCTGCCTTGAATATGCTTAATATGTAGTTTCAGATTAAAAATTACGTGGTGCAAGACATATATGATGTTGACTAGTGCATGTCACGTGTGTGCGCACGCGCGTGTGTGCACGTGTGTGTGTGTTAAGCCCCGAATCTTCTTCAGTCCTAAATCCGCCCCTGCATGTGGCTTCATCAGAACGTGATCTTCAGCTTTCGCTGAAGTGGCTTGCATCTAGGATGAGAATCAGCTCCTCTAAATCTGAGACCATGGTCTTGAGTCAGAAAAGGGTAGAATGCCTTCTCTAGGGCAGGGATGAGGTCCTGCCTCAAGTGGAGGAAGTTAGGCATCTCCGGGTCTTGTTCACGAGTGAGGAAAAGATGGATCAGGAGATCGATAGGCGGATTGGTGCTGCATCTGCAGTGATGTGGGCGTTGTATCGATCTGTCGAGGTGAAAAGAGAGCCAAGCCGGAAGACAAAGCTCATGATTTACTGGTCGATCTACGTTCCTACCCTCACCATATGGTCACAAGCTTTTGGTAGTGACCGAAAGAACAAGATCACAGATACAAGGGTGTCTGGACTCTCCTATGGACATAGGGTGAGAAGCTTGGTCATTGTAGAGGGGCTTGGAGTAGACCCGTTGCTTCTCTACATCGAGAGGAGCCAGTTCAGATGGCTTGGGGTTCTCCCAGAGGGACTGGCCCAAGTGGCTGGAGAGAGTAAAGTCTTGGCCTATCTGCTTAGGCTGCTGACCCGCGAGCGACCCGACCCTGGATAAGTGGATGATTATGAATACGATGGATGGATGTAATATTACATGAAATCCAAAACAGTTAGCTTTTTACTGTTGAAGGAAACAAAAACACATTTAAAGTATTTGATTTCTCAAGCTTAATGTGACTTGTCAGTGATTTGAAGTGTATTTGGGAATAAAACTCGTAAGAAATTATCGTGCTATTCCAGAAACGCCTCAGTTTGAAAGGATCAATAATAAATAATTCAGAGCTGATGAGACTATCTCTAATCTGAATGTATCCTAGAAACCAAAGTGTACTTTATCCATATATGTCCGGTTGGGAATCTAAAACTTTTAATAAAGCTGGAAATAAATCAGAACCCAGAGTTATGCCTTTTTTAAAATAGAAAAATATAGTAATTGCGACTCATTGAAGACAAAAAGTTAATTTATTTTAGAAAATTTCCCCAAACCATCAAGCATCATGAATGTGATTGACACTCCCGTGTTAACATTATAATAACCTTGCAGAAAATTGAGTTTGATTTTGCGTTTTTCTGTTCTTTTATAGAAAAATGAAACGAAGAGCCGATTATAGGGAAGCGGAGGTGGGGCCATTTAACAGCTCACCACTTCCTGCAAGAAATTTGCATTTAATTATTCTCAGCGGTTGTAAAAGTGAAAGAAATATTGCATGAAGTAATTAGCTTTCAGCATCAATCTCCAAAGGCTAACAACTTGCACCATGTTCACATGACTTGAAAAGAGTTTCCGCATATGCTGACAGACAGTAACTGTTAATAGCGTCCTGTGTGTTTTATCCAGTGGGTTGGACACTGAATCCAAGTCTACATGTCCATCATGACAAAGGGTCCAACAGAACAATAACACAAAGCCATTTGGGAAGCATGCCAGATCTGGAAGTTGGCCCTTGTGCAAATTTTTGCTCTTCTCCCTTGAAGCAGCACATATGTTCCCCCGGGCAGGACGAGCATCTCCGCCTGGGAGAACAGAGGGAGGAGGAGGAGAAAAGATGAGTGTCTCCATCTGTCCACGGATCTGAGGGGCTGACAGACCGTTACATCTCCCTCTGGAGGAGAAGGGAGACTCGGGCAGACACAATCAAACAGACTTGAACTCCATGGCTGCCAGGTCATTTTGGGAAGGGACAACAAAAACGGTCCAAAAACACACACGGGTTAAATGATTTTTTAGTGTCACATTTCATGCAGTAGTTCATGTGCAGACTGAATGGAGACAGTAAAGCTGAATTACTCCACAATGAAGCTTAACGCGTGTTTATTTGAGGGTAAACTTGTGCACCGGTGAGAATGGCCATGTCTCTGGCAGACAGAGGCCCTCTGGTCGAGGTGCTCAGAGACAGACGTAGTCTGCTAGGTTTCACAACCTTTAAATTTATGCCATGTCTCAAATGGCCCTGCCTGCCTGTCTGGTCCTGCTCCACACTGGAGATGGGTCAGAGTCAGCAGATGGGTCATCTCACATTTGTCACGATTAGGGAATGTTTGGACCCAAAATGAAGTACCCAGGATGACACGAGGCAGGAGATGAAATAAAGTAAATAATCCTTTATTTGCAGGATGAAAAACAAAAGTAAATCCCAAAGGCAGCGAGCCAAAAAACCAAAAGTCCTGACCACAGGACAACAAAAACTCTCCTAGAGCACCAAAAACCTGGAGACCAAAAGCTCACACGGAGCACGAGTAACAATCGCTGACAAATACAAACAACAATGGACCGACACCAAACAGAGACAAGACAGGCCTTAAATACACAGGGAGAGCAATTAAGGAAACAGGAAACAGGTGTGTGGAGTGAGGACTGGAGGGAAGGCAGGTGACACCTAACTGAAACGCAGACAAAGGACACATGAGGGCGCTAAGAGACACAAAGGGAATCTAGAGAGGGATGGAGGACACCAGGAGGCACATGAAGGAAGGGGCAGACGCAGACCATGACAACATGAAAGAGACTAAAAAAGAAGAGAATCAAGAGAAGAGTTTAGGAAATAAAAACTGATGTCAACAGGCCAAACCGAAAAGATACAACCCAAGTCTTTATCCAGGCCCCGGCAAAACTTGTAGGTTTGATTTGCTATTGTAACGTCCAAATGGATCAACATGATAACCTTTCATCTACAGAAATAAATCCACTTTCTAGGTGACCTTCTAAATCCAGAAGGTTCTGCTCAGCGCGTGTTGGCATTCCATGAAGACAAAACATTCAAACAAACATTCTCTCCCTGCACTCACTGTGTGAACGCCAGACATCAACGTTCTTCACTCTGAATAAGTGAATAATCATGTGTGACGAATGAACAAGACGTTTAAATGAAATGTTTGAATAACCTGTGCTTAAATCAATAAATTAGAAATGAATATTGTTCTTACAATGATCCATTAATATCACAAATCACTATGTGTTTGATTTAACAAGTTAATCATTGTTTACACTCATACACATTACAATAAGATACATATTAAGGTTATTATGGTTCTGAAGGAAGGCGTGCCTCTCCGAGGGATGTTGGTAAATACTCAGAAACGTGTCAAATTCTGATTTGCCAAACTTGGCCAGAAATCATAACAACACAATAAGTAATAAAACAAGAATTACTTCCCGAGTAATTCAGTTTCCAGCTGACCCCGATTCGGCCAAATCGGGAAAGAAGCATCTCTTTTGAAACAATCTCCTTTGACCTTAAGTCAAAACCTTTCTGCGACGCTGCAAGTAATTACAGTCACAACAGCTCTTTTCAGAGCTACTTCAACTCTCAGACATCCACCTTGTACACCTAATCTGCAGAACCCGGGTTGCATCTCATGGCCGGGGAAGCTGAACTCAGAGAAAGCCGCTAATCTCTGAGTATTGTGATTTCGGTGTCCGGTGACCTCACCACTGTGACCGCACCCCTCCGGACCGCCGGGAGCAACTCATACCAGGGTATCGTAAGCCTGCATACTGGAGTCTGATGAGGTTTTTACCAATAACTAACTCTCTAGTTTATAACAAAGAACACATTCTTTTACACCCAGATTTCACAATTTCTCTCAGATACAAAGAACGGTTGCTACAACATCTAGCTTCCATCACAACACCTCACATCCACCACACCACATCTCATTATTCATATCTCGTCATGTATCATTAGTTTAGGAAAAATAATTAAATTCATTTTATAAACTATATACTGACTCTGAATTAATACAAAGTGTGTTTATGGTCCCTGAATAAGCAAAGAACCCTAGAATCTTCTGATTAAACATTCAAAGATCAGATTGATATTTCATATTTGTATGGAATATCACATCTTATTGGTCATAATTAATATGTACTAATTGCTACACTATGTTGGTCTGGCCTTCAGTGATCCACTGACCGTGTTCTGGTAATTCGTGATTTCCTCTGGTTTTTTACTTTCATTTTTCATGCTTTCAATCCCAGTTATGTCCCCGACAGGAGGTGTTAAAGTAAGTGTGTGTGTGTGTGTGTGTGTTTGTGTTTGTGTGTGTAACGTAAGAATTGCAACAGTGGATTTAAAATGGGTTTAATTGTGATAAAAGGTTCTAAAAACAAGTGCAAACAGATGGCAAGCATTATTGAAATAATGCAAAATGAAAATGTCACTATATACAGTTAACAGTTAAAAGACCAATCATCACCTATATAAAACACCTGGTTAAAACTATATTATAAGTTTTACCAAACTGAAGGTGTTTTATCAACACAACGAAGTTGATAAAAGTCTAAAAACTAAATCAGAGTTAACCTTAAAACACAGTCAACACTAGGTGACATGCACAAAAGATCCATGTGGATCACTAAGAGTTAAAACTACCAAAGTTAAAACTGTTCAACTCGACAGGGTTGAAAACAAAATGAGGCCTGGAGGACAGCAGGACCCCTGCACTGCTGCCTCCCAGACTGCTGAAGGCACAGCCTTTTTGTCCAGGTGTTGGTCATCAGCAGGATTCAGATCAGCTGTGCTCCTCAGCAGCCTAGAAGAGAGGAGGAGGAGGGGCCAGGCTGATCACCGGGGCGATCCTGGCTCCTGCATCCCAATGGCCAGGCTGGTGGCCGTAACAATCCCTGAAAATATTAAGGTAATATTTTATCTGGTAAAACAGTTGGGATCAGACAGTTTATATCCCAAATAATAAAAATATAACTAATAAAACACCGTTGCTGTTACTGTTTTAAGACTTTAAAATGTTATAAAATGATAAACATAGTATATTTCATCTGTGCACAAATCATCAGCAGAACATAAACGTGACACACCAGGTACACAGAAATGAATTTTATTTCAGTTTTCCCTTTATGAACATTCCTGGAACAGAGAAATTTGATTGAACAGCCTATGTTCAGAGAAATAAGGGCTGTTTCTACTATTAGAACTTTGCACCATGTGTGTGTCTCCACTTCACCGGGCCAGCCCAGAATGTCACGATCTGAGGTGAGTGGCTCTCACCAACTACTATGAGCTTTGTTTCTAGGTGGGCGGTTCCGAGGAGTGGGCAGCTGGACCTAGTCTACTAATCAACCACCACTGGTATTTAAGGAAGAGAGAGACTACCACTCCTCGCCGGATGATTGCTCAACCTTGATTACTCACCTTTGTCAGCATTCTGCTGCCAGACCTCTGCATTAGTCTCCTCACCACCTACAATCGACCCGCTCTCCACCGCCCACCTACCTCATGGAACCACACTCCTCCTGGAGACCCAATACCGTCTCCAGACCTGACCCCTCTCCCCCCTCTGGACATTTTGGTCTAGCCATTGCCTCCCGCTCTTCACCCGTTTTTGTGGTGCTCTTTAAGTTGTAAAGAAAAACCTTGTTGTTCTTTACCCAGTTCTGTGTCGAGTGCTGATTCTGATTATGTCTTGGGTCAAACACCTCCCCGAGACCATGTCACAGAAGGATCATTTTCCAGATCATTTCTGGAACAAGCGTAGTACCTGATCAGGGGCAGGTTCACAGAAAGGCCGGTAGAGTTGCTGAGCAGGACTTGTGGTTAACTCGCGCTGACTGGTTGTAACTCAGTTGGAAATGACATTGGCAAACGTCGCTAATACAATCGGCATTTGTAAAATTGGACGAGTTGCTTGTGGATAGAAGCAAATAAAAATGATCAGTGTTTGCGCTGCTTTAAAATCATCGTTTCTAAACTCAAAACGCTGAAAACTGCAGCAGAATTACACCCGAAACAATGTCATTCATTAGGTTTTGTTGTCTTACACAGCACCATAAAAAACGATGCTTCTTCTGGTCCTTGAACATCACTTTTTACAGCCGCTCTCCTGATAATATATTAATGTCCTTTTGGTGCTGATAAGTGGGAAATTTTTATTGTCAGGACAGAAAGCGGACCATGCCCACCACTGCCCTACGTTCACAGAATGGAGTTCATGAAAACTATTCATGGACATGACTAAATATTTGCATAACTAGATGACTGAGGACCATCACCAACATATATAGTGTTTTTCCTCAAAAACAGCAAATCTGTTGTCTACTTAATCACTTTGTTTCCATTTAGAAACACATAAAACCCTTCTGTGCTAAATCCAGTTGTCTTTTCTACTGATAAAAAAGCACAAATCATTTTTCTCTTCTCAGCAAGCAGGGTAAGCTAGTGACCCTTATCACATACCACACAATTCACGGGCATGCCAGCCCTTGCAAGTGTTCACTCCTTCAAGAACAAACTGCAAATAAATTGCCTGATCCTGCCTTGGCTAACAGTTAGGCTGATATGCAACATCGCACAAGACATATTTAGGTTGTATTTGTCAGTTTTGGTCTCTCCCAAGACATTATCCATCTTACCTACAGTGTACATCACATTTATACATAGCCATGAGGGCAAACAGCAAATTACCTCACTCTGGAGTCACCAGATGCACAATGTGACATGTATACATCTCTCCAGAATATTGCATTCACATTCTGCAGTATCCTGAGCTATAAAAAGGTAATTACTGCTCTTCTGTTCTATTGACAACGAGTCAACTTTACAACTAAATTACATTTTAAAGGTCGTGCAAGTTGTCAGAGTCTGACATTTATGTGACTTTCTGCACAAATTCTCATCTATTTTTTCTTTAGTAGTGAAAAGAATCAGATATTACCCAGAAGTCCCACCTATACGAGTATTAAGAGGCTGGAGAAATGTTGCTGTCTGTGCAAAAATGTAAAGGCGCCTAAGCTGTGAACCTTTGGCGACAATCTGATGAAAATAAAATGCAAGATCCTGTTTATGGCCCTCAATTCCCTGCAGATAATCTCTGTGCGTATTCTATCCCTTTCCCCACATCCCAGGCTTTTTCTTGGCTGAAAAGTTAATAAAACTGCAGAGTCCCATTAAAATACACAGTGACAGAGACCAGAGATGGGATGAAAGACAGATGAGAAGTATTAGAATAGATACTTGATGACTCAGGAAATAATAGGGATGTCATCTCCTTCCGTTCGAATCACACATCTCATCTGCAGCTGTGTGTTGGATGTGATCCCTTGGCCCTGACTGCGACAGAACTCATAAACCCCGGGCATCTCCTTACTTTTAATTTGGACAGTGCTGCTTGGAATGATACATCGCCTGGCTGCAGTGTCAGCCAGAAAGAGCTGAGAGCGTGAACATGGAAAGTATTCTCTTATTAATAACTCATATGCACAAGCGTGGTGTTATTGAGCCGTGCCGCTTACAAACACTGGATGTCACTTGGCTTAAAAAGATGAGACGAGGGATGTGGTGATTGCAGCAATTACACAAAACCTCGTAACAATGACTAACCCTGGCTGAGGCTTCAGATTCTCATGTTTTTCCTCACAAGACTGTAATACGTCTTGTAACGGAAATTTCTTTGGTGATTGTTGGGACTTTCTATCTTCTGGATACAGTGCTGATCCAGAATGAGGAGCTTGTTCAAGTATGTCGAGCAATGAATTGTGTTTCTTTTGTTTCTATCAGGGAGGCACAATATAGCTACCGGTATCAGCCAATGTTAGCCATTTTATGCCATATCGGTATTGATAAGCAAAACTGGGCCGATGTTAAGTAAGTAAGTAAGTAAAAGTGCATTTATATAGCGCCTTTCACAGACATAAATCACAAAGCACTGTACAACATGATAAAGATCAGGGCAAATACCTCTAACCAATAAAAACATCCGAAAAACAATAGCAGTGATAAAGTAGAAAATTAAATCATGAGTATAAACAAAGTGAAGGTGTGAACCCGAACAAAGCCATCTTTTTGAAACATTTAGGGAGGGAACGCCTGGATGAAAAGGTGAGTTTTTAGATGATTTTTAAAGACCTCTACAGTGTTAGAGAGACGGAGATTTGAAGGTAGACTGTTCCAAAGTCTGGGTGCAATAGTCTGAAAGGCCCTGTCCCCTTTGGTTTTCAGTCTGGTTCGAGGAACAGCCAGGAGGTTTTCAGATGTGGATCTAAGGTTCCGAGAGGTGAAGTGTGGGGATAAAAGCTTAGATAGGTAGCTTGGAGCCTGGTTGTTAAGAGCTCTATAGGTCAGGACTAAAACTTTAAACTGAATTCTATATTCTACCGGGAGCCAGTGGAGGGACTGTAAAACTGGAGTGATGTGAGCTCATCTGCTGGATTTGGTTAGGAGTCTGGCTGCTGCATTTTGGATGGCTTGAAGGCGTGAGAGGGAGATTTTGCTGAGACCAGTAAAAAAAAAAGCGTGACCCCTGGCCTCACGATTATCAGTTTAATGACTGCAGCCTGTCTGTGACCACAGGTCTATGCTCTGGTCCAGAGAACGGGATACAGTAAAATAAATACTAGGTATCATAAAATAACACTCATGGGCTACTTCACAACTGTAGCTACATTTCTACCAGCATTATGAAGATCAATAAGCAGATAAAAGGTTAAATGTAAACATTTCATTACAAAAAGTCAACTAATAAAATTCTGCACTGATAAAATTATATTTTCAGCTAAATAAATATTTATTGTACGTATAAATAATGCTGGAATGAAGCTGAATCATTTAGTAAACAGTTGAGTGTTCAAATAAAAACCAGTGTGACTGTAATCTGTCCCTCCTCATGTCACCATCTACAGAAACAGCCTTCTAGGACACCTGACCAACCAGGTGGATTTTGTTTGTGACGTTTCCATAACTTTATAAAAGCTGCTGTTGAAGATGATCAGACTGTCTCCTCCCTTTGGTTCTCTGCTCTCCCGTCGCGGTTCACTCCATTTCTTTCTGTGACGCTGCAAAGCTGGTTTCCTTCTCATAGCGATTTTTGGAGTAACATGAATTACATCATGTAATACCTCGTTGGAAAGCTCGTTTTATGTACTTTTAGAAACCGTTTGAATTATTCTTATTTGATTAGTAATTCAGAAGTTATGACCCGGAGAATCTAGAGTGAGAAACATCAACATCTGTGATTCTTTGTTGTGAGTTTCTTCAACACTTCAGGAGAAGTCTCTCTCATGTCTCATTTTCTGTCCCAGACATGCAGCTACCTGACTCTGCTCCACACACACTAGCCACGGACTCAAACGCACGTAAACAAAAGCTCTGATATTAAAATCCATCCAGCTGACGTGAAGCAGGCAGAATAAAAACTTACAGGTAGATGGACGCAGACTCCTACCTGCAGGCAAAACACCGGTCTGTCGTTTCCATGGCTACAAGGAAGAGCGACAGCAGAGACAACCAATCACACGTTAGTATGATGCGGCAGAGCCAATCAGTGAGCTTGTAGGCAGGTCTAAGGGAAAATAGGCTTCAGCTGGTGGTGGCTGCCTCTGCATGGTCCTAGTGCCCAATAGGTATCACAGTATAACAGCTTTGTACGGTAAAATCTGACGAATGACCGGAAAAAGGGCACTTTGGGCACTTCGGACAAAAGGGGCAGGTGCTCAAGACCCCCACCCCCCACCCCTTCCCCTGCACGTGCTTGGTATTAATGTTATTTTAGTTAAAAGGGACAGAGGTTTTCTTCTTTCTGTTCCCCTTTTCATTTTGGTTTTTAGCTATTTAGTTTTGTAGTTTTATTTTAGTGTCAAGAAATGAAATTAAAGTAAAAAAATAAAATAAAAGAATAACTGTCCGATAACAGTGCAATAATGTAATTATGTAATAATTCTCTCTATGGGTTAGATAGATGTCTTGATATTGGATTTAGCAGTAACGGACTTTCTGATGTTGGAGGTTCACCCTTTAACTCAAGTTCTCATATTCGTGAAATTTAACTTGTGATAGATCTGTTCCCTTGGAGAGGAACAAGATATAACAGTGTTTTTAGAAAGCGCAACTAAAATGTAATATTTAATATCCTTAGTAATTCATTTATTTCACTTTAAGGTTTGGAAATCTCTGAACACCTATTTGAACAGAATATAGATTCTAATATTGTTAAAAATGTCATAAAGTACAATGTTGGAGATGTGAACTGATGTTGAAATAAACTTACTTTATGAAGCAACCTTTACTTGCACTGAATTATACACGCACGGAAATATTTTTAATAAATACACAGAATTACAAGGCTTTACAGAACAGTGCACTGTTAAATAAATTGTTGTTGACTTAACATATAAGGTTTTGATTACATGATTTAAAAATAATGGGCCGTGAACCTAAAGTAGGTCGGTCTGAGCCCTGCAACTCCAGGGTTGAAAATTTGTTCCACTCTGGCCCGTCTCTTATGACAATCTTTATTTTTCAGCAGTTTCTGTGACAAAACATGAAAACTGAATCAAAACTGAGGAAATGACTTCTTAATCACATTATAATGATGCACTTCCTGTCTGTGGTTTTTATGCTAGCTTAGATAAAGAGCTCAGAGATCAAAACTTAAATTTATTACCAAAGTGTCCTTTTCTGGATCTGAACCAACCATCATTTGCTTATTTTTTCACTGAAATAAACTTTAAAATTTTAGCACAATGACATCACACTATGTTTGTATGATCATGTCACATAAAGCAGAATTTACAGCTTTTACCTGATCAGTTTTGTATTTGTCTTATATCATAATTATTTTTATTAAAGGGGATATTTTATGCAAAAGTGTCACGACCAGAACTTGGAAGACCCATGATGACACCAAACACAGTAAAAAGTTAAATGAAAAGTCTTTATTAGATGTGAAATGATTCGAAGAGGGCGAGGCAGTAGATAGAGTCGGAGAGGAGGCGTGGGTCAAAACCAGATCGGGACGAGCAGGTACAGGGAACAGGCTGGAGACGTGGTAGAAGACAGGCGAGGGTCGTGGTGGCAGGCAGAATTCAAGGCAGGGGTCAGGTGTGAAAACGAGGTCCGGAGGCTGTGATCAGGCAAGGTGAAAGGCTGGAAGATCTACTGGCAAAGAGCGTTCAATAATCTGGCAGGGGACTGGTGGCTGACTGGTGAATATATAGCAGAGGGAGCAGGTGTGTGTAATGAGCTGATGATAGGGACAGGTGTGATAAATGAAGTGGCTGAGGGCTTGATGAGGAGGCAGCAGAGGCAGAGGAGGGTGAAAGACTGGGAGTCATGACAGAACCCCCTAGATGGAATTGTGTTTTATCCATGCTAATGGCCCGTCGAGGAGGTAGGAAATCCAGCTAGTGGCCAGCCTAGGCACGCTAATGGTTAGCCTCTCCAATGCTAACACCAGCCCGTCCAGGCTAACGCTAGCCTATCCATGCTAATAGACAGCAGAGGGAGTGTTTGAACCAGTCAACAACCAGCCGAGGGCTGCTAGTCCCTAGCGTATCTAGTAGTAACGCCGGTAAAGGTGCTATTCCTCGGTAAGCAGCGCAAGTCTCTCAGTACCGGTGCCAGCTCATCATTAATCAGATCAGTAGTTTGCTTCAGAATTTATATAGCCTCCTGCTGCTGTGCAGTAGTCTTAATTTTGGCTCCCACACCGCGCCATAAGTCTGGGGGGCCAGCGACGGGGAACCAGGAGTCGGCACTGCGGGAGTCTGGGGGGCCGGCGACGGGGAACCAGGCACCGGAACTGCGGGAGTCTGGGGGGCCGGCAACGGGGAACCAGGAGCCGGGACTGCGGGTGTCTGGACGGCCGGCGGCGATGGGTGAGGTCCGGACTGGCGGTGATGGCTGGATGCAGAGCGTCCTCCGGGACCACCACCAGAATGGGATGCGGAGTGTCCTCTGGAACCACTGCTGAACGTGGATGCGGAGCGTCCTCTGGAACCACCACCGGAACAAGATGTGGAGCACCCTCTGGGACCACCGCTGGGCCTGGATGCAGTGTGCCCTCTGGGACCACCGCTGGAACAGGGTGCGGTGCGTCCTCTGGGACCACCACCAGAACTGGATGTGGAGCGTCCTCTGGGACCACCGCTGGGCCTGGGTGCGATAAGACCTCCGGGACCACCGCTGGAACAGGGTGCGGTGCGTCCTCTGGGACCACCACCAGAACTGGATGTGGAGCGTCCTCTGGAACCACTGCTGAACGTGGATGCGGAGCGTCCTCTGGAACCACCACCGGAACAAGATGTGGAGCACCCTCTGGGACCACCGCTGGGCCTGGATGCAGTGCGCCCTCTGGGACCACCGCTGGAACAGGGTGCGGTGCGTCCTCTGGGACCACCACCAGAACTGGATGTGGAGCGTCCCCTGGAACCACTGCTGAACGTGGATGTGGAGCGTCCTCTGGAACCACCACCGGAACAAGATGTGGAGCACCCTCTGGGACCACCACTGGGCCTGGATGCAGTGCGCCCTCTGGGACCACCGCTGGAACAGGGTGCGGTGCGTCCTCTTGGACCACCACCAGAACTGGATGTGGAGCGTCCTCTGGGACCACCGCTGGGCCTGGGTACGGTACGACCTCCGGGACCACCGCTGGAACAGGGTGCGGTGCGTCCTCTGGGACCACCACCAGAACTGGATGTGGAGCGTCCTCTGGGACCACCGCGGGACCTGGATGTGGAGCGGGCAGGTGGTGCTTGGACGGAGGTTGCTGGCGAGGGTTAAGGCGTTGTCGTCGTGTGGAGGTTGAGACGGCGTCAGCAGGAACGGGGAAGAGGAGAGGAAACCAGATCTGATGGTAGCAGGAGAGTAATGATGACTCGGGACTGACAGAGTAGATATGGACGAGGTGACTTGGTGTCCCAGGGGTGTGGAGTCTGAGGCATGAACGGGAGATGAGCCAAGGCCAAAGGTCTCCTGCAGATGTCTGGCAAACTCCCAGAAGGACACCGATCTGGATGGATGTACTGAGATAGTCCATGGCCCACACCAGGGCAGGACCGAGATAGTAGAACTCAACCGAGGAGAAATAACCCCAAACCGAATCAAACGAAAAGCTGAGCAAATCTTTTACCAGGGCTCGGACACACACGAATTTACTTTGGGGTTCTCTATAACCTAACTGAGTGTATTCAAGCCTCAAATAAGATAACACTGAAGGGGGAGAAAAGAGTGGCGAGGATACCTCCGTGTCACCACTTCTCAGAGCCTTTTTCCCCCTGTCTAATCCTAGGTTCACCTCTTTAACAGGGTGAGGTGATTTCTAAATGAGGAACAGCTGGTCAAAACTACAGAACACCAGGAGATGGGAGCTGTTGGTGCTGCTGCTGAGGCCATCTATTGGCTTGTTGCAGCAGTTACCGAAACACTCCCGTAGATTGGTCTCATTTGCGTCAGATTCTAACTTTTGTCTGGGAATTTTCTCAGAGTCCTTAACGTTTAAGAAACTGGCCCCCTGGAGCTGAGAGGCAGGCGTTGTTGCCTCAGGTGTAGATGGAGTCTCATCTACCATCTTGTTTGTCTCAGTTTTCTGTTTTGGCGGACCTTATAACACTACGAGTTCTGCTCTTGTTAATCTCATCTTCAAGAGCGTCAAATGCAGCTTGAATTTTGCTGACTTCTTGAAGTGCAGCCTGAGCCTGCATCAGATCTGATTGGTGTTTCTGCTGAGACTCAAGGAGCTGGGATTGTAACTTGTCTCCCTTTCTTTAGACTCCTGCTACTCCTGAATATCACAGACTTTCTGCTCAGAGACTTAGGACTCTAAGCCCCAACGCTCAGAAACACATGCTTGGTCATCCATCGTCAGTTTTCAATGCTTCAGGTGTGAGAACGTGTGCTCTAACAGACGTCTGTTTCTGCTCAGAGCTCAGACGTTCACTGGTAGAACCCTCTTCCATCTGCTGCACCAGCATCTCGACATCTCTGGTCCTAAACTCTTGTTCTTCCTGAATATTCTGTTCAGTAATTATGTTTAACTCCTGTAGATTGGTCTCATTTGCATCAGATTCTAACTTTTGTTTGGGAATTTTCTCAGAGTCCTTAACGTTTAAGCAACGAGCCCCCTGGAACAGGGAGGCAGGCGTTGTTGCCTCAGGTGTAGATGGAGTCTCATCTACCATCTTGTTTGTCTCAGTTTTCTGTTTTGGCGGACCTTATAACACCACGAGTCCTGCTCTTGTTCATCTCATCTTCAAGAGCGTCAAATGCAGCTTGAATTAGGCTGGCCGCTTTTGTTTATAAAACACATAAGTACACATAACAGCAAGGCATAACATTTCATATGAACTGAACTAACCATAGAACAAGTAAAAACACTAAGAAACGAGCTAAACAAGAAACAAGTAAAAGCTAACTGAGCTACGTTAATGAGCTAACAAGTACTAAACAATGTCAGAAACTGCTGCTAAAAAAAAGAAAAAAGAAAAAAGAATATCACCAAGTTTCTGCTCAGAGACTTGAAGTTCATGGGTAGAAACTACAGTTCCTCCGGCCGTACCGTCAGTCTCTTGGATGGAGGGAAAGTGTTCTCTAAGTCACTTTCTGCCTTCCTTTTCTTCCGATTCTCGGCTGGCGTCTGGGGCCTAACAGCAACGTTTTCACTCTCTTCAGACTCTGAGCTTGTAGAGTCCTCGTCTGAGTAACAGCAGTGGTTTTGAGCTTTCAACAGCTGAGAACGCAGCTCAATCTCTCTGGTCCTAGACTCTCTTAATTCCCATTGTAACTTTCTGATGTAGTTATAACTTCCTGTTTTAGTTAGCTGGTAGCGCAGCTGGGATTCATTCACTCTCTTCTGGTGCAAATCGTCTTCAAGAACCTTGAGAGAAAACAATAAATGTTTTTTCTCATCGTTGAACATCTCTCGTTCTTTTTCTCTGTCCAGTTTTTCTTGAGCCATTTCCGATTGGACCACAGCAATCTGATCTTCAGACAGACGCCATTTAAACTCCATAACTTCAGTTGCTACAACTTGTTTGGAAAGTTTTTCCTTAAGCGACTGAATTTCCAAACTCATCTGATCGATCTGAAGCTTTGAATCAGCAGGTGAGATGGTACGATGTTTGTAAAACGCCTCGTGCCTCCGGGGAGATTTTCCCTTTTTGGCTTTGTGTATGTATTCTACTCTGCTCATTTTGAATAAAACAGTTATTGATTACTGAAATATTTCAAAAAGCAAGATAGACAAGCACTGAGTGGAGAGTCAGAAAGTGTGTGTGTTCACCACCTGTGGACCCGGACTGAATGATTGTCAGCTTTGATGATGCGGATAAAGGCTCTTATATGACATCATCAAAGAGTACAACCAACCAAGCCCCTCCCCCTTGAAGTATCATGGTCCTCCAGAGCACTACTAGGACTTCTGTTTCCATGGAAACTAAAGGCTTGTCTGGAATCTTCTGGAACCTGGTAACAAGCAGTAGTAGTGCTACACCTGGGGGGTTGGCATTAATCATCTTTATTATTATTCTGCAGACATAAATTCGGCTTGATCGGCTGTGTGCACCCCCACAAATCATACATCAAAACGAGCGGCTCGGCCATGGGAGGAGTGCTGTTACTTTTCTAACCCATCAGATTTACCATGGCAAAAATATTAGCAAAATACTTCGAAAAATTCCTCTATTTTGGGCAGATTGAACTACCCTTTCAAAGTTTGAGTGTGTGACATTTTAACATTTGCATAAAAACTATCTTGTGCCAGGTGGCAGGTCCCTTTTTAAATTTTCTCTGGAATTTTATTTTATTTTATGATTTTAGTTATTTTGTATTCAGTATATTTTATTAATGCGGCAAAACGACCGGCTCTGCTGTGGGAAGTGGGATATCATGGCTTTGGGGTGATCACCTTAATGTCACTTCAAGGTTTGGTTGTGTTTGTTTGTTTGTTTGCTTGTTTAAGCTGCTCGAACAGCAGCATGCACCCCCACAAGTGTTACATCAAAACGACCAGCTTGGCCATGGGAAGTGTGGTTTATCATGGTGCTGTTCATGGTGAGTGCTGCTTCAGAAAGCCAGATTGGAAGGGGTTAGAGATCTTTAACTTAGAAAACCAGGATCTGAGTTGGGTTTCAACAACCTTCTCAAGTACTTTGCTGATGAAAGGTAGCTTAGAAATGGGCCTAAAGTTACTGGTGGAGCTGGCGTCAAGGTTGGGTTTCTTTAAGAGAGGAGTCACTACTGCATTTTTAAAGTGAGATGGAACACAGCCTTGGCTCAGTGAGCTGTTGATTATAGTCAACAGAGATGGACTGATAGAGGCAAGGGACCTGACTAAAATAGAGGGAGTTAAGATATCTGATGAGCATGATGAGAGCTTCATCTGACTGATTATTGAGGTTAAGTCATTTAGTGTAATTGGGGAGAAGGAGGTGAAAGACTCGGAGCACTGGGGGGCCTCCCCTCCTGAGGGGGGGAGGGCTGGTGGAATGCTGGATGTCAGATTCAGCACCTTGTTTGCAAAAAAGTGGAGAAAGGTGTTACAGTCATCAGCTGAAGATAGCTGAGCCTGCTGCGGAGGAGAAGACACGATGCTGGAGATGGTATCAAACAAAACCTTAGGATTATTCTTATTTTGGCATATGAGGTTGCTGAAGAAAGAAGACCAGGCATTTTCTACAGCTTCGTTGTATGACTCTAGAAGTTCTTTAAAATATTCACGATGAACAACCAGACCTGTCCTCTTCCACCGTCGTTCCGCTTTTCTATAGGAGCGTCTAAGATCAAAAATCTGGTTGTTCAGCCAGGGTGAACTGGAGAAACTGGAACTGCGGCTGGTTTTGTAATGGGCGACCTGATCTAGAATTTTGAGGCGGTGATCATTAAATGAGTTGGTAAGGAGCTCTACGTCATCAGAGGAAGGAGGTACAAAGTCAAAGAGGGAGGAGAAATTTAAAATGGTAGAACTGTTGATAATACGTCTTTGCTTGACAGAGTCTGGTAAAAGAGATTCAGAATTTAGGTTAATATGAAAAGAAACTGACTTGTGGTCACTGAACACAACATCATGTATCTGCAGTTTATCAACAAGAAGTCCGTAGGAAAAGACCAGATCCAGGGTGTGGCCTGCTCTGTGAGTGGGACCAGACACGTGTTGAGAGAAGTTAAAAGAGTTCATCATGTTTAGGAACTCCCTAGTGGAGCTGTTAGATAGATCCTCAGCGTGGATGTTCAAATCTCCAACAATGATTATCCTGTCTAGTTTAATAGTTGAAGATAGGGGATCCTGAAAGTCAGACAGGAAGGATGAAGTAGATCCAGGTGGGCGATAGACCAGAATTCCATAAATTGGTTGAACTCGACCAATTTTAATCATGATCATCTCGAATGAGCTGTAGGAGTTTGAGGATATAATTTGGCACGAAAAGTGTTTCTTAAAGATAACAGCTGTTCCTCCACTGCGGCCTGTGGTTCGTGGAGCAGAGAAGAATGAGCAGTCTTGAGGACAGAGCTCACGTAGATGAGTGACGTCATTTTCGCGCTGCCACGACTCAGAAATCCACAAAAAGTTAAATTTTTTGGTCCGGAACAGATTGTTGAGGATGTGAGACTTGTTGGCGATGGAGCGCGCGTTTATCAACATCATTTTCGCGGAGGAATCTGGCGGTGTGTGTGCCGTGGGCTCGATAATGGTGGGTGGCTGGCGGGCTAAGCTACATAGCGACTCCACGCTACGCCCGCGGTGGTTCTTTGTCTCCCACACCTTCAGGTAGCGTCCCGTATCAGGGGCTCCATTTAGCAGCGAGATCAGCCCAACTCCATTAAGTTTCTGTTGGATCCGCCACAACACAGCCGCGGAGCAGCGATCGGGAAGAGCTTCGCCTCTCAGGATCTTTCGAAGCTGAACGAAGTAGCCGCCTCTCTTCCCCCGTTTCCTCTTCCATGGCCTCCTGGGCAGCGGCAGGCCGACAGGTAACAGAGGGCCGAGACCTGGGTTAACGCCAGGTTCCAGAGGCGGTGGGAAATCGGGTCCGGTATCGGAGTTCTGGAGGTTGATCATCGCGGACCTGATCGACAACAGTAAGTCTCGATCATATGTTAGCAGGGACTCCGCACCAGATAGACAAAAAACAATAAAAAACAACAAATAACCAAAACAGATCAGGAGCCTAGCAGACGCACAGCCACTCATGGGCGCCATCTTGCTACTGGTCAACACACACACACACACACACACACACACACACACACACACACACACACACACACACACACACACACACACACACACGCACGCACGCACGCACGCACGCACGCACGCACGCACGCACGCACACACATATGTATACATACTGTATTTCTTATATTTAGGGGTGTGCATTGTCAAGAATCTTGTGTACAACATATTTTTCTATACAAGAGATAGGATATGATACACTCACTGGCCACTTTATTGGGTATACTTGTCCAACTGCTCGTTAAATTGCTAATCAGTCAATCACTTGGTGGCAACTCAGTACATATAGGCATGTTGACAAGGTGAAAACGATTCGCTGCATTTCAAACCAAGCTTCAAAATTCGGGAAAAAACGAAATTTAAGTGACTTTGAATGTCACGTTCTTGTTGATGCTAGACAGTCTGGTCTGAGTACAGGTTCGGACCTGCTGATCTTCTGGGATTGTCACACAACCATTGGTCCAAAAAAAACGAAAACATCCAGTAAGCAGCAGATCTGTGGGAGAAAATGCCTTGATGACACCAGAGGTCAGAGGAGAATGGCCAGACTGGTTCCAGCTGATTGAAAGGCAAAAGTAACTCATATAATCACTTGTTACAACCAAGGTATGCAGAAGAACATCTCTGAACACTCAACATGTACCTTGAGGCAGATGGGCTACATCAGCAGAAGACCACACCGGGTGCCACTCCTGTCAGCTAAGAACAGGAAACTGAGGCTACGATTCACACAGGCTCACCAAAACTAAACAATATAAGATTGGAAAAAGGCTGCCTGGTCTGATGAGTCTCGATTTGTGGTGCAACATTCAGATGGAGGGTCAGAATTTGGCACCAACAACATGAAATCATGGATCCACCCTGCCTTGTATCAACGGTTCAGGCTGGTGGTGGTGGTGAACACAAATGAAGCCTCATCCTATGTCAACATTTTTCCATGGTTTTTAGCAGGGGTGTAAATAACTAGTTATATCACAATACGATATATTAACAATACAGTGGATTATGACTCGATGTTTACACAATTCAGTCACAATATCATCAATATCTGGTTTGATTTAGGATCCACAGATCGATATATAAAAATATTATGATGTAAGACAATCAGGGAGAGAGAAATTTTCACTGTTTGCTGGCTATCACGCTGCTGGCACCTTCATTTACCCCATTTGTTGAGTTGCAGGAACAGGTGGAGAGCAGCATGTCAGCGGAACATCCCAAAAAAGGAATTTTCATAATAAAACCACATTTCATAAATAATTATTGTATACATTATTTCATTTTGGATCAATGGCCATATAATCAATGTATCAACGTTCACCACATGTATCGATGTCGACTGATGTATTGTTACACTCCTGGTTTTTAGTGAGAAAAACCTGGATTATGAAAAGAAAAGCACTCACCAAAGAACTAATTTTTATCTACTCATTCATTGTATGCCACTCACTGAAGATATAATCACAGTAATATCAGCTCCAGGATGGGACATACTTCCTTCTACTGTGGGCATGTCAGAACTGTCCACTTCTAGAAGGAATTTAAACAATCCCTCTATCAAGTTCTGGGTCAGTCCTGTGATCAGTGAAACGTTTCTTGACATTTTCCAAATGGAGTCAACAAAAACGACATCTGAGTCAGGTCCACAGACTTCATCAGCAAACTTTTTTCAACGTAAAGAAGCAGCGGCTCTCCTCAGAGCTCCTCTAGATGATGGAGCAGGTATAACTTTAACTTTAAGCCTCCTTGCTGCAAGGCAACAGTACCAACTGGATCACTAATGAAAAAATAAAACCTTCCAACCCAGTCCTTTCTGCATTTCCATTGAGCTTGAAATAACACACATAGCTACCCTTTTGGAGTACTCCTTTCTCATGAAGGATTTGGACACATTTATGTATGCAGAACATGTCTAAATCATAATAAACAAAGAAAAACAAACATGTTTTATAATGTGTTCTTGCTGTGTTTAGTTTCGAATTCCATCTTTCAGTTCTTTTTAAAACACAGAAAATGTTTAATTACCTGCAACATCATCAGGCTGATGCAAATGGTGGCATCACTTCCTTCGTTTACCCGCGGGCAGCAGAAGTAACGTCCTTCCAGTTGTTTGTATATTGTTTTATTGTACGTGAAGTAAGTGGAGTTAGCTACCAGACCTATCAGTTGTGCTATGTCGTCTGCTGTGAGGTTTGTTCTTTTGTGTAAAGTCTTGTCCTGTCTGATTCTGTTAACTACTATGTCTATGTTTTTTTGGGTTGGTGTCTTTGTGAACAGGGATGTGACGTCATGTGAGACGAGTATATCGTTTTCTTCTATTGTAATCTCTTTTAGTTGTCGCCCTCTGCTGCCCTCTCTCCCCTCTCCCTCATAAACACACCAACAAAACCATACACAACAGTTAGAAACAGACTAGTACACCCAAAAGACAAGATACCGTCATGGTCCGTGGTGAGCTGCCAGCTTGTAACCCTGTTTTTTCCCTCTGAGTATTGTTTCACAGGTGGGCGTGTCTGAGAGCTCCCAGCTGCAGCTGATTTCACCATCAAGGCCCAGGGGATTTAAGGAGCAGTGTGACACTTCATCACGCCAGATGATTACTCTGTTTGGGTAGCTCTAGCCACCAACCTGATTCTGATATTTGTATCCTGTTCATGTTAATCTGTTGCCTGAAGTTCCTGAATGCCCTTCCCTGCTCTCCTCCAGGTTCATCGTCATCCCTCATCATCTCCAGAACAACCCCGGATCTCTGCATTCCTGACCACACTGCTTCATCCCCTGGCCGCCCGCTCTCAGCCGCTCACCTGCCATCAGCCATCCCTACTCCTACTTCTCTGGATAAATCAGTTCCTTCATCTCCTGGATCTCCGCAGCTCACCCGGACCTGACCTAACCCTCCCTGTACATTTCACCACTACCAAGAAACAGTAAGCCCAGCCTCCAGATAAGTCTCCATTGCTTCCACCTTATATTCACTCTGTCTCCCTCCTCAGAATCCCCATCTGGTATCCTGCTGCCAGTCCTGCACTTCGTCGGTTCCCCTCTCGCCCTTTGCTCCTCACCTAATAAAACCCTTTACTTACTTACCTGTTCTCCTTGTTGTGGTTCTGCATGTCGTGGGTCAAGAAATTGCCACCCACCATGACAAATACCAGCTGGACTTAAATGTGGAGTCATTTACGAAATCCCATGCAAACTCTGCAGTAAAACATCCATAGGAGAAACCGGACGCCAACTCAACACACGAACAATAGAACATAGAAAGGAGTGTGAGAAAGAAACAAGTCCAAAACACACAAGAGCAGCAAAACAAGAAGCAGAAAGCACAATAAAGAAGTCAGCTGTAACAGATCACTACACAAGAGAAAACCATGTAATGGACGGGACAACACAAGGATCGTAAACACCGAATAACAGAAATACAAAAGATGGATAAAAGAAGCTATAGAGATAAGGAGATGCGGATGTGGGACCATGAGCAGAGATGATGGAGTTTATTCTTTGGATCGTGTATGGGACTGCATCATCGGAGAGGGGAGAGCGGGCAGCAGAGGGCGACAACATCCTCTGCTGCCCGCGGATAAACAAAGGAAGTGACGCCACCATCGGCGTCAGCCTGATGGTTGCAGCCGCAAACGAAACGTTGCAGGTAATTAAACATTTTCTGTGTTTTAAAAAGAACTGAAAGATGGAATGTTTAATAATTGTCTTTACTGATACGTAATGACCCCTGAGTGACTAATACATTCCATAATTCCCATAAACCTCAGGTCATTAGATGCACGCCTAATGTGGTTTGCAGCAGCTCCCTTTGTCTGTTTAACAGAGTTTAGATCTGCAGCTTTGCAAAGCGGGCAGCTGGATTACAGGAAACTGCCTTTCACATGGTGGAACACATTTTAGTTTAGAAACTGGATCTCTAGTGAGTGGGGGATTAAAGTGATAGCATTTTGGTTAAAAAGCAATAACAGGACATCGGTTAAACCCTACGGTTCACCCAGAATGTGCACGGCCTTTGTAGTGATGTAATCTTTTGGTGAAGTTCTTTCCTCGTTACTGGTAAACCTCCAACTGGACCACTCTAATTTTACTCTCATCATTCTCTGGCTGCTGCAAATGAGTCTCACACAGGAAGCAGAGCTGAACATGCACACTGTCTCTCCGATGTACTGTGCAAAGCTGCAATGCAGTATAGACGCCCTGCCTGCTTATTCAATCGCAATTAATTATTAGTGGATCTGGGTCCTTTGGGTGAACAACACTATCAATACTGCATCTACTTGCTGCAATCAATGAACAAGTTATTTAGGGAAGTGGCTACTACAATCTGCATACACTAATTCACTCCTGCTCACGCAATCTCACATTCAAGCTGTCCTTCATTGCAGTCGCTTTGAACGAAGCTTAAAAACACAAACACCTTTTCACTTCTCATCTTTACTCCTCATGTGAACTCAGATGGCCCCACCACCACCTTATTGTCTCTGTTGCAATGAGCAGTCCATTAGCAAATGCCAATAAGCTCTCTGTAGCGTGACAGCGTGTTCTCAAACAAATTAGAGCCCTAAAGACAACAGGAATATTATTATTTTCAATCCTCCATCATGTGTTCATTAATCTTCATTTGGGCTTGATAAGTGTGGCAATCAAATGAAATTATATCCCTGTTTTAGCCTCTTGTGGAAACCCCCTCCCCCACCACGGAGTCCTATCCGATGTAGTCCCGCAAGCAATTGGAATGCAACAAAATTTCCAAACGACTTTAGATTAATTTTGTCTGATTAGTGGCTAAATATATCACCAAGCTCCTTCAAAGGCATTAGCACCAACAACAAACACATCACAGAGCAAATGTGCTATCAAATGGGGGCAGGATCAGGAGATAAAGAAAGATAAACACCACATGGCAGCCCTTGTTTTATTTTGTTATGCAACCTTGCAGGATCTGCTGGCTGCGAGGTTTTGGCCGGTAATTAGAAGGTGTGTGTTCGTGGCTTGACTCCATTGCTTTAAATCACTATAATTGCCCCCGATCTCCTCTTAAAACACCACTATTCATTCCGCCGTAATTACCGGCACATCTGTGGTTGCACATGTGCCGCTGTCCTCCCTGACATCACAGTGTGGTCTTATCTGGCCAGTGAGCTGTTTTTAGTGAGTGGCCCACCTGCTGGAGACAGGCGAGAGCAGCTCAGAGACATTTTTATTGTGACATTACTTTGTTTCACACAATTCCTAAATCTGCTTCCTATTCATCCTATTACTCTTTTAATTGTATTACTTTTGTAAAAAGAAAAAAAAGAAGAAGCTGATAGGCAGTCTGCTGCTCTGTCTGAAGGCACATTTTAAAACACATTTTGAAATGTAAATGTAAAAAAAAAAACACAATGAGATGATAGCAGCTTCAGTGTTCTCTCTCAGAGTGAGTAATGGACATTTTTTTAAATCAAAATTTTGTAATATTTTCTGGTGACTTTGCAGATTGTCAGTCAAAGGAGCCGTAGCCTCAAACTGCCACGCTTGAAGGATATGCAGCGAACACTCACACCCTTGGGTCGTCTCTTTATTGGATAAAATATAAAATGATAAAAGAGAAGAACTTATTTTTAGGTCAGTGGCATCATTTGCCTCATCTTTTGTTTTTCTGAAGCATATTTCTGCATGTACGCTTTATTCTCTAGACAGCTAAATAAAGGAGTTCAGTCTTGAGTATGGGCTGCATAATCCATCAAGGTAAGTATCCTTTTCTCTTTTATGGCTTTGAGATATTTTTCCTGCACTGCAATGAAACTTAAAGCCCCAGTGCGTAATAGTTTTACATGTTAACTATCAAATTCTGTGCATCCAGTTCACAAACATCTCCTTGTTCACCAATCTTCCTTTTCAATAGTATTCAAAACATCAACTCTAAATATTCCTCTCAGTTTGAAGTTTTACATTTTTAAATACATAAACTGTAGTCGGCACTCCATGGTCATCCACACATCTACAGTAGCTGTTTAGGGACATACGAGCTCCGCGTTGCATGTTAGCGCTACGACTGTAACCTGAAAGAGACAGCAGAGGGCAGCGTTGCACCCTGGAAGTTGACAAATCAGCTAGAAGAAGAGACAAGCTACACTGTTGCTGTACTTTGTCAGTTTCAATAACAAAAAATGAAATAGAGAGACATGTCAAATTTGTCATATGATGAGATCACTGCCCTCCATTAGCTGGACACCAGCCTCCAAGTGGTGTCCCTGACTCCCAAACTTACCTCAAGTTGCTAATTTGTCTTTTCACTGAACCAGAGCTCCCGATCTGGTCCCAACGTATCAGTTCCAAAGTCTTTCTTCAAGGAAGTTCCTCCTAATCAACTCTCCTCTCTTCCCACAGCCTTCCGTCTCTCCCCCAACACGTTTCAGCGTTTGTCCGCTAGCTGGTGGCTAAGTCAGCATTAGTTTACTTCACCGTCTCACCGGCTCCAGCCAAACCTTCTCAGCTGTCCGATGGCTAACAAACAGCCAGTGGTTGATGTTCGCTCCATCTCCACAGCGTGAGCCGCTGTTAAGCCTAAGTTATACTTCTCCCTCTATGTCAGGACGGATGCTCGCAACGCCATTATCCGTCCTTGCGAGGGCTCTCCAGTAGGCTCGCAAGGATGGACAGTCTTGAGCTCTCTTTTCTAAACAGCCATCTGTTGAGACGGAGAGCACAAGCTTGTGATTCGTCAGGATGTTGCTGTCATCTACAGTGCCACCATTGCGCCCTCAAAAACATTAACAGAGCCGAGGATATCTAGCAGCAGACACGGAGAAGCTTGAAGAATACCTTGTGGAAAAAACTCTAAAAATATGAACCTTTTATTCACCCGTGACTGGAGGAGTGAAAAGATGCGCAGCAAGTGTTTTATTTGTGGAAGGAAATGATGGAAAACGTGGGTTTAGAAGTGGCGAGCGCACGAAGAGGTGGAGGAGAATGAGGGACAGATTTGTTTGTGTTAAAAAGTCTCTTAAATACAAAAAACACAATATAAACACACTATCTTGGACTGGATACGTGACAGACTACCACAGAACAGCGCTACTCTGTTGTCCTGGCGGGGAGTTTCTTTGCAACACTCCCCAGGAGACGGAGAAGTTGTCATCGTCGTTGTCTTCCTCCACTTATCCAGATCCAGGTCGCGGGGGCAGCATCCGAACTAGGGAGCTCCAGACCGTCCTCTACCTGGCCACCTCCACCAGCTCCTCCGGCAGGACCCCAAGGCGTTCCCGGACCAGATTGGAGATGTAACCTCTCCAACGTGTTCTGGGTCGACCCGGGGGCCTCCTGCCAGCAGGACATGCGTGAAACACCTCCCCAGGGAGATGTCCAGGAGGCAACCACACTCGGCCACGAACCTACCCAGCAAGAGCTGAAGGTCAGAGCTGGATGAAGCTAGGAGGACCACATCATCCGCAAAAAGCAGAGACGAGATTCTCCTGCCACCAAACTCGACACACTCCACACCACGGCTGTGCCTAGAAATTCTGTCCATAAAGGTTATGAACAGAACCGGTGACAAAGGGTTCAGACGGAGAAGTATGAGGGCAAATTGTCTCTGTGCAAATCTCTCCCTCGTGGAACTGACGGAGAAGTATAAACTGGGCTTTAGCTGGTGGCTAAGCAGCAGCCAGCTTGTCACTACTCTGCTGGTTCCAGATCCACGTGACACCGAACCTCCCGACTGTCGACACCCCTCCTCCATGTGTGAATTGGTAACAACTTCAAGGTCTGACAGAACTTGCTTGCTTCCTTCAAGACTCTGAACTGCATGGCACTAAAGACCTGCATTTTTTTGCTGTGATTTCTATGAATTCCACACATAGGACCTTTAACGACACTCAATTTAACTGGAAATCATTTGCCCCTTTTACTGGGAGACAACTGGAATTGTAAGTCAGTGGTATAAAGTCTATAAACTGAATTTTGGCATCTTGGCGAGGAAAGTGTGAGTGGATGTTGCGTTAATCAGATTCTAAATGGAGATCCCAGTTTGGATAAATTGTGTTTACATTCTCTGGGACTGAGGAGCTACCAGAACCAATGCTTGTTGCTGCCATGTGAAACTAAAGAACTTGTGTCTCCAAGTTTTCATAGTAGCATTGCTTCACAACCATTTACAATACTTTCAATGCTGCATAACATTCATTTACTAGAATAGAGATCAACACCCACAGCAAAATGTTGTATTTCTGATGCATCCGAGGGGCCGAGTCCCAGAGGATTCTCTTAATACTTCTGCTGAAATAACCATATAATGCAAACTAAGTGGTGTATTTGTTTTTACATAATAGTCATGCAAACTGCTGTAAAAGTTAAGAAAATGGAGTTGCTTTTAGATGGCAGCACTCCTGTTGTTGGTTTCAACTTTGTGTCGACTGTGATGGAATGACAACATGTCCAGGGTGCAACCCGCCTCACTCGCTGCTGAGATGGATTCACTCCTCATGAACATAAAAAGAATTAGCACGTCCATGGATGGATGGATTTCTCACAATATTAGCATGATGCAGCTACTGCAAATAAATGACATTTGTTTTTTCAAAGCTTTATTGAACAAATTAGGATTTTTGGTTTGGTTCCAGAATCTCTTAATTAAAGTGATCTAGTGATAAAAATGTGTTGTGTCCACTATGCTAATAGTTATAAGGTTGTAGCCTTTAATAAAGTCTTGCTATCAGTTGCCCTTTTTGCCCTGTCACCAGTTTGCATGTTATTTTCAGCACTGCGGGTTAGACCGTAGATCTACAGCTGGATTGATTCTTTTTCTACTTCAGTAGTTCGAGTGTAGGTGGGCAGCATTAGGTTGGCTGTCATTTCTACTGCTAGGGCTCTTATGCACAAAAGTCAAGAGCTGACGGCATGTCCGCCTGCTGTGTCTCTTTAAATCACTAGTGTCTGAGAAAGCCAGCACCTGAACACGGAAGACTAGGAAGGATGTACAATGCAAGAAGGGGTGTTTGGTACACTATATGGTCAATAAAGTGAAAAAGTTAACAAAGCAGGATTTAGATCTAAGTCATTGAGTTGAGATGAGTGTTAAGAGTGTTCTGCAGAAAGGTCTTGAGCATTAATAACCTGCTTATGCTTTTAAGTGTGCAACCACTGGCAGCAGTCTGGAGGTTTCAATATATTGTTCAAATGGAACTTTATTACTTTCTTGAGACTTGAGTTAAAGGTGAATACTGCTTTGGTACTCCAAATGGTTGCACTGGCAGTTAGCTTGTCAATCCCAGAATAGAGCTGTTTTCCCAGAAGGCTTGGGGCCCAAGCAGTCGGGATGGGATTGGAGGAGATTCGCTGCACCTCCACATCGAGAAGGAGCCAGTTAACGTGGATCGGGCACCTGGTCAGGAGGCTTCCTGGACATCCCCCTCGTGAGGTTTTCTGGGCATGTCCAACTGAGAGAAGACCCAAAGGAAGACCCAGGATGTCTTACGAAAATGTTCCGGTGATAAGTTCATTCATGGAGAACCCCTCCCCTCTCTTTACACCACCTGTGAGACGCTTTGCTCCAGCAGCACCTCCCGCTCCCGTTCAAATTCTGTATTTTTAATTCCTAAACTTAGGGTGCTCAGACAGACTCCTGAATCCTTCTGTCAGTGCTTCTCCTTAGGAACGTCGACACACGATGCTCACCTCCGCTGACTCAATAACTTAGGGGATGGATTTAATGCAACATGACCGTTCAGATTGCAGTTGCTTTCAAAAACACAACACATGTATCGGAATCAGTACCACATATAAAATTGACATGGATCTGATGTGAATAAATCAGATCTGTGTTGTTTAGACTGTCATGTGGAAACTACATATTTTTTAGTATTATAGTTTATATTTCTACAGACAACAAACAAAGTAAAACTGCCCTTTCTGATTATGAAATGTATAATTATTTATTTTTAATGTAACCTTTATTTAACCAGATGAGTCCATTGAGAACTCATTCTCATTTACAATGACGATCTGGCCAAGAGGCAGCAGCAACAGACACATAGTTAGCTTTACACCAAAGAAAAACAGGTAAGATAAAAAAAATAACAAGACAAAAATAAGATTAAGCAATCAGACATAAAGACAACAGACTGCTCTCATTTACAATGTGTACAAGCAATCAAAACAGTCTTAAAACAGTCTAAGTAATCAGAAGCAGGCACATTAAGCAGAAACTATTAATTGCAATAAAGTATTGAAGGTAGATCATGGAATGTAGGTAGTGACCTTTAGTGATTTTGCAGCTCATTCCTGTCGTTGGAAGCAGCAAACTGGAATGAGGAGCGGCCAAAGGAGGTGCGAGCTTTGGGAGTAGCCATAGAGATGAAGTTACTGGAACGTAAATTGTGCTGGTTGTTAAGAGATGAGTAGTGAGCGAAGGTATGACGGGGTTCTACCGATGATTGTTTTGTATATGAACTGAAACCAATGTAACAACCTGCGGCAATGGAGTGATGGTGAGTTAACGAGTGAGTACAGATCACAATGATGAGTAGTGAAAGGGGCACCAGTGATGAAACAAAATGCTGAGTGATACATGACATCGAGTTTATGAAGAAGTTTTTTGGAAGAAGTCTTATGAATGATGTCACTGTAATCTAACATGGGAAGGATTGTCATTTTGACCAAGGTTTGCTTTGCAGAATGAGTAAAGGATGACCTGTTGCAGTAAAGAAACCCAATTCTTGACTTGACTTTAGAAAGTAATAAAGTAATGTGAGTGTCAAATGAAAGTGTGCTGTCAAGCCAGATACCCAAATACTTATAGGAACTGACAAGATGTAGTTTTGTACCATCCAAGGAAACAATACAAGTGTGGAAAGTTGATTGTGGTAAGTTACGGTTGAAGATCATGAACTTTGTTTTACTTGTGCTTAAATGAAGATGAAGGCTGGAGTAGGCATGTTAAAGACAATTAAAGTTGTAATGCAAGGAGGACAAAGCTGTGTTCAAGGAAGAACTGCATGCATATAAAATGGTGTCATCTGCATATAAATGTATATGAGAACTGTCAAGAGCATGAACAATGTTATTAATATAGATTTTGAAAACAGTTGGGCCCAGTATCAACCCTTGAGGACCACCCATAGATAGAGATTGGTAACCCTTTCTTTTGTCACTGTTTGCATATGGCCTAATTAAAGCCATTGAATAATTTGAATTCAGCCTGGAATGAAACACTGAAGTAATTCCGTCAAACATGTTTAGACCCAGATAAGGGTGGAGGAAGTTTACATTTTACATTGCATGTTTGGAACAGGCAGTGGTTGACTTAGCAAAGTCTTCTAAAATTCTGACACACTACGCAGGAACTTTTGGGTTTATTTTTTTTAGCCGTGAATGATGATGGACAAATGTCTTTCATTGTGAACATTATGTAATCTGTGAAAAACTTCAAACAGAAACCAGTCATTATGATCAGGTTTTAGATGTGTTTTAAAATAGAAACGGCGATCATAAGGGACATTTTAAATTGAATAAAACATGATAACAGTAATTTCCCCATTTCTTTATGCTACTGCAATCTTGCTTAGTTTGGCCTGATTTCAACTGAAAAGGTATTCCTTTTAAGGTCACTTGCATTTTCCATATCACCTTGACTTTTTTCTGGAAATTTTAATTCTGCCAAGTAATTGTTGGTGAACAGGAAAGAGAAACAATGGGCAAACTTAGAGGTAGTGCCCTCTACAGGTCCCGAGTAGCAGATTAGCTGTCCCAGATATAAACACTTGGTTTCCATTAGATTACTGTCCTGAGCTCATGACCAAAGACATCCTGAAGCAAATGACTACAGCCCGGAAAGATGGGCAGACACATCGGGAGGAATGTTGAAAGGAGAAGTCAGTGTTTGAGAGGAAAGGATTTGGAGAAGCCAGATGATGCCAAGGGTACATGTGCAGGATGAGATAATAAGACATGTTAGCACAACTTGATGCACAATCCTAACTGTTGAGGAGTGTTTCAACTTCCACTTCTAATTAAATGTTCCTGACAACCATATAAAGTGGACAAAATCTGTTTTTACATTTGAATTCATGCCTGGAACTTTTTGAAGATGACTGGATTTTCATTCAAGTCTAAAATAAGCAGAAAAAAAATTCCTTGTCAGAAAAACATGATTGTAACGTATTTGAAGATTTTTGCGTCTCATGGAGTTTTTCTCAATGAAAGATGGAAGGATAAAGGCATACTAGACACAAAAATGTATGTAGGGAAGCATTAGGGGAGCAAAGTCAAAATGAAAAACTAAAAGAGAGATAAAAAAGTTACTTTCAAAGTTCTTGAATGCAAAGTCACTTGATTCCCAAGCATGGGAATCTCTCCTTTTGACCTCCGAACATAGTCTGTGTTTCTTATTGATAAGCGAGAGCTGTGGCATTTCCTATTGGAGTACCAGTGTGTTCCTTTCTGCAGCAGAGGAATATCTGGTCACATGCAGATGCTTCACTGTGCATCCCAAAGAGACAGTAGAGGGGTGTCCAATGGGAATCAATCCAGGAGCAGGCCAACATGAACTGGGATCAGTAAGAAAGCAATGGAAATATCTTATGCATAAATTTTTGCTCCAAATACAATAAAAAATAAAAAAGCTAGAAAGTCTTAATCATGGTGCATTACTTCGAGATGAGATAACATGGTCTCCTATCTGTTGTTTCTTTATTAATATTGATATCAACGTTGTGACAAAGAATTAATGCTCATACTGTTCCATTACCTTTCAATTTCTTGCGTATTCCGTTGTTAACATGGCAAAAAACATGGCTTGAAACTGAACCGTCTTTTGTGGATTTCATTAATTCAAACCAGTTGCACATGACGGTGCGAGATGCAGTATCTGACACAGGAAGGGGGAAGCCTGAGCAACAAAACACAGGAGGGACCGATTAGCACATTTATATTTACTCTGTGCCACAACCTGTAGGCTGTTAACCAGGAGCGACGTGCAGCGGAGCATTCATGCCTTGTCCTTGTCTTCCTGTTTCCAAACCTCCATCACTCAGGCTTATGCAGAGGCAACATTAATCATCACAACCCACTCTGCACACATGCAAATAAAACACACTCTGATACTCATTCGCCAAGGAGGAATCTATCAATAACTTTAATTTGTTTGCTTAACTGAGAACACAGTTTGAGCTTGAATTTCTCCTTTCACTTTGAATGCTGATTCTTGTTTTGTGACATTGAAAAAAACTTTTAGTTTATTATTTGACAAAAAAGCAAACAAACAAAGGACTGATGATGATGTAATTAATCTATATAAAGCAATTAAATGTGTTAATAGTAGATAAAATTACTACGTACACATGACGTGTGTATAACCTTATATGTCTGTAGTATTTTCTTTTAATCTCTGATGTAAAAGGTCAGAGGTCAAGTTCAGTTAAATATAAGTACCACTTTGGCTAGATTCATTTATTTTGATAATTAGATTTTTATACTACAAAATTTAGAGTTCATTGAGAAAGGTTCTGTATATCTACGACAAAGGAATTACAAATCTGTGACTCTGATGAAACTTGGTGTCATCACTCTCATTATGAGATTCCTATTTTTATACCCGTGAAGGGGATTTCAGATCCTTAGAATAGTCTTGAGGTCAAACCGAGAGGAGCGTTATTTTAAACGTACAGAAGTGTGCCGGGTTAACGCTGAAGGAGCACGTTCTCTGCTTGTTTTACTGCACTGACGTTTTGTGCCTTGACTGGCACGTTTCTTTAATTTAGTATCTTACTCTAAATGGTAACCATCATCTCACCTTTAGATTAAATTAAACTCATGCAAGTGATGTGTGTGACAATAAAGTCTAATTATTTTGCAAATTTAGTAAACTTTTCTGTAATGAATGATTTAAAATAAAAAAATAGACTACAGTATGTTCAATTAAGGGGTTCTTCTTGTCAAGCGTTGATGTAAATATTCAACTGGATTGAGTGAAAGTCCAAGCAATAGACCAGAACCGACATGTGTGTGATATTGTATAATAATAGTGCTATTTTAATATGTAAAAGCACATTCGACAAATAGTTTCTCTTCATGAAGATTAACTCTTATTTTTAACAAAAATTTTGTGGAAAACACACCAGCGTAGCATTGTAGTCCAGCAGGAATCAAGACCTTCTCATAAAGTTTATCCAGCTGTGGGATCAGAGCTTCACCTGCAAACAGCTTCAGGCATGAGCACATCTGAAGCCCCACATGTTGGGAGTTGGCCTGGTGTCAAAAAGGGTGGCTAAGAATCCACCTTTATCAAAGAAAAACCTAAACTAACAATGTGTATTTTCACTTTTAATTTCTGGAAATATCCATTGAAATGTTGTTGAAAATGAATAAAATGAAGTCTAGTCATTATTGTATATGTTGGCGGCTTTGTAACATATAACCATGAAAACCGGGTCTAAAGTAAATGGGGCGCAGGCGTAAGTCTCTGATTGATGCCATATTGGACACTACGTTTCCCTTTGGCTGGCTCGGGCTCCTGCGCCTGCCGATCATGTCACACTAGATGATTGGCTATATGTACAACTTATGGAAGTTAAAGTATCTTTCTGGAGTTTCCCCTTTCAGAAATTATGTATGATTTGTCAGAAAACATAAAAGTAATTATCTTATCATGTACTGTGTAGGCAATACGTACTTTTTTTTTTGCTAAGTACGCCCCCTGACCCGTAGAGCTCTGTACAATAGGAAACTGAGCGCCAACCAGCACTAACCAGTAGCGTTAGACTACCGCTTACTTGCTTCAAATTTAAGGAATACCTCGGCTGATGCAGAGCTGACGAAGTATTTACGGACAAGTAAGTCTCAAAAATATAAATATAAGAAAACACAACAGGACATGAAAATAATACTTGTAAAACAACGTAATTTAGCTCTGTTTGGCGGCTACAGAAGCACATTTATAAACAGAAAAGTGAAGACGCCATCTTAAAAAAACATAGGGAGTGTAATATGCTTGTCAGCCACTAGATGGTGCCATCGGATAAGAAAAATACTCTGGAAAGAAGCTTTAAGTTACCATGTTCAAAAACATTTAGGCAGTAAAAAAAACACAAATTTATTAACAAAACTGCTAAACTCTTTCCAAAAACCTATGTATATAATCGAAAAAGAGATGCAATATATTTTGGCTGAGCGGTCTTGCCGTAGTATGACGTCATCGGCAGGCGCAGGACCCTGAGCAGATTCGGAAACAACAACGCCAGAAAACTAGCAACAGCATTGCATTTTCTCTATGGAATTGACTGAAGAAGGACTCACTCTGAGGTCGCATGCTTTCTGCTCCATGGGTAAAAACAATTACCATAATGCTTTTTAAACTATAGTGACAGTCACGGTGATATGGTGTAAACCTACCTTGAAATGTATGTACTGCCCCCTAGTGTCAGGAAGCTACACAATGCTGTTTTAAGAGACAGATGGATAATCTGCTAAAGGCCCAGGGGTTGGATTGAGGGAAAACAAATTCTTTGATGAACCTTCTTCCCGACTGTTTGAGGCAATCAGAAAAGGAAAGGTGGAAAAAGGTGGATGCGCCCATTAGTCCCGCGTCCTTCCAACAGTGAAGTATCATGTGACTGTCCATGTGTGGAAGTCGGCTCACTCTCGGTTTAGCCTCAGAACACAGACATGAACAAAGAATGGAACCTAATCATTCTCCCAGAGGAACTCCTCCCAGTTCAACAATACACAATGACTTTTCCAAAATGATGAAGCCTTGTGCCATGAAGCCAAAGTCAGAACTATGTGGCTTAGAGAAAAAACAAAAAAACAAACAAAAAAAAAACACCACATCCAGGAATCTACAACAGCTTTAATTGTATTGAGAACTTGTGGTAATTTCTCAAGAGGTGGATGGATGAATAAAATCCTAGCCTAGTGAACTAGACCAAATTCTTGCTTTGCAAAGTTTGGTCTAGGCATGCTCCATTGGAACCTCCGCAGCTCCTACCAGGACTCTGGCTAGCCAATCACAGCTCTCTAGAGGGGTTTCAAACACATAAAGAGCTGTGATTGGTCCATAATGGTGGGCCAATCATAGTGCTCTATCTGCTTAGTGAACAAATCACAGAGCTTTATCTGCTTTGTGGGCCAATCAGGGCACTCTATATGCCTGGTGGGTGGGATGATGCAACAGAGTGAAACAAGAGTATGTCACATTCATTGTCCAGTGGAATGCGGAGATCATTTGAAAGACAACGGTAGAACCCGCCCCACAACCGAGAGCCATCAATGGAGCGTGGCCAGACTAAATAATACATTTATTTAGTCTGGCTTGCCAGGCTAATAAAATCCCACAAAATCAAACAAACTCCAAGCATTATTTTGCCAGAATGGACCACCAAGTCGAAACTTAACAGCCCTTCCCAAACTTTGGGGGTAGGTTTAATTCAGATGGGTGCAGACGAAGCAAAACAACAACTTAGATCAATAACACACGCTCACCAAAGTATCTTAATAGTCTAAGGAGATCTCTGCAAAGACTGCCTGGTGTAACTATGTGTGCATAGAGGATTTCTCCTGCCTCTGGAGTGTCTGAATATCTACCAGAGAACAATTAGACTTCCAGACATCCAAACATCATCAAGGACCAGAGCAACAATGCATGTTTGAAACAGTCATCAGAGGACCATTCATACAGCCTGTGGTTAATCACCCTACTGCCTATGTTCATTCTCTGCATCCTTTTCTTTCTTCCCACACACTTAATGCACCTCCACATAACCCAGTAATCTCATTCATCAATGCCAGAGCAAAGTGGATATTAGTAACACTACAACAGTGTGTGCGAATGCATTATCTTCCTGCCACTTGTCTCCTGACTGCATCAGTGTAGACGATGTGGGAGTCATTTCCAGATAGGCGGAAAACTAACGAGAGCTTTGCTGTTGGTCTGGCCTTGTTTGCTTCTGAGTCATTGAGTTGATTCACTCTGACCTTTTTTGCCTATTGTTTCTGTGGACACTGACATCCTTATGGCATGTGTTGTGCAAGTATTTCGTCGTATGTGATAAGCCTACAGAATGCATTAGTGGGGATTAAATTATTCCCAACCCTTTGGTCTGAGGCTGTCTTACAGCAACAAGACACGCAAGCTAATTTATGATTCTTGTTATTCCGTAATGATCCTAGCGGTTTATTTTCCTGCAACAATTAAATAATTCTGCATTAAAAAACTAAATTTGGGAATTTTATGCAGGCAGATGTAATATCTTTTAATCTTTATAACAAATTTGCTGATACTAGATCTGCCAGAATTTTCCAACTGGCCCCCTAACCTTTTGGGCCCTAACGGCCCACAATTGAGGTATTTTGAAGTTTAGAAGCAAAACTCATGTCCCAATTGTTTACGTTCTCCAAACACAAGTAAAACTACAATCAAAGCAACTTAGTTATTAAGAAATTAGGTTACGATAATGCTTGAAGAGCATTTGGCATTTGTCCCTCACGGTGCTTCCTGGAAAAAACTCCAGCCCTTGAACAAATTTAGTTTAAGACCCCTGTTTTAGAGCAAAATAATCCTACTGAAGTGGCATCAATAAGCTGGACTCTTCTAGTTCAGCGTTTCGGCAGAATGGGAACAACTGGAGGAAACCCACGTCTATTGTTGCCCTACCCATGGAGAGGCTGAAAAACAGACCACTTCATAAGGAAATTGGAGCTAAAGGAATCCAGGGAAATGTCCAAGCTTGAGTCCGCCAAAAAAAAGAAAAGAAAAGAAAAACAATAATTGATTGAACAAAAGAGCTGAACAGAAAAACACTGACTTTTATGTACCTCAGTCAAAGCACTGGAACACACTCAAGCAATCAAGCAATTCAAGTATAGTGGGAGAAAAAAGCAAAAGTTACATCTACCTTTCAAAAGCTTAAAATGTGAAAAGACTTAAATCTCAGAAGATGTTCCAAAGGACGGGAGTTTCATTTTATTTAGAGTGTATCATCCTAGTGAAGGATTATGGTAAAGAGTCCGTGCGTTAAAGGGCTTACTGAGCATATGGTAACTCTCAGAAGACTTTCTTTGAAATCCCATCCCTCCGTTTTTCTCAGTTACCCACTGCCTAGTTTATATTCTCAGTGCGAAGGCATGTGTGTCTCCTGTTGCCCTCTGTCTAAGGGTGGCATTATAGACTCAGCAGGGTGATCGGTGGGGGTCAGAGCCAGCATTTAACCCTCTGTGGACCCAGCAGCTACTCTCCCTACCAGACACCTGTTTCTTTTGCACACAGGAAGCAAACAGTTGTAGACATGTTGATTCAGAGGTGAGCTTTAAAGGAAACACATCAAGATAAGAGATATTTTTATACAAAATCAATTAAGGGCCTGAGGGAGGATGTGGCTGTCTTATCTCGACACACTTCTCTATCCACCGACACACAAGTCAAACCTCATTTTCACGTCGAAATTAAGTTGCCACTTGACAAGCATATCTACATGCAGAAACATAAATTATGTATTGGGAGATATGTGTGCTTGTGCTTCGTTTCATGTAAAATTCAAACAGATTTCTTTTTAGGAAAAAAAAAGAGGAAGTATCTACGAGGTCCTCATCCTTCACCAGAAAGACGGAGAGAGAAAAGTGAAGTGGAGGAGCCAAGAGGGAGGGTTCATAGAGGATTTGGGTCATAGATTGCCAGGGGGGATTGTATTGTGTGTTTCTGTGTGTGTTTGTGTTAGTCTGTAAATGTGTATGTTTATCCAGTTTTTCTAGCCCTGTATTAAGCCATGTGGGTCTCAATCAGTTACACAACAGATCTACTGATTAGAGCTAATTAAGTTTTATTTGTTTTTTGTTTTGAAGCATTTCAACGAGTCCTTCGTAGTCTTTACTACCGCTGTACCCCCATAAACACCCAAGGACACCCACCCACCTGTGTACATTTATCACTACTATTATCTTTTACGATCTTTATAGCTAAAGTCAAGTTGGTTCCATATTTTGTGCCACAGCTCTGGCAGTCACAGTTTTAATCTACCCAAGGGTTTGTTTGCAAATGTGAGAAATATGCTAATTAGCTCTACTGTATTAGAACACAAGAAATGATGAGTCTGTTAGATAATCAGTTTATGGTTGACTGACCCCAGGAGGATAGTGGTACAGCCAAATACTCTATCATTTTTGATTGAACATCATCAGCTATCGCTGGCTAACTTGATAAAGTTCAGGCTCAGCCAGATTTGAATCTGTGTGTGTGTGTGTGTGTGTCTGCTCTGTCTTCTCGATCCCCAGTGAGTCGTGGTGGATGGCTGCTTATACTGAGCCAGGATTCTCTGGAGGTTTCTTCCTGTTAAAAGGGAGTTTTCCTCTCCACTGTCGCTTTATGCTTGCTTAGTATGAGGATTGCTGTAAAGTCACTGACACTAGTCAGTGACTTGATGCAATTTGCTGGGTTCCTTACATAGGAAACATTATTTCTGATTGGCTTAATGAACTGACCTGAATTGGAATGTTTACTATGTGAAGTGCCTTGAGACGACTCTTGTTGTGATTTGATGCTATATAAATAAAATTGAATTGAATTGAATTGAATCTGTATTCATGACAGCCAGTTAAAAGCAGAAGTGTGAAAATTATGTTCTTGGGTAGCTTTGAGTCACTTGCCTTCTTTGAGCTGACTGAGACTAACAGCATATTGTTGGTTGACTGATTTAATTAGACAAATTAACCAACTTACAAAGTCTACTAAGTTGATCAGAGCTGGTAATAAGTAACTTTATCAGTCAGTAATAGCTCATTTTGTCCATCAGAATCAGACAAAATTAGCTTGTTTTTTTTCCATACATTTGCAGGGGTATCTAGTATAAATTAATGTCTGGTGAGTCAATATCTGTGAAAAAAAAGCTCTAGACTCGTGTTTCGGGAACTACACTGCAAAAAATGACTTTTAAAGGGACTGTAAGGAAGTTTGAAGTTTTTATGCTTGCGATCGCCACTCAGCCTAACGTGTAACTGCAGAAGAAGAAGAAGAAAATATCATTTCTATAGCACCTCTTAAGATAAAAATCACGAGGCGCTTCACAAAAACAAAAATTGTAAAAATATAAAAAAGCATTTAGAAAATGTTTAAAAATATATTTAAAATGAGCAGAAATAGACAATTGTGATTAAAAAATGTTAAGAAAGAGAGAAAGTGAATAGGAAAGAGGGAAATCAGTGGATCCTGAGGAAGGTGGAATAGGTGGGGAGAGCAGAATAAAGAGAGAGTGGTGAAGAAGGTCATACAAAAGCCAGCTTGAACAAGTGAGTCTTCAGCTGCTTTTTAAAGGAGTCCACTGAGTCCACTGATCTCAGGCTCAGGGGGAGAGAGTTCCAGAGTCTGGGAGCCACAGCAGCAAATGATCTGTCACCTTTGGTCTTTAGCCTGGTGCTGCACAACCAGTAGGCTTTGATCACTGGATCTCAGGGACCTGCTGGGGGTGTAGGGACTAAGAAGATCACCAATGTAAGATGGTGCTTGCCCATGTAAGGCCCTATAGACCAGAACCAGGATCTTGAAATGAACCCTGAAGTTGACTGGCAGCCAATGAAGCTGGAGGAGAAGCGGGGTGATGTGGGTGTGTTTGGAGGACTTGGCCAAAAGCCGAGCACAGGCATTCAGAACCACCTGTAGACGGTTCAGGGAGGTTTTACTCAGACACGTGAAAAGAGAGTTACAGTAGTCTAAGCGTGAGGAGATGAAGGTGTGGATAACTGTCTCAAGTTCAGAGCGAGACAGAATGGGACTCAGCTTAGCAATGTTCCTGAGATGGAAGAAGGAAGAGCGAACAAGAGAACTGACATGAGAATCCAGGGTGAGAGCTGAGTAAAAGGTCACACCAAGATTCCTGACAGAAGGTTTGGTGTGAGAAGCAAGCTGACCAAGAGAGTCTCTGACTTTGGGAACCAGCTTGTCTGGGGCACAGATGAAGATCTCAGTCTTCTCTTCATTCAGCGGTAGAAAGCTCCCAGCCATCCAGGTTTTGATAGAGTCTAAGCAGGTGTGTAACAGCTGCAGCTTAGACATCTCATGGGGCTTAAATCAGAGGTACAGTTGGATGTCATCTGCATAAAGATGGTAGGAGATTCCTTTGAAGGAACTCAGGATGTGCTGAAGAGGAAGCAGATAGAGGAGGAAGAGCAGAGGCCCCAGCACAGAACTTTGTAGGACACCATGGGTAAGAGAGGTGGTGGAGGACCTAAACTTGGAGACGGCCACAGAAAAGGAGCGCTCAGAGAGATAAGAGGAGAACCACTCCAGAGCAGATTCCTGATAGGCCTACCCAGTCTCTCAACCTCTCCAGTAGCAGGTGATGGTCAACAGTGTCAAAGGCTGCAGTCAGGTCCAGCAGGACCAGAACAGAACAGTCCCCTGCATCACTGTGAGTCAGAAGGTCATTAGAGACCCTAAGAAGAGCTGTTTCAGTAGAATGAGCTATACGAAAACCTGACTGGAATCTGTCATAGATGTTATGTTCATCAAGAGCAGCTGTGAGTTATTTAGCCACAACCTTTTCCAAGATCTTGGAGATGAACGGAAGTTTATAGATGGGTCTGAAGCTGCTATGGAGAGAGGGGTCGAGACTCGATGCAGCTTCAAAAGTAGGCTCGTGCATGAGGTGTGCACTCTGTACGTGCACACTCCTTAACAAAAATAACAGCTGAGACAGTCCCGTGTGTGTGTGTGTGTGTGTGTGTGTGTGTGTGTGTGTGTGTGTGTGTGTGTGTGTGTGTGGCCCGGAGGACAGAAGAACACAGCAAATTAACAAAAATAATGTGCCTCTGTCTCTGCAGCTACACTTTCTTGTCGGCCGGCCGAACTTGCAGTGTGTGTGTGTGTGTGTGTGTGGCCCGGAGGAGAGAGGACAGGAGAATACGCAGCTAATTAATTAAATAAGTTAGTTCTGTACCTTTCTCTTCAGCACAGCCGACAAAGGTTTATGATGGGTCAGTCCTCCTGCATGCTCACATCATTCCCTTCCCTTGCTTGAAAAATTGTTCCAAAATGAAAGTTGAACCAACATCTTTTTTTATCCGTGAATTCAATGCCTTCCAGCGAGTCTCAAATAAATATTTGGACATCATATTACTGTAAAAAACATATCATTAATGTAAAAAATAAACTCTAAATGACAAATTATGTTCACAACTGGTCCAGTTGTCGAACCATTCTTTGGATTGACGTTGTTTATAAATGGTACAGATAGACTGAATGTCATTGGCGCTTTAGCTCACCTAGTAAGATGTCTGACTCTCATGCAGAATACCTGAAAATTGAAATGCAAGTTACAGTACATTGTTTTTTTACTCATTAAATTAAATAAAACTAATGTACTGAAAATATGTGCACTGACAGTTGTATATATATATATATATATATATATATATATATATATATATATATATATATATATATTTTTTTTTTTTTTTTTCCACATGCGTGAGCTTTATAATGTACATTCGTGTATACAGAGTATCACTAACCTGGACACAACACTGTGACAGCCAACAATACTGAGAAAGAAATCTGGAACACTTGTTTTTGTATGTGGATGTGCTTCCAGCTAGGCGCAACGGGTGAAATGCCCGACTCTCTCTCAGTGCTGGCCTGCTTCCAAGCACCACGCTCCCCTGAGGTTTAAGGTTTACTAGCCCACCAACCTTCAGAGTGATGCTGCACTAGGGAGGATAACGATGCATCATCTATCTGCAAACAACGTGACTGCAATTACTGAGCAGATAAAAAGTCAAAAGTGACTCAGCTCGGGGGTCTTTTGGCTGGATTTGTGAGTTTGATGAAGTGTTGAAAATGTTAATTCATGTGTTTTCTTGAACTTTGGTGTTGCTGGGAAGAACTCTGGAGTCTGTTTGTCTGTCAGTCACTACAAGTCACAGGAATTCACTGGAAAATGTTCTCTTTTTATTCAGCTAAGAGGTCACGGGGTCATGACCCACTACTCCAGGCTGTCATCACATGACCCCATCATGACATCACTCAGTAAGACGTTCTGTGGACTCAGCACATCTGCGCACGTCTCCTGTCAATCTTCACCAGCTACAAGAAAGTCCGTGGTCAGAGGTGATTCCTGGATGTTTTCTCGTCTCTCCACTCTGTCAGATGCAATGCTTGTGAATGTTTGGAAATGTTTTGACATTCTCATAGTTTAACAGTGCTCATTTTAAAAAGAAATTTAAATTTTGACAAAAGTTATTTTGAATTATAGTCGCAAATTAGTCATCCAATGTAGTTTAATTTTAGTCTCCTTTTAGTTGACTAAAATGTACAATATTTCTTCTGATGCAATAATTTTCTCCTTCTGTAAAGGAGGTACTAATTTCTGTCAGAGGCTAATGCAGAAAAGAGGGGTAGAAGACTATTTTCACATTTAGTTTGCATGTTAAACTCAGAGCGACTGATCATATTTCAAAAATTACAAGTAAAAAAACATTTTTCAGTGAACTTGCCTTGTAAAGGTGCACTGGAAAAAATATTAATGATTATTTCAATATGTCACTTAGAGTTTTTCATGCAGGCTGAACATGAAAATAGTCTCCTACAACTATCTCTAGCATTAGCTTCTGACAGAAAATAGACGGTGAAACTCTAGGACTTCAAAAACCTGACAGATCTACGTCACACCGTCACGTAACATTCATGGACTCACCCATCTGGACTCACAACGGGGAAGGAAGCTTCTTCATAACCTCCAATGTGCTCCAACTCTCGTAACCTTTAAATTAGAAATAAAAACCTTCACGTTTTTACCAGCCTTTGAATGACTATTCTTATGCTGCACATGCTCTACTGTGTTTGCTCACCCTTTAACTTTAATGTTGTTTCTTTTTTTATCTTGCTTATGGAAAGCACATTGAATTGCCTCTGTGCATGAAATGTGCTTTATAAATAAAGCTGGCTTGCAGAAGCTAGCAGAAGCTAACCGTTAGCATTAGCAACTTTACCACATGGCAGAACTCCTTCAGGATGTCACGAGCGTGTGGCGAGGTGAGTTGAGGTGAGGCAAGGATCCACACGCGGGGAGGAAAACAGGCAGGCAGGTGAGGACTTCTAACATCGATTTTTTGGAAACACACGCTGGAACACTGAAACAATGACACGACAGGGAACACAGAACAGAAGGGGTTTAAATACAAGAGGAGCGGGAGCTATGGTGATTGGGAAACAAGAGGCAGGTGGGAGCAATTAACGGAGAACAGACAAAACCTAAGAGTAGACAGGACAGGGCGTGACAGTACCCCCCCCTCAAAGGGCGGATCCCAGACGCCCACAGGAACAAGGAGCAGGGCGGGAGGAGGGGGACCCGGAGGGAGGGCCCAGAGGAACCGAGGGACCACAGGAGAGGCGGCAGGGATCAGCAGAGTCAGGAGGCCTGCGCCTGCTGCAGATGAGGAGGCGACGGGCCCTTGGAGGTCGGCGCCTGCTGCAGATGAGGAGGCGACGGGCCCTTGGAGGCCGGCGCCTGGGGCAGATGAGGAGGCGACGGGCCCTTGGAGGCCGGCGTATGGGGCAGATGAGGAGACGAGGACGAACCCTAGGGGGCCTGCGTCTGGGGCAGATGAGGAGGCGACAGTCCCTTGGAGGCCGGCGCCTGGGGCAGATGAGGAGGCGAGGACAGGCCCTTGGAGGCCTGTGCCAGGGGCAGATGAGGAGATGGGGACGGACCCTTGGGGGCCTGCGCCTGGGGCAGAAGAGGAGGCGACGGGCCCTGGGAGGGCGGCGCCTGCGGTAGAGGAGCCCTGCAGGCTGGGCCGGGGACACAGGCAGGACCGGCGACAAAGTCCCTGCAGGCTGGACCGGAGCGACCTTCAGAGTCACCATCAGAACCGGACACGGAGGAGACGTCAGACCAGACGCGACGTCATCGGACGAGCCGACTTCAGGAGTGGAGGCGGCGACGTCATCGGACGAGCCGACTTCAGGAGTGGAGGCGGCGACGTCATCGGACGAGCCGACTTCAGGAGTGGGGGCGGCGACGTCATCGGACGAGCCGACTTCAGGAGTGGGGGCGGCGACGTCATCGGACGAGCCGACTTCAGGAGTGGGGGCGGCGACGTCATCGGACGAGCCGACTTCAGGAGTGGAGGCGGCGACGTCATCAGACGAGCCGACTTCAGGAGTGGAGGCGGCGACGTCATCAGACGAGCCGACTTCAGGAGTGGAGGCGGCGACGTCATCAGTCGAGCCGACTTCAGGAGTGGAGGCGGCGACGTCATCAGACGAGCCGACTTCAGGAGTGGAGGCGGCGACGTCATCAGACGAGCCGACTTCAGGAGTGGAGGCGGCGACGTCATCAGACGAGCCAACTTCAGGAGTGGAGGCGGCGACGTCATCAGACGAGCCAACTTCAGGAGTGGAGGCGGCGACGTCATCAGACGAGCCAACTTCAGGAGTGGAGGCGGCGACGTCATCAGACGAGCCAACTTCAGGAGTGGAGGCGTCGACGTCATCAGACGAGCCAACTTCAGGAGTGGAGGCGTCGACCCTTGGATTGGAGGCGTCGACCCTTGGATTGGAGGCGTCGACCCTTGGATTGGAGGCGTCGACCCTTGGATTGGAGGCGTCGATCCTTGGATTGGAGGCGTCGACCCTTGGATTGGAGGCGTCGACCCTTGGATTGGAGGCGTCGACCCTTGGAATGGAGGCGTCGACCCTTGGAATGGAGGCGTCGACCCTTGGAATGGAGGCGTCGACCCTTGGAATGGAGGCGGTGTTGACTTTCATCCGCTTCTGGTCCTCTGGCTTCTGGACCGCCGGTCCCCGAACCGCTGACCTCTGGGCTGGTACCGTCTGCTTCTGGGCCCGCATTGTCTGCTTCTGGGCCGGAACCGGAACCGTCTGCTTCTGGGCCTGCACCGTCTGCTTCTGGACCTGCACCAGACCCATCTGCTTCTGGGCTGGTACCGTCTGCTTCTGGGCCCGCATTGTCTGCTTCTGGGCCGGAACCGGAACCGTCTGCTTCTGGGCCTGCACCGTCTGCTTCTGGACCCCCCCTGGAACAGGCCTTGAGTGAACGAGCAGTGCTAGTGCTGAAGACAGGGAGCGCAGAGCGTCGAGTCGGAGCTGATTAGAATGGGCGCTCTGTTGAAGCCGGACCAGCTCAGCCCGTTGACTGGCCAGTTCAGTTGGCTGGACTGTGGGTGTGGCTCCACCTCCCACAGATGACAGAGGAGCCGAGCGGACCGGAGGCGGGACAGCTGGTTCAGCCGGAGCCGCGAACAGTTCGTCCAGCTGGAGCTCAGCGAGCAGGTGGTCCAGCTGGAGCTCAGCGAGCAGATCATCTAGCTGGAGGACTTGGAGTTCGATGGTCTGACGAACCTGGGCTGTCTCAACCTGCAGACTGGCGTGCTCCGCCCACAGGGCTGCGAGCGCAGCTCCTCCTCCTGCAGACGCCGATTCGGCTGGAGACGGGACAGCTGGTCTGACCGGGGGCGTGTCCGAACTGGCTCGCCGAGCACGGCCAGCGGTGGGCTCGCAGCTCCGTCCTGAAGCGCAGGGCTGCGGTGGATTCCGGCGTCTCTCCCCACGCCGTGGACCAACCCCGGGGGAGCAGAAAGCCAGCCTCGTGCCCTCGAAGCTGGAGCGATCCCGGAGCATCTCTCCCTCCAACGTCCCGTCCGGTTCCGGAAGGGCGGCGAGGAACGCCGAGGCAGAAGATCGGGGACGCCGTCTGCAGCGAGGCGGAGCTGGAGCTGGGGAAGGAGAAGCCGGTCGATAGTCGGCGGAGAAGAACTGGAATAAATACTTCCATGGGAGGATCTCCCCGCTGGACCCTTCAGGGGGTCGTGTCATTCTGTCACGAGCGTGTGGCGAGGTGAGCTGAGGTAAGGCAAGGATCCACACGCGGGGAGGAAAACAGGCAGGCAGGTGAGGACTTCTAACATCGATTTATTGGAAACACACGCTGGAACACTGAAACAATGACACGACAGGGAACACAGAACAGAAGGGGTTTAAATACAAGAGGAGCGGGAGCTATGGTGATTGGGAAACAAGAGGCAGGTGGGAGCAATTAACGGAGAACAGACAAAACCTAAGAGTAGACAGGACAGGGTGTGACACAGGATTATGTTATTTGAAGAGATAAAACATCCAGAAGTCAGGGGTACGCTCATGTAGCTGTTATCCAATTAGAGGCGAGATGTCCAAATATCAGGAAATAAGACTCCAAAACCTGCCATCTGAAGTTCATCTATAACTTCTAGTTCCTGGAAATGGTGCACCAGTATATTTTTAGCCCCAGAGTATGATTTACAAGGCATTAGTTTCTACCAGAGACAACAGCAAATGTTTTGATGAAATGAGTGTTCAGAGAGATAAAATAAAACCTTAAAGCAAACATTTTATATTTTTGCAGTGCTTATTCATTGGGTCAATAGCGGTGTTCCATTCCATCTATTTTCTTTACCTGCTTGTCCTTGCAGGGTTGGGGGGCGCTGGTGACTTTCTCCAGTTGTCGGGGTAGACCCTGGATGGGTTGCCAGTCCATTGCAGGGCAACACAGAGACACACAGGACAAACAATCAAGCACACTCACACCTCAGAACAATTTAGAAAGACCAATTAACCTGACAGTCACGTTTTTAGACAGTGGGAGGAAGCCAATGCACCCGGAGAGAACCCACGTATTCACAGGGAGAACATGCAGGATCCTTCCAGAGAGACCCCAGGCCAGGATGTGAACCCAAGACCTCCTTGCTGCAAGGCAATAGCGCTAACCACTGTGCCACTGTGCTGCCTCATGTTATATATTATAAGTAAGACTGTTTCAGTGAAATAACCACAACAAAGTCTGTCTCAACTATGCTGGAAGGAAGATTACATTGAAGCAGGTTTCCGTCTTACGCAGCTGGGAAGTTGTCAGTTTTCTCTTTTTAAAAAACCCAAAGATGGACGTAGTCTTTGGGAGTTCTCAATGTCAAGGCACACCTCAAATATAGTGCACCTACTGTACCAACGCCTTGGCAGGTGAGACGCCTTGCTTATGAGGACACTTCCTTTGTCAAAGAAAATGGTTAAATGGAAACTGACTTCCATCACGTGACCACAGCCACATCACATGACACGTGAGGCATACATACATGTTTTAAAATCGATGTATAACGAGCCTTTTACTTTTTAAATTGTGTAAATATTATGTAAGCAAGTAAGTACCTGCTAGCCACCAAAGCTGCAACTACTAAGCACTAACCAACCATAGTAACTGCTTTGGATCTAAAAACATTTTAGCCATCAGTCCGATAGCTACAATTAGTTGACTTATATTTAAACTGAAAAGTTGCCCCGAAGTAGCTGCTGGCTTCTGATCCACCATCCTTTTTGGAAATACCACACTGTATTCAGGGAAATCTTTGACCGAGGGAAGGCAACAAGGCACCTCCCGTGTATCCTTGCTCAGTTAGCTAAACGACTAACAAAGGGAGGACAGACACCTCCGTAGAACAAGAACATTGGAACACACCTCGGTGGTTCCTGATGAAGTATCTCCTAGGCAACCGAGCGGGACCAGGGCATCAAAGTGAGGTTCCTCGACATTGAGAAACACCCTTTGTTTAAAATCTGTCCCACCTCCACACTTCCTGGTCCAGAGCCAATCATATGTGAGCCTGTGAGGTTGCCAAGTCTGTGCCGGCATTTGTAATTGTTTATAAGTGGTACTAAATTGAGAAGAGCAAAGAGAATAGCTCCAGCACTGAAATGGGACCTTGTGAATTGCTTCTGTTTTGTCCTCCAGGGCTTCTGTACACTTCTTATGACTCAGACCATTCAACCATTTTGTTTTGTTGAGATGTTCTTGAGGTCAGAGGAAAGATTAGGCAAATGTCTCCACACCAACCAGCTTTAAACTTAGATTTCACAAAAGGAAGATCTAGTTACAGATTGAGTTCACTTCATTAGAGTAGATGAAGCTGTGGGAAGTTTCTCGGCAGCCTTGGAAGCACAGTTTAATCTTCTGCAATCATATTGTGTGGAAGAAGATGGAGAGAACAATCTGTGGGAGAGAGCTTTCTGTAGCACAGCGACTTTTAAAACTAAAATTTATTCATTTTCTTCACAAAATGGACTTATTTTAAACTTTCAGATGTTAACACACATTAACAGTTTATTTGTGATATTTTTTTTATTGATTCCTGTTTTCATTTACACCAAGCAGCCCATTTGTCACCTTCTATGATTAACACCTTAGCCTGGGGATTTGCTTTTGCAGCTTTGACTATGTGCAAAGAAGTTGCGGCTGCATCAACATCTGTGAGTGCTGCCATAGTTTAGGCTAATGTTTTAATTGGTTCCTGAGAACACAGGGCAATACAAATTGCTTTAGTGTCCCAGAGGCTTTTTCTCTTAATGAGATATTTTACCCTCCCAGGATCAGAGGGGTCCTGACCTGTGTGTCGTCACCAGGATATTATTGTAGCAAAGCCCCCCCCCACCTTATACACACACTCTCTGATAGTGCACACTGAGAGGTTAAGGAAAGCAGAGGTCAAGGAGGTGTGTGTACGCAAAGGGAACAGCTGTTTTCAGGCGCAAAGAAAAGGAAAGGGAAGATTTTTGTTTAAGCTCTTTTCTCAACTTATTCAAATGGACTTATGTAATGAATATGGGCTTAAAGTGCCCACCCTCTGGTTTAAAAGAAATAAAGAGTTTAGGAATTACAGCCTTTTAGCACCTTTAAACGTAGAAACCTCTTCTAAATGTAATAAAAACATGACACAAAAGCTGTTTCATGAACAAAGAGTGGTGATCCTTTAGAGAGAGTCGACACTGGTTGGAATTATAATTGTGATTGCTTTAAATGTGATTCTTGAATTCCATGAGAAATATTCCAAAAATCCTAAAATTAATATATATTGGCATGATAAAACCTGGATATTCTCCAATTTTGCAAAGATGTCTTGTGTAAATTAGGCAGCAGTGCTCAGTTAATCAGAAAATCAAAACATCATATTTATGCATGAAACATGTTTACCTTGTAAATAAATTTTAATAAAAAATGTCTTAGCCATATCAGAAAATAACCCAATGTTCATCATGTGACATTAATTTTGGAATCTTTGAGTTTTCTCCCTTCTTTGATTTTTTCCCCTTCCCCTGAGCTCAAATAATCTTATCTTTCCATCTGCAAAACTCTCAACACTAAACACGTTTTTGCATTTTTTGAGTCTTAACAAGAACCAAGAGAACCGAGCACATCACTCCTGTTCTTAAATTTTCACATTGGTTACCAATAAACTAATCAGTTTCAAAGTACTTCTACTAGTTTATAAACCTTTCAGTGGCATGAGGACAGAACACATGTGGATCTCCTTACACTATACACACCCAGCAGATCTCTAAAGCTTGGTTTATGCTTGACGCATTCACTTTCCGCACGGCGATGCGGCTCGCGGATGGAACGCGCTTCACAACTCGCAGCTTTTATGGTTCTCGCAGCTTTTATGGTTCGTGCGGCTCGTCTCTGCGGTGAGCCAATATTCTCCCAAACTGAACGGGGCAGCATGGAGCTCTACGGCATGCATCCAACATTACACCATAGTAGAAGTAGAAATTACTGTTTACAACATGGCATTCCACCATTTTTAACAGCATCCTCGTCTTTTCCGACAGTGCGAGCTATTTCTCTCCAAGAATTATTAACAACATGTTGATCACGGTGATCTCTGAGAGCTGAATCATACAAATGTCTGTATTTACGAACCTCTGCCATACTAGTTCTTGCCGATCCGCCATGTTTTTCCGCGTCCGTCCGTCCGCGTGGTTAGAAATTTTCCGAGGTGCGCGTTGCGGAAATTCTGGGCCGTGCGGAGACGCGGTGGAGGGGCGTGATTGTTAAAATGACGCAACTTTTCTGCGCGGACCTCGCGGACGCGTCAAGCATAAACCAACCTTAAGATCCTTAGGAAGCAGTCAGCTGCAGAACTGTGGATCAGAACCAAAGAGGGTGAAACAGCTTTTAGCTACTGTGCTGCTCACTGATGGAGACAGCTTCCTTATGACATCAAATGTGGCCCAACTCTAGTAACTTTTAAATCAGAATTAAACACTTTCATGTATTCATCAGCTTTTGAATGATTGTTTCTTGTGCTGCACCTTCTGCACTGTAACAGCTCACCAACTATCTTTTTCTTTTTATCTTATTCTTACATCAAATTTTGTTTGTGCATTTTTAAATTTGATTTTAAATTCTGCTGTTTTATGTTGTTTTAATGTTTTTTGTTCTTGCTCCTGGAAAGCACATTGAATTGCTTGTGTGTATTAAATGTGCCATACAAATAAAGCTGCCCTTCTCTCTGGTGAATTTTTCCCTATATTTTGCTTTTGTTCCCTAGGTCCTTTCTTATGGAAATGTATGCTTTTAACATTGAAATTTCACATTTCTCATGAATTTGCTAACATTTTTATCCCCTTATTCTTTTTTTTTTTTTTTACAATAGGAAACAGGAACTGATGTCTGTGTCTCTATATGATAAAACAAATACGAACAAAGATCAACAACAAAAAAAAAAAGTCCATATAGACCAAAAATCCATCTCATAAAACTTTGGAAAAGACTTTAAAAAATCATGAAACAGAAGCTGTGTGGTTGACTTTAATTGGCACCGGGTCACCACTTTTATTCCATTCCATTTATTTGATAAAGCACATTTTAAAACAGCATGTGAGCCGACCAAAGTGCTGTACAGGGGTAAAGACATATTCAATTCAATTCAGTTCAATTCAAAAAGACTTTATTAATCCCAGAGGGAAATTGCTGTAGTAGCTCAGAATAACAATAATAATCAAGTCATCAAAGAGTTGTTGTATATTACAATGGCTGTTGGCAGGAAGGATCTCCAGTAGCAGTCAGTGTTGTAGCGAAACTGAAGAAGCCTCTGACTGAAGACACTCTTCTGTTGTCGGACAGTCTTGTGAAGAGAATGCTCAGGGTTGTCCATAATTTTCTTGACTCTCTGGAGAATCCTTCTTTGCATTATCTCCTCCAGTGGTTCCACAGTCGTCCCCAAAACAGAACCAGCCTTTTTTATTAGGCTGTTGAGCCTTTTCAGGTCCCTGCTTCTGATGCTGCTACCCCAACAGACGATGGCTGAAGAGATTACACTCTCAACAACAGATTTGTAGAAGATCTGCAGCATCTTGCTGCAGACATTGAAGGACCTAAGCGTCCTCAAGAAGTGCAGTCTGCTGAGTCTCTTCTTGTAAACGGCTTGCTGTTCTTTCTCCAGTCCAGTCTGTTGTCCAGGTGAACTCCAAGGTATTTATATTCCTCAACCACCTCCACTTCTTCTCCCATGATGGAAACAGTGTTTGACTCCACCCTGTTTCTTCTGAATTCTAAAATCATCTCCTTTGTTTTGTTCACATTCAAGGTCAGATGATTGTTTCCACACCACGCCACAAAGCGCTCCACCAGCTCTCTGTACTCAGCTTCCTGTCCATCTCTGATACACCCGACAACTGCAGAGTCATCTGAGTATTTCTGTAGATGACAGGTCTCTGATTTGTACTGGAAGTCTGAGGTGTACAGGATGAAAAGGAATGGTGAGAGTACAGTCCCCTGTGGTGCTCCAGTGTTACTGATCACCTGGTTTGATGTGCAGTTCTTCAGCCTCACAAACTGTGGTCTGTTTGTCAGGTAGTCTTTAATCCAGGCGATAGTTGAGGCCCCCACCTGTGTCTTCTGGAGTTTCTGGCGAAGTACATCAGGCTGGATTGTGTTAAATGCACTGGAGAAATCAAAGAACATGACCCTCACAGTGCTGCCTGCTTTGTCCAGATGACAGTGGGTTGGTTGAAGCAGCTGGATGATGGCATCTTCAACTCCAACTCCAAGGCGATAAGCAAACTGCAGCAGGTCCTGATATGTCCTAGTTTGCTTATTCAGGTGGACCAACAGGAGTCTCTCCAGGACCATCAATATAAGGTTAAACGAATAATATAAAAGAATAAAACAGCTAGAGCATAGCACAAAGAACCAAACAAGAGAAGTCAATAAAATCGGTAAAAGAACAGTGTAAATAAACCATTAATAAAATAGCTAGGCAGTAAAAGCAAGGGAATAAAAGTAAGTCTTTAAGTGAGACTTAAAAACCCCAGTGGAGGAGGAGAGTCTGATATTCAGCGGGAGATCAGATTTATTGTAAATATTAATAATTTCTATTAGATCAAATTATTTCAAACTGATTTAAAACCTTTTAAAATGAGAACAACTCAGAATCAAATTAGATTGCTGATCAATCTGGAACTATCTCACCATCCATCTGATCATGGTAATGTCCAGCAGCTTGGTCTCATGTCATTGCCCTCATTAGGAAGAATAGCTTACTCTACACTCTGAATCAATGAGTTTAGCTCTTGCTGGACGACACCCTGCAGATGTAATCATATGCAAACCAACGCACACGTTGCGATTCTATCCCTTTAATAACATTTTATTAGATCTACACAAGAGACTAACCACAAAAATATGTAATTGTATAATATTTTTGAGTCAAATGTGCAGAATACTGATTGAGATTTCTCATTCAAAGATAAGATTTTACATCCTTGCATATTTTTTACAAGATAGAAACACTTAGATGAATGTGGCATGAAAAAGTGATAAAAAGGGTTTTATAAGCATGGATTCCTTTGCTTTGAAAACCTCTCTAAGGTTTATCCCCAGCCTCCATCAGTTAAAAAAAGATAGAGAAGGAAAAGAAGGAGGGAAAATGGAGTCACGCGGCTTATGTCCTTCACCTGTGGTCAGCCATGACAAAAGCACCAGACAAAAGAGAAAAGATCACAATCTTCTCCAGCTGCCAGTGTTTAGTAGCTACATTTCCTTCTTGGCCTCTTCATTGAGACAATCAAACCAAAAAAAGGAAAGAAAGAAGAAGAAAGGGAGACATGGACATACCTGGCCTCGGGCGATTTTCTGGTCCAAAGGGACTTTTGTTTATACCAATAATAGAAAAAAGAGAAATCAGAGCACTTCTATTCGACTGATAGACACATAAATGGCTCAAAGCTGATTCCTGCCAGCAAAGCAGAGATATAACCGATAATATCTGAATGCTGAGATCTTATTCTGCCTGCCTCGGGCCCCACAGCACCACCTCCTCCATGCTAAATCCTTTTTTAAAAGCAGCTGAATCAATCCGATACACCTTGTTGAACGCCCTAAAGAAGCGGTTCCATTAAGAATTAACTGGTGATATATCACGCAACAATCTATTTGGACTTAAAGCCTGATGACAAACTCCTACTATGGATGGATAAAATGAACGCACGCTCAAGGTGTTTAAAGAAGAGAAGCACGATGATGAATAAATGTTTGTTCTCCACCCATCCCACCCCTGATGGATGTCTTCTGAATGGCTTAATAAATCACATATGACCAGATAAAATCCTAAATATGTGCTGTTCAGATTATTTCACCTTCCATTACAAGCTTCTGCTCATTGTTCTTTACACAAAAAGCAATATCTGAGTAATTTTGTTATTGTTATTGTTGATTTCTATTTTTAGATTTCTGATTACAAGTTGCTGCATAGTGAAAAGCTAACCTCCTGTGGCGTCCCCCTTGCTTCCTGTCCGATTCATCCAGTCTGTGCTGGTTATCATGGCTTCTGCCAAAAATAGACATCCTATCTATTTTTAGTTTCTAGAACAATCCACATCTGGTGAAGATACAAGCTTTGCACAGCTTCTCTGATCAAATCTGGGTCCATCGTTCAATCTGAAAGGTGCAGAAAAAGTCTTTGGTGCAGTCTGGGGACTAAAAAAAAGAACTGAGCCCAAGTATTGTTATGTTTTTACTTGTTAGTTTTCTCCCCATTCCTGTTTTGACTAACTGGTTATTTTGTAGCTGCACAAATATGTATCTGTAGTCCAGTGGTGAGAATAAAAGTACAGAAATATATAGATTTATAATGTTCGTCTAAAATGAGAATGGGCTGATGGGACCAACATTACTTAATTTTGCTCAACAAAACTTATTCCACACATGCCCTTGTTTTGGTTTAATTTGCTTGATCAAACATTGGGTCCTAGCGTTCTTTCAAGTAATCCATATTGACAAAGTTCACGTAAAAATCTTGAACTAAGTTAATTGTACATTGAGAAAAGACTGTCACTGTCAAATCTTTAAACATTATGCACTATATGATGCAATGTCACAAGATGTTGCACAACGTTTTAGCACCTGATAAACATATCATGCAAGATACAAGAAGGTACAAGACACTTTATTTGTTATTGTACTTGAGTCCCGGTACAACAAGATGACAGTTTCAGAACAACCCGTCCAAGATTTGACATACACGGCGCGACGGTGGCACATGAGTTAAGTGCTTACCCCGTAATGTACGGTTGCAGGTTCAAGCCTCGCTCAGCCTGTTGCTGTGTCCTTGGGCCAAGACACTTAACCCAACTTGCCTGCTGGTGGTTTTTGGAAGGACTGGTGACGCCGGTGTATGGCAGACTCGCCTCTGTCCCAGGGCAGCTGTGGCTACAATGTAGCTCATCACAACCAGCGTGTGAATGTGTGAGTGAATGGGTGAATGACTGATTGTGTTGTAAAACGCCTTGGGGGGGGGGGGGGGGGGGGGGTTCCAGGGCTCTAGAAGTCACTATATCAAATACAGGCCATTACAGGCCATACAATAACGAAACAAGACACAACATAGCAGAATCTGGCTGAACCCTTGGCATGCACCTTTATGGTGCTCCCATGTGAAAAGGGTCACATGAGGAAAGTGCAGGGGGATGCAAAACAGGCATTAGAGCATTACCCTGACAGGGGGGTAGCTTTGCTATGCAAAAAATGACACTTGAACATAAGCAAACAAACATTCACAGACAGGAGTCTTAGGCAGGTGGGAGGGGCTAGAAAACTTGTTCGCCCCATCTTGGCGTGTGGCATGTTTCTTGTCAGAAAATACAAGAAAAAAATTCTAAAAGCTAAGAGCGGGGCTGAGGAAGGGGGCAGATTATTAACACCCATGAAACTTTGTGCCAATATAGCTAAAAGCTAACTGAGCCAACCTAAGCGCATGGAGTCAACTTTGTTTGAGCAATTCTGCTACCCTCCTCCTTCTAGGCTGTAATACTTCTAACGTGGGGACGTGGCTGAGGCCTTCCCTGGAGCTAGCAGGATGCAAATCTTTAGCGCTAGTGCTGACAGCTGATCTGCAACCTGTCAATCAAAAGGACATGACCCTAAGTACTCATAGTTTCAAGCTTTAAATTCACACCCCTCAGAATTGTCATGACGCTAAACTTGATCTATTAAAAAAAAGCTGCTGAGCCGATCTGTCGTGGTGAAGAGGGAGCTGAGCCAGAAAGCCAGGCTCTCAATTTACCGGTCGATCTACGTCCCAATCCTCACCTATGGTCATGAGCTTTGGGTAATGACCGAAAGAATGAGATCGCAGATACAAGCGGCCGAAATGAGTTTCCTCTCTAGGGTGGCCGGGCTCAGCCTTAGAGATAGGGTGAGGAGCTCAGACATTCGGGAGGGACTCGGAGTAGAACCGCTGCTCCTCCGGATCGAAAGGAGTCAGTTGAGGTGGTTTGGGCATCTGGTCAGGAAGCCTCCTGGACGCCTCCCTGGGGAGGTGTTTTGGGCATGTCCTGACGGCAGGAGGCCCCCGGGTCGACCCAGGACACGTTGGAGAGATTACATCTCCAATCTGGTCCGGGAACGCCTTGGGGTCCTGCCGGAGGAGCTGGTGGAGGTGGCTGGGGAAAGGACGGTCTGGAGCTCCCTAGTTGGGATGCTGCTGTCCCCGTGACCCGGATCCGGACCCGGATAAGCGGAGGACGACTACGACAATATATACAGTATATATATATATATACCGTTAATCCTCTAATACAGGCCCGGGCCTGTATTTGACTCAAGCTCATCAAGCTCCAGGCCTTTATTGGAAGGAGGGCCAGTATTAGAGGCAGGCCTCTATTTCTATTTGAGCAAAATGAACTAATGGTTCGCTGGAGTTTTTGACAATTAAAATTGCGCCCACATTTTCAAAGTTAAACACATTTCTTTTAACAACGGTAGTTTCTGCTTCAGCCATCTCCCCCCTCCCCCTGCTTCAGCCCTCTTCCCCCTCCCCCTGTGCAGCGGCCGCAAACTCACTGATGCGCCTGCAGCCTCTTGGAGTTCCTGCTGCTCTAAACATTAAAATAATGATTTTCTGTTCCTCACTTCTGATGACCTTCAATGGTGTCTGTTTGTTGCAACCACCAGGTACAAAAACTAACTTGTTTTTATTTGACCATTTTTCTGTCCTGTCTGTTTATTATCTTCCTGCATCTCCTCTCAATCCTAAATAAAAACTGCTACCTGGGTTCATATATATTCACCTCATGAGTTACCTTTGAACTGCAGTTCTAAAAGATCTACCGACCGCAAAAACAGCGGAGCGCTCGCTGTTTGGCGGCCGCATCAGTGATCAGTGCGTCGGAGGACAAGGTGATGCCCGCAGCGCCCCGCTCCACAGCATGCAGCGAAACGCATCAGGCGCAAATAAAAGACAGAAAACATTAAAGGAAATGAACTGACATGAACGATCGCGTGTTAAATTAGTTTTTGAGGTGGCGACACCTGATTGTTACTGTGGCCGTGCTCAGGAGGCAGATCTACCGACCGCGAAAACAGCGGAGCGCTCCCTGCTTGGAGGCCGCATCAGTGATCTGTGCGTCGGAGGACAAGGTGAAGCGCCCCGCTCCACAGCAGCGATACACATCAGGCGCAAATAAAAGACAGAAAACATTAAAGGAAATGAACCGACATGGGGCGACGGTGGCACAGGAGTTAAGTGCTCGCCCCGTAATCGGAAGGTTGCAGGTTCGAGCCCCGCTCAGTCTGTCGCTGTCGTTGTGTCCTTGGGCAAGACACTTAACCCACGTTGCCTGCTGGTGGTGGTCGGAGGGACCGGTGGCGCCAGTGCTTGGCAGCCTCGCCTCTGTCAGTGCGCCCCAGGGCAGCTGTGGCTACATTGTAGCTCATCCCCACCAGTGTGTGAATGTGTGTGTGAATGGGTGAATGACTGGTTGTGTTGTAAAGCGCCTTGGGGGGTTTCAGGACTCTAGAAGGCGCTATATCAAATACAGGCCATTTACCATGAACGATCGCGTGTCAGTACCTACGGTCTGGCACAGCGCGTTGCCCCCCCCCCACCCACCCACCCCCCCCGAGCGCAGGAGCTTGTCACCTGCTGACAGCAGGCTGCTGTCTTTTCCGAGGACTGCATCTTGCCGGTCATTATCACGTGACAGCGACTAGTCGACGACAGGCATAAAAAGTCACTATAGTGAAGTTGACTAGTTCATACAACCCCTACTGCTGCTCTCCAGAGTGTTCTGCAGCATAATCAGCACGTTCTCTTTGAACTTGATAGTGTAATGACCTGGCTGGGGTTGTAAGCCAGGTGCATTCTGGGTATTGTGTTATATGTGTTTCCTATCGTTCTGCTAGTTCCTATGTGTTGATTTGCGTGTTGTGTGAGTGTTATGTAAGCCACAGGGAAGGTGATGTGTGTTCTGTGGAGCGGGTTGAATTAGCATGGTTAACTGACACCGTGACTCTGTGTGGTAGGAGCGTGATAGAGGATCGTGTCTGTAGCGTTACAAAGCGTTGAAGAAAAAGCCTAATAAAGGTCTGCGTCAACCCCTACTGCCTCCTGCTGGTTGATTTGGGGACTATAACCCTGCCGCTGGGATGCTCATACTTGCTTGTTACCACATTCCACCCGGCCACAATAAGAGACCGGCCATTATTCACCTCCGCAGACTCCGACACCGGCCAAAATTGGAGACCCCGGCCTTTAATTGAATACCGGCCTGTATTAGAGGGTTTACGGTATGTATATATATATATATATATATATATATATATATATATATATATATATATATATATATATATATATATAGGTGTGTGTGTGTGTATGTATATATATTTTTTTGCTTTTTAACCAGGCTGCAATGGAAAACTTTTTTGAGCCAGCCCCTATAGTGAATAATGGGGGAACTGCAATTTTTGTTACTTACTGGTTGGCTTCACTTTAGGCAGTGTGAATTTGCCCATTGGTTATAACCATGTATATGTCTGCTAAAGCCCAGTTTATTCTTCTCCATCATTTTCGGTGTGGAGTAGCGCACACACAGTGATGGTCATTTTTTCCTTTCAGACTGGGGAGTGTTGATAAGCAGTTTCCCGCCAGGTCAACAGAGGGCAGTCAGGACTCTGGTTGACGGCATTGTATTAACTATAGCGTATTTGCATTTATTTGTGTTTATACATTTCAGAGACTATTTAACACTGACATATTTGCCCTTTATTCTTCTCTTCTCATGCTGACGGCCACCTACAAACCCAGGTTTTGAATAATTTCCTTCTACGAAAAAAAAATCTGCACGTTTGTTCTCCTTCAGTGAAGCTTGTGTTAAAATGTTCACATTTTCGAATGTCTTCTGTGAGATGTTCTTCTAACTTTGGCCCTCATTTTTTAATTCATTTCAGAATGGCAGTGCTGTTGACTAATTTAAAGGAAGCAGTGAGCTGACCAATCACAGTCTTGCACTCTCCATAGCTTTCGACGAACACGTTGCACAAACCGGGCTTAAGGGTGACTAGCAGTGGCGAGCTCGAATCAGGCTGACTCCACAAGCTTTCCAGTTAAGGACATTATCCAACGAGGACTTTCTGAGGTTTTCCTTAAAAATTTGTCAGTGACTCATGAAATATTTTTGAACAGACAGACAAACTTTTAGTCTGTTACCCTAATGATAATGAAGGTAATTACAGTACTTGTTTGTTCACTTTCCCAGTCGTTACATTCATCATAAAATAGATTTCAAAGCTGGGAATTATCATCTGAGTTAAGAAGATATATTAGCTTTAATAACTGATGAATTAGTCTTTTCTGCTTCAGCAACACGACTTGAGTACCTGTTGTGCTGTGGCTGTTGTTCGGCTCTACAGACGCGGCTCAGTACCTGAGTCGGTCGCCACGTTGACTGACAGGCTGATTTGCTGTGTTCTCCATTGCTGTTCCTCTCCACCAAGCTGAGAAAATTAGATCTACAGTCACTGTGCTAATGTCATTTATTGTCGCTTCTGTTTTTCCTCTGTGGCTTCTGAATGCATGTGGGTTTGGAGGTGCTTTAGTACCAGCATATGAGGGTGAATTGTGTATTTGTGCAGTGACCTGCAAAAGCCCACGTGTTACCTTAAAATTAAGTTTGAAATAGAGAGTGGGGTTAGTTCACAGTTCTGCAACGTGTTCATTCACCGTCTCATAACCTTTCAAGATTATTTGCCTCATTGCCTCTGCATCTCTGCACATCACGAACATGGCTGACCGTACAAATGTGTGAACCAACTGCTTAATAGTCATTGGATTTGTCTGTTACAGTAAACTGTTACTGATCTAGTCTATGTCAGGTGGATTCATCAAATCCAGATACAGAAGTTGCAGAGCAGAGCTGTGGAGCAATACTCACTCTGCACTGCAACTCACAGCTCTGACCCAGATCCCAGACGAAGAAGGGTTTTCATCTTCTCACTCTCTTTTTAGAACAAAGGCTCATCTAGCCCTCAGATATGTGCCTCCGTTCTACTCAAATGTGCATTTCTACCGTATTTTACTGTGTTCTGGATTTCCTGAGATCAAATCCTCTGGTTTCTGAAGTCTAAATGACAAAGGAATGTCAATCAACCCAACATCTTCACTAATTAGGAAACGCCAAAAAAAGGTGGTGCACATAATACGTCTGAACATTTCTTTAAGGCAGCTGTTTTTAGAGCAAACGTCTTTAATCAAACCTCTTCTTGTCGATCACGCTGCTGCTGCTTTAGACTTGTCCAACTGTGCTAGAGATCATAACAACCTTTTCAAAGAACCTAGTTTGATTCCTTCTTCCTTCTCCCAAGATTCTTCAAACATTATGGAAAATTAAATTAACATAAAATCAATTAAAGCATTAATTAGCCCTCTTTAATTACATTAACTGGAGTATACTTTCCATTATTTATTCCATAATTAATTGACTTTAATTAGTTCAGCTGGTATCAATATTAAATACCACAATGATGCCTTTAAGTGTGTGGGCATCTGAGGCTCATTAATGAGTAGCAGTGACCAAAAGCAGATCGGCTGATTCCCCAAGCAGCCAATAGCACAGCGGTATCTTTGTATTCGTTTTGATATCTGCTGCTAATGGGAGACATGGCTGCTCATTTTGCAGAAACTAGGCTGTGCACAGATGATTAACGTGTTAATCATGTGATACTTTATTGCAGCAGACGAGTTTCTGGGATTTTATGAATGATTTTTTGCAGATTTTCAAAATGGAAGACTGATTCAGTAATCCAGATGTAGCATGTAACAATCATGTGATTGATTTTTATCTCTCTATGGGTCATTTTCAGGGAAAAAAAAGATTTGAGCTTTTACTTCCTCATTATAAATCAAATAAACTTTTGGCAAAATATAAAATTATAGTTATTAACACACTGAGACTTTATGCATGGTTATATATCAGGTCTTGTTAATATTAAAGCCTTGTATGACTATTATCCAGCCAGGCAATTGATAGAATATTTGAGTAAAAGGGGAACTGGACAGTTTTGGCTTGCTTTTAGCTCCCCCTACTGTCCGTTTGTAGAACTGAAAGCAAAACCAATCTCGTTGCTGTGCGTTCATCTTTTTAACACCTTAATTTATCAGCTGAAATTTCTCCCAGCCTTCAATGGTGTCTACAGGAGTGAGTCATCACTAAATGAAACAAATCAGCTGTGTTCAAGATCCAAGCAGGAAGCTGGAACCAGACTGCAATGCCAGGTCTGTCAGCTCAATAGTCCCAACAGAGCGGCCCGCTACTCTCAATTTGCAAGTGGAATATTCTGACCACAGGGGACGATAGTGGCTGAGAGGTCTTCAAATAACCCTGTAAAAGGTCATTTTAGCACATACTGGCTCAAGAAAATGGTTAAAAAATGTGAAAACGTTGCAAAGTATGCCTTTACCAGCTCAGTGGCCTAGTGGTAGAGTGTCCACCCTGAGACTGGGAGATCAGGGTTCAATTCCTGGTCGGGTCACACCAAAGACAGAAAAAAATGGGACCCAATGCCTCCCTGCTTGACACTCAGCATTACGGGGTTGGATGGGGGGGGGGTTAAACCACCAAATGGTTCCCGAGCACGGCTGTGTCTGCAGCTCACTGCCCCCCCAGGGGATGGGTCGAATGCGGAGAACAAATGTCGCACACACATCAGTGTGTGTGCGACAACTAATGGGACTTTAACTTAACTTTAACTTAACGATGTAGGCCAACACTGGGATGGAAACTCTAAACCGCAGGAGACATTTTTGTTTCTTCTGTTTAGTTATTCTTTTCCTCATGTTGTAGGCTGACAGATAATGGGGATGGTGTCATTTAAATACTCTACAACCTGCCCAATTCCTCTCATTAATCTGAACGTACATGTAATCCTTATTTCTAGACCAAAATGCACATTTTCTTCTTTCACATGTATGAAAGTGCCTCATATTACATATGTGTGCTATAGAGGGCTGTGAACTTATGTGCAGCTTCTGCTGTCTTTTATAATGAAATTCATTTGAAAATATGATTTCTTGAGCATTTTAGGTTTTTCAAAATTTGTCTCATTAAGCACATTAATGCAAAACTATATATTCAGGTCATTAACCCTTTATAGGGCCAGCATCTATATTAACACATTTCCACTCACATTATAAATGATGTCAGTGTGCCTTTTCATGGATTTCATGGACTTATGGGATTACACCCAACTAATCAGGAAAGATAGTCACACTTGGCACCGTGGCGCCGTTCGACCAATCAGCCTGAAAGACCGTGAAACTGCCTTCCTGCAGCTCGGTTTCCTCCTGGTTTACAGTTGGATCTTTAAACCTAACAATGCTAAATGAGGATATATGTGTTGTAAATTTTAAACTCAGTGACGTTGGTGAAATCATAGCATGAAAATCAAAGCTGGCATATTTGATCATATGCCCTGAACAAGTAAAAGAACGTATGTACATTTTTAAGTAAAATCTATTGTTTTTTAGACATAACCTTCATAATTATGTTAACAGTGATAAAAACAACAATTATAATATTTTGCTGCTTTAAACTAAGATTTCTGTTGAAAATGGAGGAGGACTGTTATTGTGGCATCTCGCCATCAGTGGTGATGATGGAGTGGAGGAAGATGACACCGAGTTAGACCTCAAATAGATAATATTCTAAAATATTCTAATAATCTATATTTGATCAAAAATTCTATCTATTGTTCAAACACTTTCAAATATATTCTACAGTAATCTGTTTTAATAAAACACATACAGTATTGTTTAATATTCTGTAATATTCTACACTGATGCAATGTTCTAAAATGATCTAGATTATTCTAAGTGTCTTATAATCATCTATATGATTCAAAAATAATGTTTAATGAACTTGTTCGTGCTTTTTAGTTTGGGATTTCTTTTACCAGAACTGGGCCAGCGTCCATATTTGACCTCCTAGTTTATTCTGATTTTCTACATGAAAATGAATATTTTTTGAATTGTGACAACAGAAGAATACTTAAGTTTTAAAACACAATAACACCCTAGGGTTGAATTTTTCAAATTTCACTTCAGTGAGTGCCCATCCAGTCACTGAATCACTGACACGTGTCTGTTCTAAAGTTGGCGTATGTAAGTGTTTGACTAGAACTGCTGTCCCACATGAACAGAGAGACATCTGATCGCTCCGTGCAGATGACCCTACTTCCTGTTGAGTGTGTTAGGTGCTGCCTGGATCTTCCTCTCACTCTCTGACTGCCTCCGTTATCGAGCTGCTGGGACTGCAGCTGTAGGTGATATGACAGCTAATTAGCTGAATTATCAGTGACCCCGTTAACAAGCCCATCATTTAAACCTGCTCTTCTCCTCTGAGAGTCCAGCGCTCCCCGCTTAGAGCCCAGCGAGCGTGGGGTGATGGAAGGAGGAGGAGAGTAATTGAGAACCACAAAACCTCAGACACATAGGAAGAGAAAGAAGAGATGAAAACGTGTGCTGATTGTGGAAAGGAGAAGAAATCTAGCGCAGTGAAGAAACATTTGCCATTAACTGTCAATTGAGAGGTTGAGCTGCTCACAAAGAGGAGAGAGAGGGAGGGAAAATAGTGGCGTTGATGACTTCATCTGCAAGAGCAGTTTTCTGGGAAGAGAGCAAGAAAGGGGATGAATTAGCCAAAGTAATGATTTGAGTGTAAATGAGGACGGACAGCCGTGCTCCTCCTGCGCTGTTCTCACCTCGGAGACTCAGAAAGCCTACAACGTGCAGATGGCACCGTTAATTACACACGGCAAACAGAGAGGGTCAGCTCCTGCTTCACATCACTAAATCTAAATCAAAGAGATGCAATTTATGGTGTGTTAGTGTCCAGGCAAGCACTCTTTTCCACTGCTGTTGTGTTACGTGTCTCTGTAGCTGCTGAAAAAGTTTCTTTTACATCTGAGAAGTGATAAAGAGAGCACGTTGTAAGAATGCTGCAGCAGTTAGACGTCTCATTAGTGTCCGATCGGACAGAGGAGCAGCGTGAGAACACGGAGGCATTTGGTCCGTCGAGCCATGACGCAGCATGAGTCTTTTGCACACACCTGGTAACCGAGGCCGAAGGGCTGATAGGTGAAATCAAAGACAAATGGTTAGAAAAACAAAGAAAATATAAGAAAAAAAGGATAGTTTAAAATATCATTCCATCCCAGAATTAAGGATCTACACATTATTTTTAAAATAGCAGTTCCAAAATGATTTGACCAACTTCAGAAGTGAGAACTGTAACAAAAGCAAAACAGAAAACTTAAAGGGGGAGGCTGTATCAAATACAAATTATTCATGTACCAGTAACCCATTTAGTTACATAACACCAGTGATTATGTATGCATAGCTGCACTTGTCAGCTCTGAGAGAAGTGGAGAATATTTACTGAGAGGAGGACTGTTGCTTGGATGAAAGGAGACCTCCAGCTTATTCTGTCTTTGGCTGTTTGGAGTTATATATGTGTATAAATACAAACACACACACACAAAACCACACACTGCAGCTAGCAGGATGTATTTGTGTGACTGCAGCCACCAAACCACTTCACAATTCAATCCAAACTAATGCCAATGCTGCCAGAGGAATGACAAATACCATCACTCAGGAGTGAGTCAGGAAAGATTAAAAATGGCGCATTAAAAGTGTGCCTGTGTCTTTAATTTCTCCTCTCGTTTACTTCCTGTTGGTAATGCTGCTGTAATGCTGCAACATGTTGAGTTAGTATATCTGAATCTTAATGCATGAGACAAGCAGGAATTCCCCAACAAGACATCTGCTGGCTTGTCTGTCACAATAGATCTATTTGTAATAGATCTGTAGAAAGCATTATAATGACTTTTACTGAATTTTGAAACCACATTAAAAAAGTGGATATTTATTTTAAGCACAAATTACAATATTCTGTTGACACTGCCTTGACAGGGTGTAAAATATTTAGAGTTGAAGTTTTTTTGAGCCTGAATTTAACCAAGACAATCAATGCCTATCACCCTCCTGGCTAATAAGGTGGAGGTTGTGGGAAGCCATGATATCTTGTTGTGTCTCTAAACAGCACGCTGGACTGGCAGGATTGATGCAGTCTGAGTGAAAATGGCCCTGTGTGGGAGGTCAAGTTTACTGTGGTGCTTAGAGTACCAAAAATAACCATTTCAGACTTACTATCAATTAAATGCAGTTATATCCCATCCACCATTTCTCTCCCCTAAGGCAGTTTAAGAGGGATATGACAGATGTGGACTCATCAGGATTCAGGGGTGCATGGATCATTCGTGTAACAGTGAACCCAAGAGCTGCTCTTGTGGAAGACATGGCCTAAGGGGAAGCATTTGTAATGTAAATAAATGGGCTCCAAGATGAAACCTTGAGGAACTCCATCAATGACATGCAACAGTTGGAAAGGACACGTTGCTCATATCAGTAAAAGATTTGAAGTAAACTGAAAAAAAAACACTGTTTCTTTGTGTCAAACCATTCACCCATTTGTGGTAGGGATGTCATTTACTGTTTAAATTTGGATATGTATTAGAAACGTAGCGGTGAGGATTAGCTACACTTATTAAATGATCAATAAGATGTGATACTCCATATAAATATGAATTATCAATCAGATTGGTCTTTGAATATTTGATTTAATATTACCTTTATGTTCTTTGACTATCTAGGGAACACACACTTCATATTAATTCAGACAGAGTCAAGGATATAGTTTACAGAAATTAATTTAATTCTGTATTCCTAAACTAATGATTATACATGACAAAGTATGAATGAAATGATGGAATGTAAGCTAGATGTTTGTAGCAAAACCTTATTAAGTATCAGAGATCTTGTGATGTCTGGGTTGTAAAGTCAGTTTGGCTGTATGGTTTGACAAGCTAGAGATTATTGATAAAACCACCAGTGTGAGGATCTACAAAACCTTTGTGTTGAAGATACTCGTGCGATCCAGGGGGTCAAAAGGTCGGTATGGACAAACTGCTTGTGACTGGACCTCTTGGTAATGGAATCCTTAGTTCTGCTCCAAGTACGACCCGTCTAGTCTGAGATACCCTCCAGGTGACGGCGGGAAGCCGGTGTATTTATTTTGCATCTGCATCTCAAGCGTTGCGGTGAGTCTTTGAGTTTGAGTCAAAAAAGAGGATGGTTCCAAATGCTTACTTACCCCGTTGGCCGAACCAGGAGGCGGCAGAGAACTGAGGGATCAGGAAGTGATCTCTATTTTATCAACTGTTTGTTAACAACTTTACACAAATCAGAATTTGACAAGTTTAAAAGTGTTACCAAAAAAAAAAAAATTTACCAAAAATACCTCAAAGGATCACTCCCTCACTCAGATACTCAGAGTTTAACTCTTACTGTGAAGTTAAAATGTTATTACACATTACTATGAAGTGAATGTGAAAATATTAATAATAATATTATGATGTGTGAATATACTGAAAGATTAACATTAAATAATTAAATACTGATCTGGTGTAACTTAAGATCTGAAATGAATCATTACAGTAAAAATATTCACTTTAACCCATCATTGGTTAATGTAAAGTGTAGGACACTTAATTAAACACTTTGGATTTAAAACAAAATGTTCATTCAAAAGAATAAGATTATATGAAGGTTTAAAGTCAGTTATGTCAAAGAAGATAGACTTTACTCAGAGATTTGAAAATAATAAGTTCTGCGTTTTTGCAGCCTTGAAGACTCATGACACACGCAGGATTTGCTAAGAATGTTGGCTCAAGTTCATAGATTTCAAATTGGCACCATGGTGTCAGACTGACCTGTATGAAGCAGTTTGGCCAGCAAGTTAACCCTCAGGCTCAAAATAAGTTTTGATAAAAGGACAAACAACTAAGTCCTTCAGGGGTACTTCTGAGTTAAAAAATGCTCGTGTATGTGGAGTAACCAGGTAGGTGGGTTTTAACGTTGCAAATCTGCCACCCCTGCCTCCAGAGGGTTAAAAGTGAACTTCTGGTCTTTTTTGATTAAATACTTGGTCTTTTGGTACGCTACAGGATGAAGGTCATAAAAGAGTGTTTCAGATCTTTGTACCTCATAACCAGGATGTGTTCAAATGGGCAAAGAGATGTGATAAAAACTGAAAATCTGAATACGTTTTTAGTTTTTGGAAATAGTTTAATGCTAAAAGAGTCCAATCTGATACATCGTCATGTGCACATCACATAAAAAGATCATACCCTATTTGACAGAAACATGAGCAAATAAAAGAGCAGCAGTTATTTTTCATAGACCAGATCCACTCGTGTTATGGATCCTCGAAAAATTAAAGTAACAGGTCAAAACATCAAATGATTGAGAGGGGAGATTTTTGATTGTATGTATGACTATAAGCCTGTCAAAGTGAATTATACTTTAAACTGGGTAGAAATGAGTCCTTCACATGACACACATGATTCATCGTTTGTTTGCTTAGTCATAGCATTATAAAGCAAACACAATCTGTTTATACACGTAAAAGCTTTTGTGTGTCTGTGTGTGGGATAAAAATATGGAATAACTTAAAGACTGATCACAAACAATGTCAAAATATTCAGATTTTTAAAGCACTCTACAGAAGAACAGTTTGGTTAAAATACATTACAAATGAGAATGGGCAATGGTGTGAGTAAAGGTGTATGGGAATTTATAATGAATGATATTGACAAGATTTGTTAAATTGTCTAGACTACTGTTATTATTATTGTTATGATTTTCTTTGGTCATAAGGTTGTTGAATTAGAGTTTTTTCTAAATATTGAATGTTAAACTATTAGTGAAAATAGGGTTGGGCTTGAATAAGCTTGGCTTCCGCCCACTCCCTTTCGAACATGCCTACAACAATGTCAACTTGATTTATTATTGATTTATCTTGTGAGGTTTATTATTGATTTATATCCTGTTGTTAATTGTGATGTTATTGGCATGTTGGAAATAAATAACTAAATGATGATGATGATGATGATGATGATGATGATGATGATGATACTATTCATCTCTTGGATTTGCAACAAAAAGGTGGTGGTCAAATGTGCCAAATACAACTAATCTGGGCAAAACAATGTAACTAGTCTGAAGAGGTAAGAAAGACAAGTTTATATCCTGGTTTTAAGATTATTATCAGTTTCATAAATGCACCACAATATTGTGAGGCTTTACTCAAATAGCAGTATGACATAGGAGCTGTCAATGTGGTGGTATTAGATTATTAAGAGTTATGTGTTTATGAGCATGTTCTGCCAGAAGAACAAGACTGTTTCCACCCGGACCGATTTAGATGTGACACTAAGCCTGATCACCGATGTGTGTTCATTAAAAAACACTAAATGTGTGTTTATCACATTTATCGTTTGGTGATTTACTCTCCCTTTAAGTTGTAACTTTAGCCCTACGCTAGCTTTACTAGCACCTGTTAGTCTCAAGCACCTAATGTGTTGCTTGTAGCCGATGCTACAATGATAAAACACTGCATGTTTGTCTGCAACATGAATAATCATGTGCTTTTTTTCCTTTGGGCTATAATCAAAATCAAATAGTTTAAAATTACTTTAAATGGTTGCAATAAAATGTTGTTTTCATTGAAAATTATACATTTTCACCCACCCTTACATTATTAATATACTACAGTACAAGATTAGGACTTTAATCGTTTACAAATGACTAATTTGAATATGATGACACAATTTTTCTAACCATTCCTCCACATCCAGACAATGATGACATCTCAAAACCAGTTTCTGTAAAAGGAAATCCTTTTATGGTATACTAAAGACACACCAGAGATATTGTCATTCCCAAATTAGCAACAAAGTGCCATCTTGTTTCTTTGTCATCTCGTCCCATGTTCTACGCGTGTAACATCTTTCTGCGAGGCGAAACCCTCATGACATTCTGCCAAGTGCTGAGCTGCATCAAAGGAGTAATGATAGGGATTTGTCTGTGTGAAGTTCATAGCACAAAAGCTGAAGTGATGGATCAGAACAAAGCGAGCTGCCGTCCGTCCTTTCTCAGGGCTACAGATAGAGACGTGAGAAGCCTCTGACTGACCTCCAGTATTTTGGATCAAATGACATGAAGTGGCGGTAGATTATCCTCCCCTGTCATTCTGTTTAATGCTCAGATACACAGTGTGTGTGTGTGTGTGTGTGTGTGTGTTCGCTGCAGACGCTGAGACAGCACAGCTGCACCTGATGAAACCATTCATTGTTGCCGACATGCTGGTGATGCAGAATTTTAGATGAGGAATAAAGTTATCTTCATAACAAAATGTTTACAGACCCTAAAACAAAAGTAGCAAGAATTCTTCTGGGATCTGTAATTTCTAAAGCCACGACCAAGGAGAAATACACCGATACATTCGAAGGAAATAAAGGAAATCAAACTATGAATGGGTTCTAAAACACAACACCCAACCACAACACAGTACCCCCTACATGTGAAGGATAAAACATAATCTATAAATCATCTTTCAGGTTTCCCATATGGACAAGAAATAGAAAAAACTATAAGAGACATGCATCAGCTTTAGTTGGCTTCATATGTAGTGAATCATATAAGACTTATGTGATTTACTCATGAAAGTGGCCACTTTCTCATTACTTTCATACATGATAATGTAGAGGGGTAAATATTGTTTCTTTTAAGCTTAATATATTACCTTTACTTATGACCAATAAACTGTGATACTCTATATAAATATAGAATATCAACCTGCTTGGTCTTTGGATGTTTAATTAGAAGATTCTAGGATTCTTTGCATTTTCCAGGGATCAAACACACTTCGTCTCAATTCAGACAGTCAGGTTTATAAAAGATAAGAAATTTATTTTCTAAACAAATAAAAACATGACAAGTTAACCAAGACTACTGTGATGGATGAAACTAAGAGGATGGGATGTGATGTATGGTGATTTGATGGTGTGTGTTTATCAGAACCTTGTATCTAGAAGAACTGAGTTCTGGGTGTGAAAAGGAATTTGGGTTGCATTAAACTATGAAGTTGGTTCTTATCAAAACCACATCAGATGCAATCATGTGTGTCTACCTCACCCTTTCTTTGGAGACCCTCTTCGCGAATCCGGAGGTCAGGGAGGTCGGATGACCGCTGGGCGCCGAGGTTTAGTAGATTAACCGTAGCACCGACGCTCCAGTCCAGAGATGTTTCCGAGCCACAACAGATAGATAAAATAGTTTACGTCTAGAAGGACTCTTAGGGAGTCTGGACTGTATCAACTTTGTTCTGCAGGAACCGTTTGCTGTGTCAGCATCAGAGTGTAGCAGTGTTTTTGACAGCCTGTCAAAAACGCTCTGGGTTGAAGAGGGTTCGCTCCGGATGGCCTGTCCGTAGCTTTCGCTAGAGCTGACTCACCGTCTAGTGAGCTCTGTTTGAATTTTCTCATATTATGATTTCTTGGCCAACCGGGACGTGCCGTGTTAAGGGGTGTTAACAAGCAAACCTCAGAACATCACGCCTTCTTTCAGATACAGGATGCTCTGATTTGAGGCTAAGAAAATATCTATGTGTCATGACTAACTTAACTTTAATTCATCTCTAATGAACCTTGTGTCTGAGTGTAGATAATGATTCACTTGTCACATCAAACATTACTGATCATCATGTATATAAATATTTCAATGTAATAATAACATTTGTTTCAAACTTCAGTAATTCAAGCACAGATTAATCAACCTCATTAATTTATCACAGATTACTCAAGACATTATTATTATTCATCAACCATTATTGTTCATTTCATTTCACGATTAATTAACTCATATGAGCTGAAAATAGTCACTTTATTCAGAGAGTGAGCAATCCTGCGGTGTTATCAAAAGATGGCTTTGTTTGGGAACACAGCCTGACATCTTGTTCCTCCTGAAATGTCAACAAGGCTGCAGTTTCCTTCTGGGTTTGTTGGAAGCTAGGATGTAAAATCCATTTTAGAGAATGGAATTTATGTCTGCAGATGACCGGTGGCATCTAGGTCAGTCTGTAGGTGAAAACTGATCATTGCTGGATGTTACAATAATAAAGAAGATCACACAAGGACCACACGATAACTAAGTATGAGGAAAGCAAATGTCAAAGTATGTTAACCAAATATGTTCCATATAACTTCTGAAGTTTTTAGTATATGTGTTATAAAGACAAATGCTTTACATATATGAACAAAATACGTTACATACAGTTTTTTGCATGTAAAGTAAATGTAGTTTACAGGGCAATTATCATGTCTTTATAATCTTTTTATACATTTAAAGAATATGCTTTCTCTGTATGTTCAGGCAATACATTATTATGGTAAACTATGTATTTATTTAATATTGTTTTTACATTTTTCTTGTAAGAATTCTTAAAACTCAGCTGATAAAAGTTAATACATTTAATTATTGATTTTACAATACTAATTACCCACTGTGCAAAGACCTAGTTAGGACATTGTAACGTCTGGGCTGCGTTCAATGGCCGAGAGGGAGCGGTAGACACACTTTACCAGGCAGGGAATAACTCACAACCACTCCGGTTCTGGAGAAACCCACAGTGTCTGCCCTTTAATAAACACACTCTCTTCAACACCCATATAATGCCCGGTTGAACGGCTGCTATTCTGGTCATACATGAAACAAGCAGAGTTCATACAACCCGTAACGTTAATGGAGTTAGGAAGAGAAAGTTCAGTCCAGGTCCATCAGCAGCACGCTTCTCCCACGTTCAGCCAGCGCAGGCAGGTAGCGGCGCATACTGTGACATCATCAACAAAGCGACTTCGGCTGTCTTAAAGAGACCACACACTTACGGCTGTTACAACGTCCTACAGACATGGTCTCGACCGACAGACTCAATATAGACATGATCTGCACGTCCATGCAGCGTTGACTGTTTGCAGGGTAGTATTAATGGATATTACTGATGAAGCTGTTTCCTGCTTTCATTTTTACAGATGTGTTTGTAAAGAATCTGTCTGACTGTGAGCTCTTTAAAGATGCTTTGTAACATTTTAAACCTGATAAACATCAACCAAGCATTTACGGAGAACCTTGGAAGTCTTTGAATGATGTAAAAAATTAAATTTGGTTACCTTCTTTAAAAAAAGGATTTGACAAGCTTCACAGTCAGATAATCAGTCACGAAAAACTCCACAAATCATTGATCTGAGCTAAATAATTCACCCTAGGAGCATTACAAACAGAAAACACACACACAAATGTGATAACACACATTCTGCTGCAACCATAGACTGAACACTCTTGTATTTTCCTGTATGCACATCTTGCCACGCACCAAAAATCTTGTCTGACTATCAGAGGTAGTTTCCTGCACTGCTGCATTTCCAACAGATGGCCATTACCATACTCATATACTCCTGACTCGTGTCAGGAACCCCGCTACACAGGATAGCTGTGCTGCTCTCCCTGAAACACTCATCAAATACTTGAAATCTTCGCCCCGTAACAACAAAAAATATGTGTTTAAAAAGCTCCGCTGATCAGGAGCCGGCAGCATCAGAGTGAGTTAAAGGGCTTCTTTTTCAGCTTTCCAAATCTTCCCCCATCACCTAAATGGGATTGAAGGTATTGAAGCTTTTATAAAGCTTGTACTCTTTGATCTCGCCGGAGCATGAAACTCAGACACTTCTGTGTAGCTATGAGCTCTGACAGAAGATAAAAGAGAGCAAAACAAAACTAAAAAGAAAAAGGAACAGAGGGATAGAATAATGGAAAACAAACACTTCTTCAGCTGAGAGTTATGCGTCAGACAGGGAGCTTGAAATTTGATTTTGAAAGTAGAAAAACGGCAAACACAACAGCAGAACAACCAAGATGTTGTCACATGATGGCCTGTAAGGAGGAAGTTGGGGGGTGATGGTCAGCAATCATTCATAACATGTCCCCTTAAGTTCTTCCCTTAAGGGGGCCACTGGCAAAAGTAAAAGAAAAAGAAAATTTGGGAGTTTGGCCAGGCCGCAGATGGCATCTAAAACAAAACTCATACATTTTTCCATACAAACCGCCTGAAGGAGACACAACACAAGTTCATCCATCCTTCCATTTTCCTCTGCTTACCCAGGGTCAGGTCGCGGGGCAGCAGCCTAAGCAGAGAGACCCAGACTTCCCTCTCCCCAGCCACTTGGACCAGCTCCTCCGGGGGACTCCGGAGGCGTTCTCTGGCCAGCTGTGAGACATAGTCACTCCAGCATGTCCTGGGTCTTCCTTTAGGCCTTCTCCCAGTTAGACGTGTCTGGAAAACCTCACCAGGGAGGCGTCCAGGAGGCAGATGCCTGAGCCACCTCAACTGACTCCTCTCGATGTGTCAGAGCAGCAGATCTACTCCAAGCCCCTCCCCAATGATCAAGCTTCTCACTCTATCTCTAAGGAAGAGCCCAGCCAACCTGTGGAGAAAATTACTTTCGACCGCTTGTATCTTGTTCTTTCGGTCACTACCCAAAGCTCATAGGTGACCATAGATGAGAGTTGAAATGTAGATCGACCAGTAAATCGAGTTTTGCCTTCCGGCTCAGCTTTCTTTTTACCATAACAGACTGGTACCATGCCCGCATCACGCAGTAGCGGTTTTAGGCACGGGCAGACAGGGCAGTTGCCCGGGGCGGCATTTTTTCATGACACAAAAGGGGCGCACAAGCGCTGAGTAAAAAAAAAAAAGAAAAAAAAAAGGAAATCTGCGCCGCACCGAGGTTTTCTATTATCTGTCATATGACTGTGTCTGGATTGGAAACAGCAAGTTGGCGCCCCCTGCAGCTGCAGGCGCTCCTGCTGACTGAGAACGTTCACGTGCACCGTGTGTATATGAAGAAGAGGAAGGGGAGGGGTGCGGCGGGGGAATTCACCTCTGGGTGGGTCCAAATGAAATGAGCTGGTAGGGGCTGAATCAACTATCAACATGGCTAAAGTCGATCACATCTTGATGTTCTTCCACATTTCATTCATAATATCATAAACACAGGCCTATCATTCTTTCAGGTGTTTCTGAATTGTGTGAAATGGCCGAATAAAAAAAGGAAAAACAAAATGATTTTGTGGTCACCCCCCCATCAAGGTCAAATTGTTTAGTCCTGACTAAAGGAAACTTATTGAGTCAAGAGCCAAACAGAAGAGATGAACATAAAAAGGCTAAAACCCAACAGGTGCCCCATTCAGGAATAAAAAAAGAAAAAAAGAGGAGAAAAATAAAGGTATGTTCGCTCTCATGATGAATGTTTTCAATTTTTTGAACCAGTTAACTGGGATTTTAACGGTTAAATCCGGTCAACTAGTTGCTTACAGAGCTAATAGGGCTGAAATATTGAAACGAATATTCAAATGGTTCGAATAAATTCCTTGAATCGTTTTTTATTGATTCAAACTAGGATTTGTTAAATGCTCGCTGCAGCCTGTGGCCTGCCTGAACAACAACAAACACATGTTGATCAAGTTCACATAATAATAAATAAAACAACTCTACAAGCAGAAGAAAACTCCCCAGTCACCACTAACTATCCTGTTTATTTATTGCAGATGGCTGCACTGATTATTTTTTACATGATTTGCTCTGTAAAAGTTGGCATTTTTGTTAGTCTACAGTTTTTTATGTCAGTTTAAATTACAATTTCAGAGGCAATTGTAAAATATTATGGATCATGAGATCTATTGGAGATCTACCCCAACTTTTGGACTGCTCTGCCAGTCACTGTGGCTCAAGCTGAGAGGAGCTTTTCAAAACTTGATCAAGTCATACCTGAGGTCACCTATGTTTCAGGGGCAGCTCACTAACCTGGCTCTGATTAGTATCAATCACTCAGTAGGGGAGCAGATTTCATATGATGACATTATTGATGACTTTGCATCAAGGTTAGGTTTTAATTTTAGTTTGTGTTTTCTGTTCTAAGTGCAGTGCTGTAGTGATTATCTTTAGTTTGTTATGTGTGAAATATTTTTGCTATTTAGAATATTTATTATATATTATGTGCATATATTCTTAATATTTAGTTAGTTTAGTTGTTTTTGTATATTTGATTCTATATATTTTGATACAGTGTATAATGTATATTGCTTTACATTCTGACAACTTCATAGTAATTAATGTAAATATGTGCAACTTAGAAAAATGAATGTTCAATAGTCGTTCTAATAAAACATGCCTGTTTATAGAAAACGTGTGTGTTCGTGCAGGTGGGGTGGTGTGGTGGTGGTGGTGGGGGCGGTTGGGGGGGCGCTCAAAGGGGGCCTCGCCCGGGGAGTACTTCCATGTAGAACCGCCACTGGCATCACGGCACTATGAAGTTGCAAATGTGGTATTCTGGCCAGAAGGTGGTATGGGTCTGAGTGACATTTTGTTAACCCTAAAAATTGGTCATTTTAGCACATACTGACTCAAGAAAGTGATTAAAAAATACGAAAAAGTTGCAAAGCATCCCTTTAAACTCCTCCACTTGAGGCAAGATCTCATCTCTGACATGGAGAAGACAATCTACCCTTTTCCAATTCAAGACCGTAGACTCAAATTTAGAGGAGCTGATTCTCATCCCATCTGCTTCACACTCGGCTGCAAACCGCTCGAGTGAAAGAGATGCTGGAGATCACGTTCTGATGAAGCCAGCAGGACCGCATCATCTGCAAAAGCAGAAATGCGATCCTCAGGCCACCAAAACAGAGCCCCTCAACACACACTCTGTGGTCCCCCTTTTTAAATAGGGGGACCACAGCTTAGAAGTGATTTCCTTAGTTTAGATTCTATTAACTGTGGTGCAGTGGAAAGGGTATGAATGATTAACAGTTCACCTAACCCACAGAAGTCAGACCAATTGCATTTGAGAGGGAAATATACAAACATAAGTAGGCCACATAAATAAACTGTTTATTAAGTTCTGACATGGTGATTGTGCCCATTTAGATGGGTTGAAACACGGACATAAAGACAACCATCAGCATTTTATCTGAGAACACTGAGCAGATTTGGATGGGTTTTCATCCCAAAAATCCAGGCAGCAGATGAACACGTTTACATAATTAAGAAAATAATCAAAAAGCTCATTCATCAAGTGTCATTATAGCAACAACAGAAAACATTTTATTTGTCTCCACAAGGCGATTTACATAAAACTTAATGACCATGATTCAAGCCCAGGTTGGATCTGTCTTGCAGCCTGATAGCATTAGATGTAGGAAAACCATGTTATCATAAAACTGATCATAATGTAAATATTTGATAATTAATGCGTGTTGTTATTTAAAGATCTGAATTGTCAGATGTGACCAGGAGTGCCTGATTATGGAAGATACACACCACCATTAGGTTTCCTGTAAAAACATACAAAACAGAGCTGGTTGTGTAGCTTAGCTGGGTGTTTAGATGGAGCACCAACATCAGCCCTAACCCCAATCCTAACCAACAAGCAGTCTGTTATATGTTCTCTTAACTTTTGGATAATGTTCGACTTTATGATGCCTAAAACTAGATGTTTATGCTAAGCTTTAAATTCAGATTTTTTTCCAGTCCAAAACGGTGCAATCTTGCAGAAGGTTTCTATTGATGTATTTACTCTCTTCTCTCTTCATTGATCAGATGCCTATGGACAGCACGCACATTCAAGTTTCTGCATGAAAAATCAAGAAAGTACATGCACTGCAAGGATGGCGTTGTTTAACTTGGTTCATGTGCTTTTCCACTGATATAACTTCGCTTTAGAGTTAATCAGTCTGCACAGAGACGTGTGCCATAATTAACAACCGCTCAGCTTCTCGAAATACGAATAGTGCAAAAGGCTTGAAGATTCGTCTGTAAAATAATAAAGGTCACGTTGGCATATTACATCTGGCTTACCTTCTGCTCCTGGAGCTCCTTCCTAGTGTTTTTATGTGCCAGTAGTCATTAGACTTGTGAGTGGCCTCACGCCGTAAAGTGCCATCTTCTCTGATTTGGCTGCTCTGAGGTCAGGTGGAACATGAATGCGTCGTTGTGAGGCCACTCAGCATCAAGAGAGAGGGAAAAACCGAGCCTGAGTGTTTGCTCCTCTGAGATTTCAGACAGATGGGATGGGACTTCAGAGCATTATGGGCTTCCCAGTTTGCACATTTCGCTCAGTTTAAGCAGAAGACTTAGCCAAATTAATCAGTCATGTTTTTGATGTGGCAGCAGTATCACTCGTCATGCTGTTAGTATTTCATTTCAATTGGGGGAAAAAATGCTAAAGTAATCACTGTCTAAGAGCGAAATATCAGCGAGGAGAATACACTTACAGCCGTTTAATGTAATAATGCACGCATCAAGCTGTACTCCGCCATGCATGACAACCTCATTTGTGTAGGTTGATTGTGATTCAAACATTCTCTCAAAATGTCTTAGATTGCAAATGAGCACCCCCGTGCACTTAAATCCATGTAAATATGTGTGTGAGAGAATGAAGTCAGTGTTTCTGTGTGATGCGTTTATTCTGCTGTTTCTGTGTGCGGCAGGGAGTGGATGGGGCAATCTAGGGAGATGTATGAAATAAAATCCTGTCAGCAGGGTGTGAGATTTAGCCTCTAATTATAGAAATAAAACAAGCTCCAATCATCGCCAATCACTCTACTATAATCGACTGGTCCTTGGGAAATAGAAGCACAAATAAAGCCTTCTTGAAGGGCTCAGAATCCTTGTTTTATCTGAAAATGCTTGATGACCCGACCTTCCTCGCTTCCGTAGCTGCTGCTGTAATCCATTCCAGGGGGTAAAATGTTCTGTGAAAAATATTTGCCCTTTATAAATTTCTTCTGTCACACTTGAATGTTTGAGATCAGCAGATAAAATTCAGTATCAAACATAGATATGTTGAAAAATAAAAGTCTGATATAAGGAGTAGGGCTAATTTTTTTGAGAGTAGAGTTGTTTTACGACAGGAGACATCCACTTTGTTACTGATCCCAAGTTTGCTCGTCTGTTTGTTCTGAACTTTTTCTGTTTCCTTAAACTGGCACCCCACAGAGCGAGCCACAACACTTTAACTACAACTAAAGATGGCACCAGGTGCTTGGGTAGCTCGTCTGCTGCTCCTATTTATTTTTTTCTCACCATCGTGTTTCTAAACTTTTAGATGTCCGAGTCCTGCACTATTGTCTCATATGATCGACATGCCCTCAATGATCTCCGGAAGAACCTTGGATCTCTCCATTTTCAAAGCTGTGAGTTTGGAAGGTCCTTCGGTTCCCTGTTCGCTATGGTCTCTGCATTCCCGCTCAGCTCTCTGCATCCTTTATGGTTCCGAAGAAGGCATCACTGGTGAATGAGTCTAAGAGCTTCATGGATGAAATCTGACCCTCATCTGAAACTGGATCCACAACCCTGGCACCAACAGACTCACCTCATCCCGGTCCTCTGTTAAAGGAGCCCCGGGTGTGCCTATCATTTAATGGACCAAGGCCATCGACAGCAACGGATCCGTTGGGCCAACTTGGCTAACCTATCCTGATCGGCTTTGGCTTGCTCCCCCAACCCGGCTACGAGATGTCCGCCTCGCCCCTGAGGATTGCTCTCATGATCGTCCAATCGATTGGAAATAAAACAGCTGTTCTTCAGGAGTTTTTCATTGACCAAGTAGTAAATCTGTTCTTTATGACGGGAACTTGGGTCCAGCCTGGTGAGTCGGCCTCTCTTTCAGAACTCTGTCCATGTGATTGCTTGGTTTTAAATGAGCCCAGGCCTGCAGGTTGTGGTGGCGGCTTGCTAACATTGTTCAACTCTTCCCTTCATCTAAAACAACTCTCTGACTTGTCAGGGTTTGCGTCTGCCCCTTCCTTCATGTGTCTCCTGATGTTTGTCCATCCTCTCTAGATTCCATTCTGTGTCGCATAGCACCCTCATGTGTCCTTTGTCTGCGTCTCATTTATGTGTCTTATGTTTGTAGCCCTTTAAAGTCTATTCCTCCCAGGTCCTGTGTCATTCATTCATCCCCAGCCCTCCAGGTCTTCCTTCACGTTCTGTAGCTTCAGCCTCTTTGTCCCCAGCTCGGTGTGTGTGTGTGCCATTCCCCTGCTCAGTGTTTGTGTGTGTGTGTGTGTACGTGTCCTGCCCCAGTTGGTGGTTGTGTGTGTGTGTGTGTGTGTGTGTGTGTGTGTGTGTGTGTGTGTGTGTGTGTGTGTGTGTGTGTGTGTGTGTGCGTGCGTGCGTGTCCATTCCCCAGTTCAGTGTATGTGTGTGTGAGATTATGTGTGTCAGTATGTGTATGTGTGTGTGAGTTTATGTGTGTCAGTATGTGTATGTGTGTGTGAGTTTATGTGTGTCAGTATGTGTATGTGTGTGTGAGTCCTTCCCTCAGTCTTAGGTTTAGTTTTATGTTTTTAGGTTTATCTGCCATTCACTGGTTCTGTTTCCCCATTTAGATAATTTGTGTCACCTGCCTTCCCTCCAGCCCTCACTCCACACACCTGCTTCCTGCTTCCTTAATTGTTCTCCGTGTATTTAAGCCCTGTCTTGTCTCTGTTTGGTGTCGGTCCATTGTGGTTATTCTGTCTGTCTTCTCGAGTCTCCAGTGTTTGTCTCTAGTTTTTTTTATCCCAGTCTTCTCAAGTCGCCAGTGTTTTTGTCTCTAGTTTTGATTTTGGATTTTGGACTTTTGGCTCCCTGCCTTGGATTTATTCTTTGGTTCATCCTTCAAAATAAAGGATTTTTCTTTATTATATCACCTGCCTCGTGTCATCTTGGGTTCCTGCATTTTGGGTCCTACCAACCTCCAGCATATTGTGACATGGCTTTGTGACTCCAACCAGCTTTGAGCTGTCAGTGTTTGAACTGGGTTGTTGCACACCTGAACTCTGTGCTCGCTGCTACTGGCCACCTAAATACAACAAAGATTTTCTGAATGGATTTTCAGAGTTTTTAGCAGATTTCCTTCCAAAATATGAACTTGGGATTGTCCTTGGGGATTTTCATGTTCACGTCTGCTGTCCCTGTCTGCTGGTGAGGGAGTTTCTGGACATTTTAGACCTTTTTTGATCTTGAGCAACTGGTCAAGGATCTACCCATGAGCGGCCCCATACACTGGACTTAGTTTTATGCTATGCCCGGTACATCTCTCCCTCTACCTCTGTCATGATATTATCTAATCTGGAGGCTGGCCTATCCTCTTTCTCCTTGTCTACATGTAAGGGGGTAGATATTTGATGGACTGCCTCAATATGGTCTGTTCTGCTGCTCTAGACTCTGTTGCACCTCTAAAGATCAGGCATAAAACGACCCTGGCTAAATGATAACACCTGCACTCTCCGACGTCGATGCAGAATACTGGAACGTAGTTGGAAAAAATTTGGCTGATCTACACTGGCTCCCTGTGCACTACAGAGTGCAGTTCAAAATGTTAATTTATGCTTTTAAAGCTCTAAATGGTCTAACTCCCCTCTGCCTGTCGGAGCTGCTCTCGCCTTGCATTCCCTCCAGGTCTGCTGATCACCTACTGCTATGCGTTCCCAAAATGAGCTACAAAGCTCGGGGGCAGCGTGCTTTCACTTTCGCTGTACCCAAATTGTGGAATGCCCTCCCTCTGTCCGTGCGCCAGGCTCCTTCACTGGCACAATTTAAATCTAACTTAAAGACCTATATTTTTCATTTAGCCTTTGGTCAATGAGCACCTTTTTTTTTGCATCTTTGTTTAATAAATGTTTTAGAATTTCTGTTTTGATTTTATCTGTTTTTTATTCTTTTGACTCTATGTGTGTGAAGGTGAATTTTAATCTTGTGATTTTATGTCTGATGTTTTTACTCCATGCGGCACTTTAGTCAGCTGACTAAATGTGCTATACAAATAAATATGGTATAGTATGGTATGATAAACTGGCTTGTGAACCCAAAGAGTAGTTGTGACACCCTTGGAGGGATCAAGTGTTTGTGACAACTGGTAATGAGTTTCTTACATCACGTGTCTCAATTCATACTCATTAGAGTATTTTCTAGCATGAATGGCATGTTTAGGGTCAAAGGTCAGCCATTTTCTCCTTCACATATTTCTGGTAGAAAGCAAAGTCCTTGGATTCACCAATTAGAACTGTTACAACCAAGGGTTGTAAGTTGTTTTATGCTTTGTATGTTTATGATGTTTCGTAGTGCAGGTGCCCACATCTGATTGGTGAACCAGTGGCCTGGGGAGTGTCCTGATTGGATAATTGATGGGAGCAGACCTTTAAGAGGGATATCAACACCACCTGCAGCTAATCCTCGTTCTCTGCTCATCCCAACCTGCCACCATCCACGCAGTGTCCTGTGTTGAGTGCTGTGTTAAGACCTGTTGTTAAACTTGAGGAAAGTAGGGGTGAACCTGCCATTTAATTTCTCCATTCAGTATTCTCCTGTGTTTGTAATCAGGGAGGTAAGTTTGGTTGTATTTCTTTTTATTTTAATTTGTGGGTATGATGATCCTTAAAATTAGGGGTATTTTTGTTTTGGCCTTTGGTTCACCCTGAGTTATATTAATCCTCCCTCGCTTTTAGTTAACATAGAACTTATGTTACAACAAACCAACCCCAGACCACCACACTACCACCGCCATGCTTGACTGATGGTGTGATGTTAGTTTTATTCCAGATGTAACAAAACAGACATTGTATGAGTTACATTTATCCAGAAATCTTGGGAGTTATTACTTTTTTTCCCAGATGTGAAATGTGTCTTTGTTGCTTTGGGTGGTAAGATATTTGAGCCTTGAAAATCTCCCACGATGCCAGTTCTTCCATCCATCCATCCATCCATCCATCCATCCATCCATCCATCCATCCATCCATCCCCTTCACGTGTCCAGAGTTGGGTCCCGGGGGCAGCTGCCTAGGCAGAGAGGTCCCCGTCCCATTTTTACTGCTGAATCACAAACCCGATGTGCTTGAGATGTTTCTATGGGTTCTTTTCTCAAGCATGAGGCATGATGTGTTGCTTTTTGAGATCATCTAGCCTACCTCACATAATCAGATTCATTTTATTGTCATGATTTCTCATTTCTGCAAGTCTGGTTATAGACATTTGTGTGGTTATATTGTGTAACTGAAGTTTGTTGGAAACAGAAATCTTTTTGCTGATTTGAAACATTTAAAAGTGATGTATGCTCACAATAAAGACCTACTACTTCCTCTTTATCTATCACCACCTCTCTCTCTAGATGAAAAGAGATTTTCCTTAAAGGTATTTTTTTCTTCTTCCCTATAAGGAATGGTTTATATTCTTCTGTGGATGTTCTGTGTTCGCTCATATCCCTGTCTTTTTAATAAATGTCCATATGATCAGAATACATTCAGGCTTTGCAAGCAAACACTCTTCAACCATAAATAATTAAAGCTCCATTGGATCGTAGCATTCAGGTCTATTTTTTTCTTATCTCTTCAGGGAGGTGCAGCCTATCTACATCTTCACGTGCTCCCATCTCCCCTACTCTAACATAGGTTTAGATTCGTGTACAACTTCATAAGCTTTCGTTCTCCACAAAAGTAACGCGGACACGTTAGCATAAGAATAAAATCCTCAAAATGAGAGACAGCAGATCTCAAATCCAAGCAAAAACAAAACCAAACTGAGCACCATGAATAAACCATCTTAACTTTATCCATGCACTTTTAAGTGAGGTATTATTTATTATTTATCTGATCTTTTTGGTAGTATTTTTTCTTCATTAGTTTCTGTAATTCTCCCGTCAGTATAATGCAATCTTCTGCAATACCAGCACACATAACATGCTCCCAAAATGTTGTTGCCATAAACTCAGCTGTGGTCTAACAAGTGAAGTGAGTTTTTGAAGCTTTTGAAGTAGAAATTTCTGTCTTGTTGTGCCAGGAGATTAAAGTGATGACAGCAGTTGGTTAAGAGTAAAGAAAAATAACATCAGTGAAACTAAAATGCTCTTTTAACCAAACACCGTTAGAAGATTATAGAAGTTTCTTTTACAATTTGTCACAATTAGATTAAAAATTCACTTAATTAAATGAATGAAAATGTTTTTAACACATTGTAGCAGATTTGGTTGAAGATGTTAGAAGAATGTGTTGCTTTCATTAAATGTTTAAAAAAATCCAGGAGAGGATCAAATGAATGATGTGATAAAGTACACAGAAAGGACCTGAAGAGTTTCTGTTTGTGGATTAACAAAAACAATCCTGCTCTCCTTTGATAACCAATTAAATGCTACAATAATTGTTTTAGCTGTTAATACGATTTTTTAATAAGATTATTTATGAAAAATAAAGATTATAACAAAACCAAAAAATACATCATTTTTGGGTAGTATCTACTTCTGTTTAAATTTGATTACCAGATTAAAACCTAGTTAACATGCCAGCAGCTGTTATGAACTCATTCATGTTTAGGTAGTTTTTTGTTTTTAAAAACAAACTTTTTTTGTTCATTTTAAGCTTCTAAATGAACTTGATAAATATTGGTAAGATCTGCTACCTGCTCATTTGTTTTTGTCCATTCTGTGGGACATGAGAGAAAATACTGATATATATTGAATACTGATTCCATGTTTTATTCTTTAGTTTTATTGATTATTTTCTTTTTTAGTCACACTTTGTGCCATCTCCACACACCAGATCTGGACTGGACCAGCCCCTCGCCTCCTTCAGGACTTAATCTTTTCCAGACGTGCGTTTTTGGACAAATCTTTAGCTTTTTTGTCTTTAGTTTCCTGCCTGTATCTACTTTTGTCTGGATCCTGATCCTTATTTTAGTCTTCAACACACGATTCATTACTTGACTGTCGACTTAAAAAAATTAAGTCATGTAGCCCCTAGTCTAATGTAGACATTTATGCTACATGAAGGGGTTCTGTCGTGGAAACATTATCTAAAATACAGATATTGACTTAAAACTTAACATAAAAACAGTAAATTAGTTTTTACATGTTGAAAAAAAGAAACCATCAAAAGCAGAGACACTATTGTGGTGTCAGCACACAGTGATACTGTCATGAACAACACATGAAAATACAAACAAAAGATGGATGTAAAATAACTGCAGCCTTAAAAACAGTCATTTGTGTTTTCAGCAAACTTGTAATGTTTAATGTCAGCATTGCATGATGTAGTTTGGAGGCTGTTCCTGGCTAAAGAAGTCCTCCATATGTCAAATCTGGACACAACATGAAATGAACCAGAGAAAAGCACCAGTGGTTATGTAAGGATTTTAACTGTAATACAAAAGTAACTGTTGTATTGTAAAAAGAAGTGTCTATTTTAGTTTCGGTAAAATACTCCTGTAACAGAACATAAGACTGTGTTTTTTCCCTCCATTGCTCAGGACTAGTCTGCATGAGATATGGTCTCAAGGTCTCATGTATTCGCTTCTAACCTGCTTATTTTCAGCTCAACAGAAGAACGAAGAATGAACTCTTTTCTTTTAATTAATCAAAGAACTCTATTTTAATAAAGCTAATCCATCAAAGTGTTAGTCAATAAATAAGATGTGACCGACCTGTGAAATCAAAATATTAATTACCTTATTATAATCCTATAGAATATAAAGGTACTATGACTTTAAGTGTTCCAACAGGACTCATTTCACGTAGTGTTAAAAGGACATAACACTTTACTTTCACTGATCCAATCAGAATCTTACAGATCTGACGGAGGCGTGGTTTTGATGGTGTTTGGTAATTTTTCATTTGACAATAAACCATGACATCCGAAGTATAAAACTATGCCACGGCAGCTCTAACGCCAGTTCAAAGCGTTCCAGAGAAAGTGACGGAGTGGCCAATCCTGATCTCAACTTTTTAACCGAAAGAACAACGACAAGCTGAAAAATTTGTCGCTATTCCAACAGCGACAACAGTTACTTTCAGAATAAAAGATGAACCATCGAGACCCCGGCTTGGGTCTCACCAGACGCCAATAACTTGTCGTGTACCCGGAAGTAACTCAAAGACGGGTCTGATCGGAACAGCGGCTTTTCCTACCGGCTCGGTTGCAGAGAGGGTCCACTGGACCTCGATATCCCTGATCTACAGAGAACTTCCTGAAGGGTAGGTAGACCGGCATGATGATGTCTCATGTGTTTCTGAACTTCCGAACCAAAGCTTAATGCGAAAACAACACCTTCAGTTCCCGTCAGAACAATCGCTTCTTCGGATTTGTTGGCTCTGATTTAACATCACACGTCATCCATCCACCGTCTCATCCATTTTAATTACACCATACATTTAGTTTTGAAGTCAGTCTAGTTTAATTTGTTAGTAATAAAATTCTTAACTTTTAAACTTGACTCTCTCTCTTCTGTTGTCCCTGAGTGAATACGTAGCGGTTTTCTAATCCCTGCATTAAAAAGATCCCATCTTCTGGTTTAAATAACCCAGTGTCTATGAGATGGGATTCATACTAGATATGGATTTTTAATGTCTTATGGTCCTTAATTAACTGTAATCTATTTCATTACACTCCTTTTAGATATAGGTGGCGTATTTCTTCAGGGGACAGCGTTTTTGTCTCCTCACAATAATGTCTTTTCACTTATTGTCTATTAAATGTTTTTGCTCAACCATCCCTGTGCACTGCTTTTAAGAGATGATTGGCATCGTTTCTGAGTAATCATCATAACCTCACCTGACTCTTTGCTCTCCTGTGTCAAGGCCAGTTTTGGACGCATGTTTCCCTCACTGCTGGTTTGTAAAGTCTGGAATCTAAAGAGTGTAAATGCAGTCACCGATGGGTTTATATAACACAAGGATGTGGCAATCAGCTGCCGACCCTGGTAGATAATTCAACACTGTGAAATAAAAGCCTTGAAATGGTCTTTTGAGAGGTGCTGAATTAACTAAAGTGCAAATTACATCGCAAAAGGCTTTATTACAGCTTTCATGGCACAGCAAATGACAGCTGGTCACAAAAGACTCAGGTTTATGTTTTTTTTTCACCCCGTCTCTGCACGATTAAATATTCTGTTTACAGATTTCCAGGGTGGTGTTCTTCTAGTCACATCAGGAATCTCCTTCTGTAAACATCATAAAGGAAATGTGCACAAACACACGAAATTGTTGAAAGCAATGATATAAATAGGAAATTTCAGGAATATATATACAGATATATGATTCATGACAAATTAAAAAATCTTCCTAAAACTTTTCATGATTGTGCTCCACCCAAAGGGTTAAGATCCAGAAGAACCTGAGACATCAAAGTAAAACCAGAGGAATTCCAATGGTTTTAGCCTAAACAGGGTTATCTTATCAAATAAGTACTTCCTGCACATAAATCGCTACGAAAACCCAGATGACAACAATTCTCACGCTCATTTGCTTATCTTAATACATCTGGACCTAAGTGTACATCGAAATGTATAAAAGTCTAATGTCAATGGAGACTGGTGGGGTATTTATTTCTACATTGGGCAGAACTGCATCCCAAAGTAAATGATGCTGATGTGAACTGATTCAAAAAGGTTTGGTATCAAACAATTCAGAGTTAAATATGAGTCTGAATTCCAACTCAAAGTTAAGTAGATGACATCAATATAACGGTTGATTGTGTCAGTGTATTATAACCCATTGGTCAGCTAAAAGGAAAGAATTAAATGGTGAGACACCCAAAACAACAGAATTTACGTGACAACTCCAATCTAAGGATTACTGTCTCATCCAAGGACACTTCAGGACAGGTTAGTGTGTGTGAGGCTATTGATCTAAGCCCTGATCTTCCAATCAAAGGCAGATCTGTGAAGTTATGAACCGTACTGCATTCTGGGAGAGTGAAAAATACTTATAACTTGCTAGAAAAAGACTGAGAGCCTTTAAAAAAATCTCTATAACTAAATGAGAAGTGCTTTATATGTGTGTGCTATGTGTTTACACTCTAAACAATGCTGCTAATCAATAAGAGCCCCCCAAAAAACTGTTTTCTTTTGAATATGTCTGCTCTGATGCCAGCTGGAACCTTAAAATGACTTCAGTGAGGTGATAAAGAGTAGTCTCCTCATCAGTGGTTCTGCCTCCTGCTGGTGCCTCCATGTGGGTCGGGAGTTTCTTCGGCGGAACTGGATTCATTCATATTGTCCCTGAAATGTTTACTCCAGAGCTACAGGTCTCACTTTACATTTATGTGTAATTATATATGAAAGAAAGCGATTGAACAGACTAAATGCCACATTTTTAATGAGTGTAACACTAGAGCAGGGTGGGAACGTAAACATTGTGTTTTAATGGATCAGATCACTTTAGAGAAACTTCTATGTTGCATAGTCTCAGGCCCTGTCCACACGTAGCCGGGGATCTGCCAAAACGTAGATATTTTTCTACGTTTTGGCCTGTCATCCACACGAAAACGGAGTGTTTTCACATGAAAACGGATCTTTTTAAAAACTCCGGCCAAAGTGAAGATCTGCGTTTTCTCCGTTTTGGGTGTCTGCGTGTGGACGGACAAAACCGGAGTTTTAAGGTCCGCAACGTCACTTTCCGCAACAAAAAATGCTGACATCAAGTGTGCGACCTGTGTTTACACTAGCCGACAGCATGGATGCCCTCAGAGCTGCGCTCACTTTATTAATTGTCCAAGCGCTTTTTGCTAGTTTGTTTTGCAAGAGGAATTACTGCTCCTTGCAGAAGACCACAGACGAAGGACGAGGTTAAGAACGGGGGAAGTACTGCCGCCTACAGGTATGGCATGTCCTTAACAACGTATTTATCCGGGTACGTGTGGACAGAGTTTTTTTTAAAACGAGGTGGTGTGGATGCAAGTTTTTGGAGGGGCGGATATTCGTTTTTAAACAAACCCGGCTACGTGTGGACTAGGCCTCAGTGTGAGCAGTCTGGGTGGCTTGGTGCTGATTTTAATCAGCAGGTGTGTTGCAACCTGGTAGGTGTTAAATTAAAGACAATGGTGTAACAAAAGGAGGTGTATGCATGGTCTTACATAAACAGACAAAATTAAACTAACTGTCAGGGATTACCCTCTGGTTAAACTATTTTAACAAACAAAAGAGAGTCCTAACCAAATCTTAACTCAAAATAAACCACTCTCTCAGCTTTGAACTGAAAGTGAGCACCAGGCTGTTCATCTAAATCACAAAAATCAAAGGGCTATTCAAATTATTTACCAATAACTAAAACTTGGACTCAAGGCCACTGCTAAAAACCACTTTTTCATATTTTTAAATACTTTTCCTGAGCCAATATGTGCTAAATGACCCTTTAAAAGGTTAATGAAAGGCCTCTCGTACTCCCACCAGCCGCTGTGCCCAGAAAACCGCATTTGCAACTTTAGACTGGTGGGTCGCCATCTTTTGGACTTAGAAAAAAAAATGGAGCTGACATAGCTGGTGCTGCAGTCTTCCTCCAGCACATTTCATGCATGTTTTTGTTATGGTCTGCATCTGTGTCTCCCCTCATGTGTCTCCTTGTGTTTTCCATCCCTCTCTAGGTTTTCCTTTTGTGTAATAAGTAATTATAGGCAGCACACTTTAAACATTATTGCTCACTATAGTGAATAGATGAATGTTCTGTTTTTCAGGGATTTCGAAATCAAAAAGAAATTGAAAACTATTCTACTGCTTTTATTAAGTAATGAAAATTTTTGTGTGAAGAATCGTGATGCATTTCAGACTCAAATCGAATCGTTAGGCAGATAATCGGAATCGGATCGAATCGTGAGGCAGGTAGAGATGCACACCACTATTGAACACATTTTATAAGTCATCAGAAACTTATAAATAACTCGTGATAGAATAAAGTTACGTTCAAACCAAGCACATCATTGTTTTTCTTGTGAAATTCCAAAATAAGTTTGATGTGTCACATGACCCTCTTCCTATTGAAAATAAGCAAAAGTTGGATCCGAGATGGCCGACTTCAAAATGGCCACCATGGTCACCACCCATCTTGAAAAGTTTGCCCCCTCACATATACTAATGTGCCACAAACAGGATGCTAATATCACCAACCATTCCCATTTTATTAAGGTGTATCCATATAAATGGCCCACCCTGTACTTCATTTACAGGGACTTTACGGAGTTTTGAATTTTTATGCTCTCGATTGCCCCCTCAGGCCAAAAGCGTAACGGCAGCTTCAATAGTAGGCTCGTGCACGAGGCGTGCATGCTGTACGTGCACACTCCTTAATGAAAATAACAGCTGAGACAGTCCTGTGTGTGTGTGTGTGTGTGTGTGTGTGTGTGTGTGTGTGTGTGTGTGTGTGTGTGTGTATGTGTGTGTGTGTGTGTGTGTGTGTGTGTGGCCCGGAGGACAGAGGACAGGAGAACGTGCAGCTACTTAATTAAATAATTTGGTTCTGTACGTTTCTCTTCAGCACAGCCAACAAAGGTTTATGGTGGGTCAGTCCTCCTGCATGCTCAGATCATTCCCTTCCCTTGCTTGAAAAATTGTTCCAAAATGAAAGTTGAACCCACATCTTTTTTATCTGTGAATTCAATGCCGTTTGGCGAGTCTCAAATAAAAATTTGGGCATCTTACATCCATAATCGAACATGGGTCCCCCGCACGAGAGTCTGATGTCTTACCAGGTGAGCTAAAACGCCAATGGCATCTTTTGTATCTGTAACTTTCATATTCTTGATGACAGCTGAAACAACGGTTCGGAGCGAAAATGGCAATTTTGTTGCTAATTTGCAGGAAATATTTAGAAGAAAGTAGCTAAGTGTCCTCAGAAATGTAGCTAGGTTCATCACTAGGCGTTAGGAACAGCGACAAAGTCACTGAGTTGGCACTACCTCACTCTCTGCTGCTAAAGCCACGGATAGCAAATGCTACGGGCTATGCCTGAGCGTGAACGCGCATGAAGCAGCCTGCTTGACCCGAGCAGCTCTCTTTTTCTGTGATTTTACAGGAAAACAGGCAATCACAGTAAAAATGCCAGGGCTCATTCTACAGGACCAGGGCATTGCAGGAGAATGTATGAAGAAGAAATTTATTATTTCTATACATGTTTTGGCTGTCAAACTTCCATACTGCCCCTTTAAACCACAAGTTAGCCATTTACAAGCCTAAGATCCCCTGAGCTGTTTCAGTGCGGTAAAGACAACAACACAGATCTGCACCCCTCATCTAACTGGAAGGTGCAGGATTTTAAAGACTGCTACAGCCAAGCTGTAATCAGGTTTGACGTTCAGCTGCACCAGCTTCAGTAAGGGAGGTGGGGGCAGAACTGCTTTTAGGCATGCCCCTGTCCAAGGTGCTGAAACGAATGGAGCTGAAGCAGGAGTTGGATTTGGTTCTGCAAGTGGAGCTCCAGTTCTTTGAGTCTGACAAGTGAATAATAAGGTGATTAACAGAGTTCTGCAGAGCTTGATGAGCTGCTGAGAAGATTAATCATCCGCTGAATCAGGTGTGTTGGAGGAGCAGAGAAACAACTAAAACATGCAGGACAGTGGCCTCCCAGGACCAGGATTGGTCACCCCCTTAAAATTCTGAAATTTCTTTGCTAGACCAGAATTGCAGATTCCTACCATGGCTGGGACCCAAAGGTTATCTTATTCCAGACCTAACTCAATCAGCTGGCTCAGACCCAGTTTAGCCAGTGTTTGATGCACAAATGCATTTTACTACATGTAAAACATATAGTAAAGAATATATTTTAAAAAATTGTTAAGCAATATTAAAATATATGTTTGTAGACATACATTTCATAATGTGATTCAGTCCTGATTTCAATAACGGTATTGTTATGGCTGCCAGCCTGGCCAGTGGGATGCATGAGCCAAGGTCACCCAGCCCTGGTGATCAAGGCCTAGTCCACACGTAGCCGGGGTTTTTTGAAAACGAATATCCGCCCCTCCAAAAACTTGCATCCACACCACCTCTTTTAAAAAAAAACTCTGTCCACACGTACCCGGATAAATACGTTGTTAAGGACATGCCAGACCTGTAGGCAGCAGTACTTCCCCCGTTCTTAACCTCGTTCTTCGTGTGTGGTCTTCCGCAAGGAGCAGTAATTCCGCTTGCAAAAACAAAAAAGCAGAAAGCGCTTGGACAATTGATGGATCGGGTAGTGACAGAACGCAGCTCTGAGGGCTTCCATGATGCCGGCTAGTGTAAACACAGGTCGCACATGTGATGTCAGCATTTTTTGTCGCGGAAAGTGAAGTTGCGGACCTTAAAACTCCGGTTTTGTCTGTCCACACGCAGACCCCCAAAACGGAGAAAACGCAGATCTTCACTTTGGCCGGAGTTTTAAAAAAGATCTGTTTTCGTGTGAAAAAACTCTGTTTTCGTGTGGATGACAGGCCAAAACGTAGAAAAATATCTACGTTTTGGCAGATCCCCGGCTACGTGTGGACAGGGCCCAAGACTGACACTGCTCCTCCTCCTCCTCTCTTCCAGGCTGCTGAGGAGCACAGTTGAGCTGAATCCTGTTGATGACCCACACCTGGGATAAAAAGGCTGTGCCTTCAGCAGTCTGGGAGGCAGCACTGCAGGGGTTTTGATGTCCTCCAGGCGTCATTTTGTTTTCAACCCCTTCATTTGTGATGAGTTTTAACTCTCAAAGTTTTAACTCTGAGTGATGAGCTTTTAAAGGGTTAAGCTCTGAGGGATCCAGAGGGATTGTTTTAAAGGTTAACTTGGTGATGTAATTTTATTGACTTTGGTTTTAAAACACCTTCTGTTTGGTAAAACTTTTAACGTAAGTTTTAACCAAGTGTTTTAAGTCAATAGATTGTTTTAGAACTTTTATCAACTCTGTAGATTTTGAAACACCTTCTGTTTTGGTGAAACTTTTAATATGTTTTACCCCAAGGGTGGTTAATGTTGGTAACTGCTTTTTTAATGTTAACCTTTTTGAGAGTATTTTTTTTATTTTTGTTTTGCATTCTTAATAATGTTCGCCATCTGTTTGCACTTGTTTTTAGAACCTTTTATAACAATTAAACTCATTTTAACCCCACTGTTGCATTTCTTATGTTACCCCCTCCACATTTTAACATCTCCTGTCGGGGACGCAACAGGTCAATTCACTGACATATTTTTTCAGTGAAGATATTTACTGTGCAGCTGTAAGATTTACAGAAACTTCTGGTAATCAGAACGTGTGACGCTGTTTCCTCACCACCTTTGCTCTATGTTCCTTTTCTTAAACATTGATTTAAGCAATATTATTTAATAATGAACTGATAAAAGCAGAGATCTTGATTTTTATTTGCCTCTCTTTAGCCCATTTAAAGCAGGGAAAATGCCCTGGTAGCTAAATATGAAAAAAAAAATCAACTCCTGCAGCTATAAAACATGACCACACCTTCCTTAAATGGATGCGAGTGACCTATCGCTGGATAAGTCCATAGTCTGATATTTTTGTCTTGCAAATTTGCACATTTTATCTAGGTGGACACACCTCATGGCTGGAAATCATATGACGGTAGGTAGGGGACAGTTTTCACCCAACACCAGTAGACTCTGAATCTTTTCCAACAACACCAAACCTTCAAAATACCATCAATTTAGATATTTTTTTTAACTTGTTTAGTTTTGACATAAGTACTTTCTCTGGCTTGTTCTGAACCTTGCAACTGTAATGTATTGTTGCAAATGTATAGGGGAATGAAAAGCAGTCACAATGTTGCTCTCTGTGTCATGATTAGCTCATAGCTGATCTCAGAATAGCTCTTGTGGCTGTAACAGGACAGCAGCTGTTTGGAATACTGATGACACATCAGAAAAGGACAAACACTGTCCTGACAGCAGTGAACAGCTGCTCTGTCCGGTGATACTTGTGTGTTTGTCCGGAGTAATGTGGCCGTTCAACCTGCTTCCAGACCTCAACAGGTGAACCAAAGGTTCTATTACAGGACATCCAACTCAGCAGGCTTAGATCAGATGAAGTTGGGGGAGGAGACTTCTCTGCATGTTTCTGAGTGAAAACATCCAAACAGAAGTGGTAAACTCATCATACTTGGACAGAATCAGTTTAAATCTGTCAGTGCTCTGGAACATTCACATCCTCAATTGTTCTGAACGGTTGCTTGGTGACGAAGACTACAGAGCAGCAGCTCATAAGCTAGAAGTTTCTTAGCAACTAAAGTAAAAGGAATAAATGTGCAGGTAAAAATGGATAAGAAAATTTAAGTAACTCTCCAAAAATGCATAGACATTTTTTTCTTAAATTTGCAGAGCTTTAGTGCTCAAACATACTGAATGAATTATCTACGTTTCTGAGTTTTGAAGTGTGCATAGGTAAGGGAAAACGGAATTGGAGTGCTGTGAGAAAACAGTCGAAAGAATAAAAAAAAACTGATGATTTAGAAATAAATGTTATGCATCAGATGCATTTAGTTTAGTAGGACATGTGCAGAAATTAGCAGCTAAATCCACAACATGCTCAACCTCTGAAGGGCTCAGATCTGGGCTTGATGTGGTAAAAATTGCGGATTTCAGCTCATTAAATAAAAGTTGTAATTAATATAGATTAAAGTGATAAATACAAACATTTATTGAATCACTTTATTTTTGTTGTCAGATTATGTTAGATTTTCACTCCTTTTGCATATTTTTCCAGCACCGCAGCGTTCCGTGCTGTCATGGAAACTGTAGTTGACACGAGGGATCAGCTCGCACCTCATATGTGGATTGTGTTTAAATTTAACTTAGCTGAGTTAAGCTAGCAGATGGTTTTGTATGCATGAGTTCTGACAGTGAAAATCCACTGGAGGCAAACATGCCCTAGTTGTCACTGTTGGAGTTTGATGTTTGCAAGAAAAAGACTCACTTTTTTGGGGCGAAACATAACGTGACAAACATGACTTTGGGACAAGAAGTTTGTCCTGTTTTCTATAGCTCATTTGCATTTTTTATGGCAAACCACAGCAGAAAATTTCAAAATGACACCTTATCTTTCTCTGCATGATTTTGTTAACAAATTAATTAAAGATGGCGTTTAATTCGGGAAGTCTACACTGTTCAGGACAATTTTCTTTTAAAATCACATGTTCAAAGTGTCTTTTGTCCTTATTAAGTCATACTTTGCAACCTTTTTATATTTTAAAAATCATTTTATTGAGCCAGTGTGTGCTAAAAGGACCCTTTACAGCAGGGGTGGGGAACCGTTTTCTTATAAAGGGCCATTAAATTTTTTTAATAGTTCTCTGAGGGCCATGCGATAATAAACACATACCAAGTGATGCAATAGAAAGAGCAATTTAAAGTCTATAACTACTGTGTTCTAAGCCTGGGAATAGCAGAATTTTTGCACATCAGACCCACCTAATGAGATGGCTGGAACTGTTTTTCTTTGGAGAGGCGTTTGATGTCAGCTGGTAGGGTTGAAGATGCTATTCGAAGCTGGTTTTCCAAGTTTGAGTCAGTCAGTCTTGAGCAGAAGCGACTTTTTGCAAGTGTCAGTTTTGAGAAGAACTGTTCACATTTGTATGTTGTCCCAAATATGTATCCTCAGGTTGGGAAAATCCTCTGCACAGATGTACAGTTTGTAAAAGTCCAGCAGAGAGAGGTTGTCATACTTAGCTTTGAGCTCGGTGTCATTTTGCAGTTCAAATATTTCCATTTGAAGGTTGTCTGGCACATCAGATGGTTGCACATTAAACGGTGTAGCAAAGATGTCCAGTGCCTTTTGAATATTTTAAACATCTTGAAACCTGTTGTCAAATGCCTTAATGAGTTTGGCACACTCAACAGCATATTCAGTTGTAACATCAGGATTTTGCTCTTGCAGGGTCGGAAAGTGCACTGTGTTTCCCTTGCCAGAGCTTTAACTTCATTTCAAATGAAGTGACATTTGAAAACAGGGAGCTGATGAGCTGGTTGGGACCTTGCAGCTTGATTTTTAGTTCTGACAGGTGCTTGGTGATGTCCACCATAAAGGCCAGGTCACTGAGGAACTTGTCATCACTGATCTCCATGACAAGTTTCCCCTTCATCTCCATGAGATGTCTGACTTCTTCCCGCAGTTTATAAAACCATACAAGCATATTTGCACAGCTCAGCCAGCGCACTTCACAGTGATAAACAAGATCTCCGTAATCTGACTCAAGCTCGCAGAGGAGCTATTTGAACTGGCGGTTGTTCAGCCCTCTGCTTTTGATGAAGTTTATGGCTGACACAACGGTTTTCATTACATTGTTTAGCTTCAGGGAATGTGCACAAAGACTCTCTTGATGTATGATACAGTGGCAAACAATTAAATCACTTGCATCCAGACCCAAACAGCTCATTTCTTTTTTTACCAATGCAGTCAGTCCTTTCTGACCTCCAACCATTGCAAGTGCTCCATCAGTGGCGATCTTGCTCAGCTTTTTGAATGGCAGTTCAAAATTGTTCATTGCCACAACAACTTGTTGAAACAAATCTTCACATTTAGTAGTGCCGTGCATGGCTTGCAAAGACAGCAGCTCCTCCGCTGTTTCAAAATCGACCGTAATTCCACGCACAAAAATTGCTAGCTGTGCCGCGTTAGTGATGTCTGTCTCATCACAGGCCAAAGAAAAATACTCAAAGTTTCTTGTAGTGTCCTTCAGTGAATTTTTAATATCTTGTGCCATATCAGCAATCCTATCAGACACGGTTCTTCGAGACAAACTGATGCTTTGAAATAATTGCACCTTGTGGGGGGCGAGCAGCTCTGCGGCAGCTATGAGGTACTCCTTTACAAACTCTCCTTCAGCATGTGGTTTCAGCTTCTTTGCTATTAATGCACTCACCTCGAAACTTGCACGCGTAATATTCTCTCTGTCAGTCTGTGGACGTGAGAAAGCTGCTTGTGGAGCAATCAAACTCTGACGAAGAGCACTTATTTTATCCAAGCTCATTTGTCCTTTTAACTCCGCAAGTTTACCATGTTTTGAAGTGTAATGGCGCTCGAGATTCACCTTTTTCATTACTGCCAGCGCATCACCACAAACTAAGCACACTGGCTTGCCTTTCACTTCAACGAAGAAAAATTCATTTGTCCATTTTAGCTGGAATCCACGGCATTCTGCATCCACCTTCCTCTTCTTGACAGCAGCCATGATTTACGCTTAGTCGTCTGTCTCAATCACATAATGACGTTCATCTCATGGTGCATTCACTGACGCTGAGCCTAACTCGGACATACAATTCCATCTGTTTAATCGCTGAAAAATAATTATTTTTCCCCCAACTTTCTAAAAAAAATATTCATTGATCAATTCTAAAGGTTTTTGGTCTGGCGGTCCGGTTAAAATGGTCTCGCGGGCCGTATACGGCCCTGAGGCCGAACGTTCCCCACCCCTGCTTTACAGGGTTAGGGAGAAGTCACTCAGACCCCCTACCGCCGTCATTGGTCAGAATCACACATTTGCAATTTCAGAGTGCCGGTCTGCTCTGTTGAAAAAGAATGGAGCTGACATACCGGGCACTGCAGTCTGGTTCCAGCACGGTTCCTGCATGTTTTAGATCATGAACACAGCTGGTTTGTTTAGATTTAGTTGTGAATCACTCCTGCAGACATTAATGACGGCTGAGGAGACATCAGCTGTTATATTAAAGATACACAGTAAAGAGATATGTTCTACTAAATGGACACTAGGGGGTGCTAAAAGCAAGCAAAACTGCCAAGTGTGCCTTTAATGGTGATTCAATAGAAAAATACAATAATACATGTCAATATAAAAACATTTTTTATGGTTGAAAATAACCTTAATCAAAATTACTCAAAATCCCAGCCTTTCATTGTGAATACTTAGTCAATTGCCAAATTTTCTTTGATCTATTTTCATCAAAAATCTTATGGCATAAACAAATAAAATAAATTATGATATGGTAAATTTTTTGTTATAAAGTATCTAATACCTGATTAAAGATTCAATTCAATTCAATTCAAGTTTATTTATATAGCGCCAAATCACGACAAGAGTCGTCTCAAGGCACTTCACATAATAAAAATTCCAATTCAGGTCAGTTCATTAAGCCAATCAGAAATAATGTTTCCTATATAAGGAACCCAGCAAATTGCATCAAGTCACTGACTAGTGTCAGTGACTTTACAGCAATCCTCATACTAAGCAAGCATAAAGCGACAGTGGAGAGGAAAACTCCCTTTTAACAGGAGGAAACCTCCAGAGAATCCTGGCTCAGCATAAGCAGCCATCCTCCACGACTCACTGGGGATCGAGAAGACAGAGCAGACACACACACACACACACACACACACACACACACACACACACACACACACACACACACACACACACACACACACACACACACACACACACACACACATACACACACACACACACACACACACACACACACACACACACACACACACACACACACACACACACACACACACACACACACAAAGATCAGAATTAACTTACATAAACATATGTTAATTCAGTATAAAAACAAAAAAACATAGAAAACAGCTCATTTGAAAGAATGTCGCTCTACTTTTGTAAAAATATATTTTGAGTGGCACAAATAAATAACATTTAAAACTTGGCAATTTGTTTTTGCTCTTTTGTACATCAGAAAATCAAAAATAAAATGAATGTACTTAATAAAAGGTATATATGGAGTTTTATTGCACCTACGTTGGGTTTTCTAAATGACTAATTTTATTTGTTTTGCATCATTAACCCTCAGGCTCAAAATAAGTTTTGATAAAAGGATGAACAACTAAGTCCTTCAGAGGTGCTTCTGAGTAAAAAAAATGCTCATGAAATACATATGTGGAGTAACCAGGTAGGTAGGTTTTAATGTTGCAAATCTGCAACGCCTGCCTCCAGAGGGTTAAGTCTTTACTTTTTGTTTTCTTCCGCTGATGGGGAATCCATCCCTCCGCTTTTCGCCTATTGTTCAAAGTGGAGCCTTGAAGGTAACATGTCGGGAAAAGAAGTCCAGATATCCCTCTTCCCAGCATTCCCAATTCAGTAAGGAAGCTATTTGTGTCTTCCATTAAAATCTTTGGTGGAAAGCAACCAGAAATAGAAGTTTTCATTTTCCATTTGTGCAAAAGCTGTAAAGTTAATACCTGCCATCAGCAAAGAACGACAAACCAAAATCTCTGCAACTACTCTTTTGAACTGTAATAAATTCAGCTGGAATAAAAAAAAAACACGGTCTTGGAATATCAAAAATACTATTTTTCTTACTGTTTGTTATACATTTGAACCAGTATGTTAAAACATCCTAATAAACCCATTAATTTAAGGCTGACTCCAGATCTGTGTTTGTTTTTAGTGAATCAGAAGCAAAGTCAGTCAGCTCTAACAGCAGAAGATTTAATCTCTGAAATGTGTTTTGTTTCTGCAAAAAGAGAGAAAAATAAAGGTTTGTTGAATAGCATTAGTCTCCCATGAAACCTTTCAGGTTTTAAGGAGGTCTTTTGGAACAAATCCAAAGGTTTGAGTGGGTTCAGGAAATATGAAACAGAAAAGCTCATGGCTGACCAGTTATTAAACCACCACGCTAGCCTCAAAGGCAGGTCTATAAATAGCTCTTCTTCAGGTTGAAACTATAGGCTTCAGTCAGATTCGGACTGGACCTGAACTGGTCTTGTAGGACAGAGGAACACAGTCTGACTGGAGCTCATGGGTGTTGGAAGTCTGGACACCATTTTTACTGCTAACTGTGGCCTTCCTTTTGCAGGCATGTGGGTTTCTCTGAGACAGACAGTCTGTTGAATATTCTACCACCAGCAGGTTGACACAAGGACTCGGTAATAGCCTCTGTAATTAGAGACCTCAACTGGTGAAAGGCTCATAAAGCACAGCTGTGTCAGCCTCATTCCTGATCAGTCTTTTGCACTTGGACTCCTACTGCTGTGTGGGTTTGCTAAATGCTAATATTTTCTCTCTCCTTTCTGCAGATCACTGAAGCAACACGAATTTCCTTCATGCTGTAGTTTAAAAAACAAAATGTCTTTTGTTTTTTTCTCCATGTCCTGTTCGGCTGTGAAGCAAACAGAATTGATGTCTGAATGCTGGTGACAAGCCTTACAGATTTACTGTCAGGTGGGGCATAAAAGCTGCTGCTATAATGTTACGTCTGATACTAAAAACGTTATTGTCAGTGTTTTTGGATGCTTTTTAATTCTGACCAGACACGGAGACCGAGGTGAAAGAGAAAGGAAGAGACCAACGGAAAAAAAGAGGGGGAAGGGGGGTTCCACAAAAATAAACACTCAATGATGAAAGAGTCTGCTTCTAGACCTTCAGAAAGAGAAAAGACAAAAAAGGGGCACACAACAATACAACAAGAGCAAAATATCACTGCATCAACCTGATGAGGAAATATAAAATCAACATTGTTTTACTGAACAATCACACGATAATAAATCACAGTGCATTTAGTGCCAACCACAGCCTTAAGACATGTGTTGAAAATGCCCAAGTCCATACTTATGAGCAGTGTTGGAAGTAACGATGTTTAAGTATAACGGCGTTACTAACGGCGTTGTTTTTTAGGTAACGGAATAATGTAATTAATGACTTTTGCACTGTTGCAACGCTGTTACCGTTACTGGGGATGGAAGGTTGTGTGTTACTATGTGCTTGTCGAACGTTGAGCAACAGTGTGAGGCTTTCTGACCGCCACACTTCAGCTGCAGCCAGGGAGAGAGAGGTGTCGGTAACTCACTTACAAACACGATGATGATTGGCCGGGTGGGCGGAGACCCTCACTGTCTCAGTCACTGCATGGTGTAGACCCAACAGAGCTGTGATGGGAATAATGCCGTTTAAAATAACCACGTCACAAAAAAAATAATTTTCAGTAACAAGCAAACTAATTAATTACTGTCTTCTTTTATCAAAATGTTGTTTCTGTTAATGATAAGAAAATGCGTGTGTTGAAGCTGTCATCAGCTGATCAGGAGCTAAAGAGGCAGATGTTTTCATCCAAGCGCATCAAGGACGAGGAAGACGTGATGAATATCTACGGCTGCAGGTGTGGATCTGCAGCCGTGCCCTTCTTAGCGTGACAGTGGGGCGTCCCGAAGGTCCGCTCACCTGTTCACCGCTCAGACGTCCTGATCTTCTACCTTCCTAGATAATCCAGCTGTAACCTGGTTCTGATCATGTCTTTAGTCCCGCTGTAACACTGATGCATCAGGCTCAGACGTCATGGAGCTCAGGAGTTATTAGTACTACCTGTGTTTGTTTACCACCCAGCTTCAGCTCTTCTGTGTTTGGGTCTGACCCAAGTTAGTATATGTAAGTCCTCCATCAGGCTTGTGCCTCTTCTAGTGTCATTTTAAAGGATATTTATTTATTTAACCATTACTAGATTAGCAGCAACAGAAATGCTACTAAAACACATAATTATGTGAAACTGGAAAAAATTAAACACTGTGCAAAATTACATTTATTTCTGTAATTTAACTAGACTGAGAGACCATGTAAAGCAGGCATGGGGAAACCTGGTCCTCGAGGGCCGGTATCCTGAACGTCTTTGCCCCAACACTTCTGATTCAGTGGCTGATTCACCTGTTCAGCAGCTCATCAGGCTCCACAGAAGCCCATTAATCACCTGCTGATTGAAATCAGGTGTGATGATGCAGGGTTGAAACAAAAATATGCTGGATAGTGGCCCTCGATGGACCAGGGTTCCCCACCCCTGATTTAAAGGCTCAGGAACCTTTACAGGTGTTTCTATTTGCAATTTAAAATTTTTGCTGATTGGGGTCTTGTTAAATATCACACAGTGACCTTTTAATAGTCTAGATAAGTGTAATGTTCCTGTTAGTAGTTCCTCCTGTTAAGTGCTTTTTTATTTAAATTATTCAGGTTTATAAAAAACATTTGGACATACATTTTATTATGTATTTTTCTTGCATTCTTTAATGAAAAAAGTAACTAAGTAGTTATTTTTCTTGGTAATTAGTTACTTTTATAATCTCGTAACTCAGTTAGTAAGGGAGTTACTTTTTAACAAAGTAATCATTAACTATAACTAATTACTTTTTAAAAGCAACATTCCCAACACTGCTTATGAGAGCATCATGTGAGCACCTGTGTGTGTACACATGCTTGTACATGTAAGGTTTCTCTATAGGAGCGTACAATTGTGAGTGTGATGGGCCACAGATCTGCACCTAAAGATGCGTAGTAGATGGGGGAAGCTTTCCAAAATTTGTTATTTTAATGTATTATCCCATTTTTACGATGTACAGTTTAGAACATGAGAAAAGGCCTCAGGTTTGATTCAAGAACCAATCAGACTTCTGTCTAAATAGTGTCAGACAAAAGGTCTTAGGAAAAGCTCCATCAGACAAAAATGTCTCAGGAAAAAGGGCTGCATGGTGGCACAGTGGTTAGCACTGTTTCCTCGCAGCACGAAGGTCGCAAGTTCGAAACTCGGCTGCGGCCTTTCTGCGTGCAGTTGCGTGTTCTCCCCATGCATGCGTGGGTTTCCTCCGGGTTCTCCGGTTTCCCCCACAGATCACAACATGCCCTATAGGTTATAAATTGTAAGTCACTTTGGATAAAAGCGTCTGCTAAATAAATAAACATAAAAAAGTCTTTCAGACAAAAAAGTCTCCTGAAAAAGTCCATCGAGTCAAAAGGTCTCAGAAAGAACTTCATACCAAAAGGTCTCTGGACAAATTCAATCAGACAAACGAGTTTCAGAAAAAAGTACTTTGGGAAAAAAGGGTCTCAGGAAAAACTGCATCAGACAAAACGGTCTCAGAAAAAAAAAGTCTTTCAGACAAAAAGTCTGATGGGTTTTTGAATGAAACCTGATGTTTTTTCCCTTATGGTTTGATGTCTGACACCTGAGAATGTTCTAATATGTACACATTTAGTGTTTTAAAGCACACCAAACGTGTTTGATCTTACCACCATGCAGCTTAATCTGAATGATGTCCTGGCAAATCAGTTTTAGGGAGAACTTCAATAATTTAGTCCAGACAGATGGCAGTTAATCAGTAATGTGGTCTCCACTCCCACATGTCACATGGCTGTTTGATTTTGATACATTGGTGGTCTGCTAACCAGGAAATAAATGTAGTAAGTCATGTATTAGTCAAGTAAAAAAACAAACAATAATAAATGTTATTTGTGAAAGTCAATAACGGTCTATATTTGAATAATAATTACTGTTAGTGAGAGCAGTAATGATTGTTTTTGGCTTTCAAAAGAGCTGCAGGAACAACCCACAAGGCCAGCACAACAAAAACAGTCAGATTGTAATGTTTTTCAACATTACACACATTTTTGTAATCATGATTTTCTTAATTTCAATAGTTGTGCAAACAGAAAGCCTCAATATTTGTCATGGATTGGAGGTGGCAGCAGGACCCAAAACGGAGGCATCCAGGTATGGTTCAAAAAGTAAAAAATGCTTAATTTGAAACCGTGACCAGGACCAGGACCAGGACCAGGACCAGGACCAGGACCAGGACCAGGACCAGGACCAGGACAAAACCTCATGAGGAGCAAAACACAGGGATGCAGACACACACAAGGAACTGACAACACCGAACAGGGCTGGGTTTAAATACACCGAGGATGTGAGTGAAGACAAGAACAAGTGTGATGAGTGCTGATCATAATGATGGACAGGTGTGATTAATTAGCTCTGGAGAAGGGAGGCAGACAACAAAAACAACAGGAGGAGAATGACAATGGCCATTTTCGAGCTGAGTTGCGCCTCGCCTGGAAATCAGACGAGAGCAGACGAAAGCAGCAGGGGGAGTGGCTGAAAGCCGGCGTTTAAGTCAGACACAATTTCCCTACATGTGTAGCTCGCGGGTGACGATGGATGAAGACATCGCGTTAGCGTTCACACTTTTTTAATTTTCAATTTTAATTCTGGTGTCTGTTAGCAGGTGAAACACATCCTCACATGTTTGTGGATATCATATATTGTATATGAAGACATGACTGTAATAATAAGTAAAGGTTATCAGCTGTAGCTTCAGTGTGCTTATAGGAAACGTGACAAAAGAACACAAAACACATTTCTCTTTATGGCCTATATAGTTGTCATCATCAACATAACATGATTTACAGAATACATGTGAACAACTAACATTTCGTGTTCTACCACCGGATGTTTGGATCAAAATATGAACCAGTCAGATCTTAGATCAGGTGAGAGCCAGGCGTTTCCCGTCATCCTCTAGGTTTAGCAGCCGAGGGAGAGCAACTGCAGCGCCTTGCTCCAAAATCTGCGGCTGCCTTGATCTCACGAGGATATCGTTGCCTACGAAGGCATCACGTCAGAGCAAGTCGGCGTCAAGTTGGACACAAATCTAACTGGCATGCACTGCTCGCCAATCACCACTGGTCTAATCTGTGCAGAACTGGCTCATCTCGAACACGGCCATTAATACAGCTAAAGACACAATGGATAATAGAACAACAATCAATAACCAAAAACTGGAAACTAATAGTCAACAATAGAACATAAATAAAACAGGGAGGATAAATGTATCTCAGATAAACAAAAACCTGAAGATGACTGAAAGTAAAGACTAGGAGAAAGTAGGATAAACACTGAAACTGACTAAACTTAACAGGATCTAAAAAGGAGCTAATGAAATGAGCCCAACTAAAGCTACATGAGAAATAAACTAAAAGTGGGAGAATAGATGACTATAGACAAGGGAAAATGTTAAGGAACACAAAAGGAGCAGAACTGAACGAAGTAGACGAAACACAAGATGATAATGTAAAGTATGTTAATATAAAACACAGGGGAGAGAGAGAGGTGGACTGAGGAACCTGAATGATATGTCAGCGGAGGATAGAGACAAGGGAGATGGGATATGGAAGGAACAGGGGAGACATGGACATGGACACAGGTCATGACAATATTATTAAAAGCCCAGAATTCCAGGAATGAACGCATGTCTTATGTTGGTGTTGGAGCCATTTTTGTGGAACAATGAAAATACTATTATTTACATTATTTCACATAAATGGTGAACAACATGTATTTATATAAAACCTTCTAGGGTTCTAAGACCCCCAAGGCATTTTAAAACACAGCAAATTATTCACCCACGCATACACACACGACTCAGACTCTTTGGTGTGACTTTTAGCTACAGCAATGCCAAATTATGGTTTAACATCAGTTTGAGTTTTAGCCATAATGTTGATTGGCCATCTTGAATCAGGTATACTCAGATTTACTTCCTGAGAGTTTAATTAAAAATCCTTAAAGGATTAATGAGTTCTCATTTTACGCTGGATGTTTCACACACACGTCCTCTAACAGATCTGTGTTTGGATTTATGCGGCTTTATGAAAATTAGTGTTTTAAGTGTAATTTTTCTGACATTAGCAACATGGAAAATTCAGTTTTATGGGATTCAAGTGCAATTAATCTGCTGAGTAATGTTTGTAAAGTCATTAAGGACCAAAAAAGACACATGACTCAACTTTGACTCAGCTGGTTACTTCTTATGTCGTGTGTGTGTGTGTGTGTGTGTGTGTGTGTGTGTGTGTGTGTGTGTGTGTGTGTGTGTGTGTGTGTGTGTGTAGGGCTGGATGAGTGTTATCATGCAGTTTGGGAACTGTGAAGAATCACGTAGTTTCCCATCACCTGGGAAGAATAACGTACTGTTGTAATCCGGATTAGCTGCCATTGCTCATGAGGATCCAGTCTGGCACATGGTGCTCCACAAACAAACCATCAAAGTTTCATTTTCAGATTAAGTAATCTTGTTCCTGGCACTGATTTTAAACGTTGTAAAAATCAAAATAAGAAATATTTCTTTATGGAGGAAGCTTGGTGGAAAGCATAAATTGTAAATTGGGTTGTTCTGATCAGAGTTCTGCTTTCCTCGATTATGAAAAAAGATTTTTACATTTAATTTGTAAAACTACCCCAATTGTTAATGAGAACATCTCTTTTAGGCCTGGCTGGAGCAGATTTAATTTGGTTAAGACTTTCCTTGGTTTTTGTACGCTTGTATCACTCATGACTGTATTTTGTGTTTTCAAAAATTAGTTTTTAATCTCAAATCAAAAATTTTCATCTCATCAACTCAACATACTCCAAACTGCTGCAAGATACAACCATAACGCAATAAAAAAAAAAACTAAACAACCCCCCCCAGAATTTTCATCAAACTAGAAAAAATGCATTGAAACCTAAAATTATCATAGGAAAATATTAGGGCTGGGAGTTGATAAAAAATTAATCTAGTTAATTAGAGGCTTTGTAATTAATTAATCTAAATTCATCGCATTTTTGTCGTTCAGGAAAATGTGCTCTCAAAGCAAAACTTTTAATTAAAATTATGAGACAGAGAATCAAACATTAGACATGGTTATTACTGTAAACTAAAGCTTTTAATAAAAAATGCATTTTAATTATTCAAATGTCACTGTGTGATATGAAACAAAACCCAAATCAACTAAAATTTGTACATACAAATAGAAAACACATGCAAAGGGTTCCTGAGCCTTTAAATAGTCTCTCTGTCTAGTTGAATGACTGAAATAAATTTGACTTTGCACCAGATTCTAATTTTTCTAGTTTCACTTGTTTGTATAATTGGGAGTTTGTATTAGCATTTCTACTCATAATATAGTAAAAGCACACATATAAATAATAATCCTTCAAAATGACAGTATAACAGGCACAAATATGATCTAGGATTTAAATGTACTAACTTTTAACACCAGAGCAAGCGTGACATATTCTGAGAATGATCAGGAACACTAACTGGTTCCAGTTGGATGACTGGAGGTTGATGGGAAGATAAAAGATCATGGTGAGGAAATGATCTAACGAACAGGTGAGCGGACCTTCCTTACATGGGAATTCCTGCTGTCACGTTAAGGGGGTGCTGCAGACCCGCAGATTCACGCCTGCAGCAGCGAATCTGATGTGATCTCCAGCCTGATCACAACTTTCTCGTTCCTCGCTGCCCCTGATGCACTTAAGCATCCGCCCCTTAGCTGATGACAGCTTCAACACACCTCGCTGCTTAATGATAGTAATGCATGTGATGTTTAGACAGAGACTCGTCTCAGAAACATATAATTCCCCCACAGACTTGTTTAGAAAATCATCAGAAAAGTTTCATTGTTTCTGTTTTAACTTAAACTTCTGTTTTCAACTTTAAGACACGTTGTTTGTGATTGTTTACAGAGTAGTGAGAACACGGAGCGTTCTCCCAGCGGCAGCCAGGTGCCTCTCGTTTGTCTGACTACTTTCATAAACTACTGTTAGGGCACAGAATTATTCTGTCTGGTGCTTTCAGCGCTGCACAGATGTTACGTAAATGTTAAAAATATAGCTTACCGCAACTTTTGTAAAGTTTCTGGTGCCACCGGGCAGCTGCAACAGTATCGATCTCTGAAAAATGTTCGCGACACGGACTCCGTTGCTGTCTGGAAGTTTTTTTTTCCAAGTTAAGAAAAGAGGCGGACATGTTTCCTAAGTCCTGCGTCAGTCCAAGCAAGGCAACTTCTTTCTATTTTTATTCCATTTTAGTAGCCATTAGCACTGTGCATTGTTGTGTGCGTCAGTGATATTCGGACAGTCTACGAGGAAGTCGTGCAATGACAAAGGTTCCGCCTTGCTGGAAATGCAAGCTGCGATTAAATGCGTGAATTTTTTTAACGCGTCATTTTTTTCTAATTAATTAATCATAATTAACGCTTTAAAGTCCCGGCCCTAGAAAATATGTGTTCATCAGCTCTGGGATGTGTAAAAATAATATTTATTTTTGTAGGAATATTTTAGGAGACTTCATGCAAAATTGTGACTAGATGAATCATGTGTAGCTTTTCAGTTCTGTTAACGATCAATAAACTGTCAGAAATAATCTCGATCTAAAACTATATTTTAAGAAGCAACTCTTAATTTTCTTCTTTGGTGTGTTCTTACTGTGTTTAGTTTCTAATTCCATTTTTGGTTCTTTTTAAAACACAGGAAAGGTTTTACTTTACCTTGCTAACATTTCGTTTGCCGACTGCAAAACATCCTCAGAGCTGACGCTGATGGTGGCGTCACTTCCTACTCTGTTTATCCGTGGGCAGCAGAGGACGTTGTTGCTGCCCGAAAAGAAATACAAGATAACACCACACAAAGCTCATGGGTATGTAACATTTCACAATACAAACTAACAGAAGCAGAAGAAAGCATATTAAAACAAGGTTTAAATTTTGCAATAACACCAATGAAAATAAGATATGACGAATTTATTGTAGCAACAGAACTAGCATGTCATCAAATCACAGATGAGGGAAAGAAAGCAGAACTTAGAAATAATGTAGTTGGGATATTAAAAAACAGCAAAATTCAACACAGCAATATTACAAAAGAAGAACAATCAGCCATGACAGCATAATCCCAAAGCAAACAGATAATTATTCTACCGGCAGACAAAGGAAGAACCACAGTAGTAATGGACAAAGAAAAATACAAACAACAGATGAAGCAGATGCTAGAGGACAAAAATACATACAAAATACATAAAAAATACCCAACAGAAAGCATTAAGAAAAACATGAAAAAACATTACTGAAGCCACTACAAGAAAAAGGCAAAATAACAGAAAAAAATGTACAAACTCTGGATTCCTACAGCAAACATAATACCACGAATATACGGAACTCCAAAAATACACAAACAAAATACCCCACTTAGACCAATAGTAGACAGCATAGGTACACCAACACACAACATGGCAAAAGAAATCAGCAAAATCATCAGCCTGTTATTAGGTAACACAGATCAACACTGCAAAAATAGTATAGAACTTGCAAAAGAACTAAAAGAGATTACAATAGAAGAAAGACACAATATACGAACAACTGGAAGTCTTCGCCATGGGTAACATGGGTAAAATGACATAGTAGTTAACAGAATCAGACAGGACAAGACTTTACACAAAAGAACAAACCTCACAGCAGATGACATAGCACAACTGATAGGACTGGGAGCTAACTCCACTTACTTTACAAACGATGACACAATATACAAACAACTGGAAGTCTTCGCCATGGGTAACCCGTTATCAGCCACCCTGTGCGAGTTTTTCATGGAAGACCTAGAACAAAAAGCTATAGCCACTGCCACCCCAAACTGCAAAATAAAATTATGGGAATTCTACGTAGACGACATACTGGAAATCATACCAAAATGACAAACAGAAACATCTCACATGACGTCACATCCCTGTTCACAAAGACACCAACCCAAAAAACCATAGACATAGTAGTCAATAGAATCAGACAGGACAAGACTTTACACAAAAAAACAAACCTCACAGCAGATGACATAGCACAACTGATAGGACTGGTAGCTAACTCCACTTACTTCACATACGATGACACAATATACAAACAACTGGAAGTCTTCGCCATGGGTAACCCGTTATCAGCCACCCTGTGCGAGTTTTTTCATGGAAGACCTAGAACTAAAAGCCATAGCCACTGCCCCCCACCCCCCCACCCCCAAACTGCAAAATTAAATTATGGGAATTCTACATAGACGACATACTGCAAATCATACCAAAAGGACAAACAGAAACACTAACACAACACTTGAATAACATTGACGACACAGGCAACATAAAGTTCACATATGAGACAGAAACAGAAGGCAGTATAGCATTTAAGGACATGAAAATAACCAGGCAGACCGATGGGACCCTAAACATAAACACATATAAGAAACCAACACACACAGACCAATATTTATTATGGACATCAGAACACCCTACCATACACAAAATGTCAGTAATGTAACGGAATTGAAGTGATGTAACTATCTAGAGTTGTATTTTAATACACTGTAAGTAGATCACTTGTAATAATCAGAAGATAGGCTGTTTTTATCATCAGGGAGTTTAATTAAACACTCTGTATTGACTTTGAGACAAGAAAAGAGAGAGAGTTGGGATAGTTTGAGAACCTTTAATTTCTTAATTATAACTTCTTAAACAATCTACCAGGACTAACTCTGTGATGGATGAAAATGGATTTGGATGTTGTGTTGGTGCGTGTGTGTGTGTGTGTGTGTGGTTGGTTCAGACTCCATAGGCTGACGTCATTGAATCTGGTCGTCTTTGTTATGACTAGATATCACGAGGCTTATAAAGTGATGACATGAGCTGCTATTTTGCCGTGTACGTACCCAGTGGGGGGCCTCCCAGGTAGATCAGGAAATGCCAGGTCCAAGAACCTCGGATGTGTACTGGAGCTGTCGGAACAGCGGTCGCAGCACGTCAAAGCCCGTCTGAAGGGTCGACCCTGGTACCGATCGGCAGCGTCAACAGGTGCTCTTATTTCGAAAGGATGTCGTCTGGTTGTTAAACGACGAAAATCTCCAACTTCACAGTTCTTAGTTTAAAGAAGAAAACACATCTGGCCAGGCTGTGCTTTTCTTTAGGATGACGGTGAATAGAACTGAAGTCAAAATGGAACTGAGCTTAAAATGGCGTTGCCTTGTTTTATATCTCTGAATTGTTGATAAGTTTTAGTAAAGTGGATTGGACACTTTAAGTCAACACCAGATTCTCTTGCGGCAGCCGAAGGCTCTGATTGGTCGGAACAATGTGTCATGCATTTCTATGGAGATGAGGATCAGTCTGTCTGTGCAATAGTCCTGTTTTCATTAAACATAAATCATGACATATTTATTTCACAGATCATTCACTTGATTATTATTGATCAACATATGTTTTGCTTAATTTTGTTTTAATCACAAATAAAGTACTTTGATTAAGTAAAAGCATTCTTCTTCTCCTTCGGACTCTTCTCCTGGAATGTAAACAGTCTGAGGAACACCCGACCTTGGCTTTTATACACGGGTGTTACTGTGCACAGGGGGCAGCTGTGTGGAGCTGAAAATGATGAACTTCATAACCTTACAGTAATCAGAACATTATGTCACTGAACAAACATGGTAACAGAAGAAAGAGACCGTAAACAAGAGGACAAACACATACAACACGCTTTAAAGACCTGTGGTTACCCGACATGGTCAATAAACAAAGGAAAACAACAAACAAAAACAGAAAGAAAAGAACAACCTAAGCAAAGAACCAGAAACCCAGAAAGACAAGAACCACAACCAGTGACAACCCTACTATACATCAAAGGCATAACAGAAAAAATAAGAGCAACAATGAAAAAACACAACATAAACACACCAACAAAACCATACACAACAGTAAGAAACAGACTAGTACACCCAAAAGACAAAATATCAGCTGGACTTAAATGTGGAGTTGTTTATGAAATCCCACGCAAACTCTGCAGTGAAACATACATAGGAGAAACCGGACGCCAACTCAACACACGGACAATAGAACATAGAAAGGAGTGTGAGAGAGAAACAAGTCGAAAACACACAAGAGCAGCAAAACAAGAAGCAGAAAGCACAATAAAGAAGTCAGCTGTAACAGATCACTGCACAAGAGAAAACCATATAATGGACTGGGACAACACAAGGATCATAAACACCGAACAACAGAAATACAAAAGACGGATAAAAGAAGCTATCGAGATAAGGAGACGTGGATGCGGGACCATGAACAGAGACAATGGGGTCTACACATTGGATCGTGCATGGGACTGCATCATCGGAGAGGGGAGAGCGGGCAGCAGAGGGCGACAACGTACTCTGCTGCCCGCGGATAAACAGCGTAGTGATGCCAACATGTCACGGCTGCCAGCCTGAAGAGGGAAAAAACAGCCAGGATCACCCAGCTCTGGTGATTGACTGGACACCGCCCCTCTTCCTCCTCCTCCCTTCCAGGCTGCTGAGGAGCACAGCTGAGCTGAATCCTCCTGATGAGCCACACCTAGGATGAAATGGCTGTGCCTTCAGCAGTCTGGGAGGCAGCAGTGCAGGGGTTCTGCTGTCCTCCATGCTTCATTTTGTTTTAACCCCTTTGTTCCTTCCTTCGTTCATTTGGATGAGTTTTTACTAAAATAGTTTAAACTCTTGTTTGATCCAGAGGGATCTTTTGTGCGCAGTTTGTTTTAAAGGTTAACTTGGTTTGTTGCACTTTTACTGACTTCGGTTTTAAACACCTTCGTTGCGGTAAAGCTTTTAATATAAGCTTTTACCAGGTGTTTTAGTCAGTAGACAGTGTTGGGAGTAATGCGGTACAGAAGTAATTAATTACTGTAATGCATTGCTTTTTGTTGTAATGTGGTAATGTAAGGCATTACAGGGGGAAAAAATGGTAATATTTACTCGGTACAATTGTCAGTAGCGCGGTAATTACAATGCATTTTAAACCCAGAATCAAGATGCGTTTCTTAAAAATTCAAATTGCGGGAAACCCGAAAAAAGATCCATATATTAAGTCATTTATGGACTCAACTTTGCGGGCAGAGAGGACGCAGCGGTACCGACTCAACTACTCCAGCTGCGTCCTCCACGTGGCCGCTGTAACATTCACAAAATCGCTCCACTAAAACAAAATAATTCACCTGCGATCGTTCATATCAGCGCATGTTCTCTGGTATTCTGTACTTTTCTGACGTGCTTTGCCTCCGCTGAGTTAATCTGGGCCCCGGTGATTTTTAACTCATTGCTGCTGGAGCGCTGCGCATGTGAAGATCCCTTTGGCCGATAGTTAGAAAGTAGGAAGTCTAGGAAACTGTTTTTTCTGGAAGACGGAGAAAACATGCAGCATGCAGGGAGGTTGGAGAGAGAAAGGGCAGGAAATTATTCAAATAAAATCAAGAAAACAAAACAAAGTGCTTGAAAAGAAAAAAGTAGGTAGATTTATCCCCAACACACATTTTTACCAGTGAAAAGCAATCATATATAAGCATTTAATATTTATACATGTGATAGAATCCGATCACCCCAGAAGCCAGTCCCATATCCAGGGCCGTATCAAGGCATTTGGGGACCAAGGCTAAATAGACTTGGAGCCCCCACCACCTCACTCGCCGCTCAGTTAATCTAGATGGCAGCGTGCTGAGAGTACAGTTTGTTGTTTCATTTATTACATAAACAATCCTTCTAAAGAACTGTTTTTAACAGCAATCCTAGCTCAGACACCACATCACCTTCCACCGGATGTGTCATGAGTTCACCAGGCATCAGATTACCAAACTCATACTGAAGTTGTTTTGTTGAAAGTAACTTAGAGTAATGCAAAAGTAGTGTAATGCCTTACATTTTAAAATCAGTAATATTGTAATGTAATGAATTACTTTAAAATGAGGGTAACAAGTAATAAATAATGCATTACAGTTTTGAAGTAACTTGCCCAACACTGTCAGTAGATTGTTTTAGATTTTTATCAACTTCGTTGTGCTTTTAGAACACCTTCGTGCGGTTAAGCTTTTAATAAAGTTTTAACCAGGTGTTTTTATAGTTGATAATTTGTCGTTGTGATGTTAACCTTTTAGGGAGTTCTGTTTTGCCCGTGTTTTGGAACCTTTTTATAACAAAAAACCCTTTTAATATCCACTGTCCAGTTCTTATGTTATCCCCATCCTTCACGTTTTACCATCTCATGTCGGGGACGTAACACACCATCAGCGTCAGCTCTGAGGATGTTTTGCAGTCGGCAAATGAAACATTAGCAAGGTAAAGAAAAAAACCTTTCCTGTTTTAAAAAGAACCAAGAATTGAACTCTCAATTTTATTATTTATTACTTCACAGAATCCAGACTCAAGAATTTGACACATTTTTATAGCTTCACTTTCCTCCATGGCTATGGGTCAAAGGTCAGCACTGATGGGTCTCTGTTTACGATACCTTCCTGGTCCACGCTTTAATACAACAACACTAACGAGGCAGGACGGAAGAATATGTTGACAAGAATCATTTTTCTCTACCTCCTCTCTTCTGACACGCTACTCAAGTTCCGAATCCTGTTTTTCAGGCCTGTAAAAGAAGCCTATGAAGATCACATGAGTGTTCACAACAAACAGGCTTTTTTTCTCTTTATCAATGAACAATTTAAAGGGTAAACCAAGGTAGCCAGCAAATTAGACAAAGTTTTTCTTTTTGAAGTCGTCTTCATAACAGGAATATTGTAATTCATTTGCAGTTTCCAGACATGCTTAAGTGTTGTAGCTAATTTAGCAGTTCCACATTCAATTTCACATATTTTCTCACTATTTTGTGTCTCTTATTAGAGCAGCCCAGTAGGCAAGCATCCCAGAGAGACATGGGTCTAATTTTTAAACTCTGAGATTTAAACAAGGCTTTTTCTTCAGTTTATTCACACAAAATACAATAGAATAGAACAATATGTGCAGCAATAAAATGGAATATTTTTCTACTTTTAACTGGTTTCTATTTAAGCTCCTCAAACATTTCCTGCTACAAGAATTGAATCTTATTATCAGATTTCCATAATTACTCCACTTTGCTTTGTATGACATTTAGAAAAATGAAATGTGCAGCATAAACTTTAGTAGTAGCGAGTACTTTTTACAATAAAAGGTAACTAACACACATCAGAAATTCAAGTTATGTAAACAAATAGCTAAGGCACACAAAAAGAACAAAACAGGTGACTTGTTTTGTCCAAGGACAGCTACTGGCATGGATGGTGCTGGGGTTCAAACCGGCAACCCGCTGACTACACATCAAGTCCTGCTTTTTCCCCCCAAACGATTTCTGTCATCACTATTTCTGACAAGAATCAGCATCTTTCTTTAATCAAACTAATAAAAATTTCACACAGGCTCTCATAATGTTGTGTTTGTTTAACAAATTAGTTAATCAGTAAATGGTACACTGTAAATGTAAAATATATAAATTATTTGTCAAATATAGATGAATGAGGTGACAGTTATTATGATTTTTTATGGCCAATATGTAACTGAAAAAAAAGAGTTAAAGAGAACCAAAGTAGATTTTTAGGGTTCTAGATTTTTAATATTCCAGGCAGACGTTTCTGGACGCAATCCAACTTAGGAATTTTTTATCTGCGTAAATTTTATTTCATTAATAGTTTTTAATCAGTCGAGAATAAACATGTAAATAAGGTAACTTAATATGAATCACTATTTGAATTAGTTGATCCCTTTAAAGTTAAGTTTAAAGAAAAAGGTTTTTAGGTTTTAAGGTTTCACCTTTTGTTTTGCTCATTAATTCAGTTTTTTTTTCTTTTTCCAAATGCTGGCAGCTTTTAGGACTCAATATAATTAATTTGTTTATAAATAACTAAACTAAACAAACAAAAGATACAATTCTTAAAAACATGGGAAAAAATCCAAAAGAGATTCCTGAAAAGTTGAAGTATTTTTTATTTAAATAGTTTGCTTATTTGGTGTGAATTATTTAAAAGGCGCTGTCTCATTGGATTTGGTGGTTTAAGCATCTGGTCATGAAGCACGTTTAGAAAACATCTGTTCCTAAACCCATGAAGGAATTTACACAAATTAAATTAAGGAACCAGTGTGCTGTCAGAAGAGAATTTATTTTTCTGGCGGTTTGGAGTTTTTGTTCTGGTTTTGTAGTCTGGTGCTAGACCTTCTCTGCAGAAGTGTGTGCACAAAACAAGCAGTTTCATTTCGTCATCGCCTCCCTCAAGCCTAAAGCCTAATTTATACTTCTGTGTTTGCGTTGGGACCGGCAAAAGCAACACCGTCATCTGTCCTTTCGAGGGCTGCCCAGCAGGCTTACACAATGGCGTCCCCAAGGGGTGGCCATGGCCACCCCTAGAAAATTGCTGCCCCCCCCCCCCCCCCCCCCCAGCAAAAGCCAGTGTTAATAAAACATATTAATGTTCATTCAAACCATAAATTGATCTTATTTATTCAAGACATAATTGTAATACAAAATAAAATTAATACAGTTATTGAGTAGAGAAATAATCAGTATTTAAAAAGATACGTGTTTCTGCTGCTCACTATCTAAAAAAGTTTGTTTCTCCATAGGTTTTGTGAACACAGCAACAGGTGAATTAAACGGAAAAAAAAAAACATTTTAAAATTAAATTTGAAAGAACATTTTAAATAACTGAAATGTATTGTTTTGAAATGTTTGTGTTTGTGAAATTTACGTTAAATGTTTTGGATATCTACTGTTTGCTTTTAATAAAAACAAATAAAGGAGCAATGCAATTCATCGCTACACGCGAAACTCTCCCAGAGTTACCACAAGGACCAATTTGGTGTGCTACCCCAAAAATGTCTTTGGCCCCGTCAGGCCACCCCAATCAAAATTTCCTGGAGGCGCCCCTGGGCTTCCAATTACGGACAGAGTCGAGCTCTCTTTTCTAAACAGCCGTCTGATGGGACGGAGAACGCAATCTTGTGGTTGGTGGGGACGCCAGGCCGCCATTGCGCCCTCCAAAACAAAACAAAAAAAAAAGCTGAGGATATCTAGCAGCGCAGCTTGAAGAATAACTCGTGGAAAAACTTTGAAAAAAATGAATGTTTTATTCACCCGTGACTGGACGAATGAAAAGCTACGCAGAAATTGTTAAATGTTGGGAAACGTGGATTTAGAGGTGGGGGAGCGCATTAAGAGGTGGAGGAGAATAAGGGGCAACATTTGTCCTTGTTAAAAAGTCTCTTAAATACAATTAACACAATAACAAATGCACTATCTTTGTCCGGAAGCTTAACAGGATACCACAGAACACTGCTACGCCCTCTGTTGCATGCGTGTAAATTAGGAGTTACTCATGGGCCATTCCCATCTGTACCGTGTCGGCCCGGGCCGGGTAGCCCCAGTCGGCCCCAGCCTGGCCCGGTTGATTCCACACATCCTCTTCTTAAGCCCATGTGGGCTGATTCTACCCACCAATCAGAGGCTTGCTCTAATGGAAGGTGTGAATTTGCTGTCAACAGTGGGTGTGTTGGCCCTGGTTGGCCTGAAGCAGACCCCCTCGAGAAGAGGGCTGAGAATGAGCCTTGGTTGGCCCGGAAAAATACCAGGCCACCCAGATATGTAAACAACCTATGCTACCCGGCCCGGGCCGACCCGGTACAGATGGGAATGGCCCATTATACTTCTCCGTCAGCTCCACGAGGGAGACCCAGGCATGCAACAGCGGATGTAGCGCTGTTGTGTGGTATCCTGTCATCTATCCGTTCCAAGATGGTGCATCTTCTATTGCCTGACACCAGCAGGTGCAAAATGCTGCTGTACATTTTTAACCGGAACTCAAAAATATGAGCATATAAACCCGGTTTAAGCCTCACTCCACTGGTTGCCCATTTTGTTTAGGATAGATTTGAAAAATCTTTTGTTTGTTTACTAAGGCCTCCATGGCCCTGCCCCGTCCTACCTCTCTGAGTTGCTACTGCCTTATGTGCCCTCTCGTTCCCTCAGGTCAGCTGATAAACTGCTCCTGAGTGTTCCAAGGACTCAGTGTAAGCTTAGAGGAGACCGTGCTTTTGCGGTAGCAGCTCCTGAGCTGTGGATAACCTGCCTGTGAGCATCAGACAGGCCTCGTCTGTAGCGGGGTTGAAATCGCTTTTAAAAAACTTGTCTCTTTGCTTTGGCTTTCAACATTGTGTAAAGATGTGGATTTGATTCGTTTTTATCATTTTTTTTCTTTAAATATTTTATCTGGTCTAACATATTTTATGAAAGGGCTGTTTTTATGTTCTATGTGTTGGTGTGTTTTTCTTATTTATGTCATCTATCTGTTAGTTTCTGTTGACCCTATTTTACTGTATAGCACTCTGGACCTGTGCTGGGTGTTTGAAAGTGCTTTATAAATAAAGTTGGATTGGATTGCACTATGCGTTTAATTATGTCTTTTCCCTAAATCAGACACATGGTATGGCATGATAATTAAAATATAAATACAATAAAATAAAATGAATTACATTTAAAGTTATATTAGTAGACTAGAAAAGTCAATAATAATCCCACATGATCTGTTTAGCACAACAAACATACATAGTTGCTCACTCTGTATTGACTCCAGTTGGGTTTGGAAAGTGAGGAAACCATCCAAAATGACGGCGATGCTGTTATGCTCTCTAGTGCCCAATGGGGCATCTACGTATTCATGTGATCTACCCTCTCTATGGGCCATTTTATGATAAGTGATGGTAAAAATTGACTTCCTGCATGTTAACTGAGTGATCAGAGCACATTAGGTGCATCAGGTATTATATCATTGTGATGTTGGTTGAGTGATGATTGCTGCTTCCAAAAACAAAGTTGTAAAAACAGGAGACGCCATTGGATATCATCAGTTTTGTTTTTGATACTAAGACATGCTGAAAACATGTTTTTTTTCTGAGGAAGAATCTTCCTTCAATCTAAGTGAACAAAAACTCATCTCAGACACTCTAAAACAATGTTTTATTTTATTACAATAATATAAATGATATCAGTCCTGTTGTTGTGTTGTTATCTGTGGTTTTAGACTCTGATAACGTTTGAAGTGTCACCAGAATCAAACACTACTATTTAGTATCTGATGTCAACATTTCACATTTCATAGAAGCTGTAAAATAAAAGCTTTATCAAAAAGTGACTTGTTGTAATATTTCATTTTTTTGTACCAAACCCATAAAAACAGCAGCTGACAGTAAAAGCTCTGGCAGGACATAAACGAGGCTGGAACATTGATGTCCAGAGAAAATCAAAGTGCAAAACAACTTTAATATGCGTATTAATGATATGAGAGGAAGTAGTGCAAAGGAAGTGCAATAGTGCAGGCCATGAAATGGTGGCCTGCGGGCCTTTTTGGCCTCTACTGGAAAGTTTTATGGTAATAATAAATCTAACACAGACTGACAACATAATCAGCACAATGGTAAATGTTGTTTACGTACCGTAACACACAGAAAAAATTCACATAAAAAAGTTTTTATGAAAAACCAAAGAGAAACATTGTATGACACATAAAAACAATGTAAAACAAATGAAACAAAGAATAAAAACATACTTAATGATATTTATAAATGACAGAAGGTAATAGATTACATGGGATCAAATCACGTAGTAAGATAGCATGTCTTATATTGTTTTGCGTCAGCTAATATTAAACTATATAATATTTTATCATGAGCAATATCAAGTCAAAATGTCTCTCCTATTTTGTTTAACTTGATAATCATTTGATACATTTTGTGAAATTGTATCATATCATGTTGTTTAGTAACAAATTGTAACATATTCACATGTTTAGTATATATTCTGGGTCTCTATACATTACAAAAGTATTTATATACCAGCCAACTTTTAACTTCTACTCCGTACATTTTCATTCAGTTATTTGTATTTTCTACACAAAAATAGCCTTGTTACTCTCATTTCATTTAGGTTTGTCATGTTAATAAAATCTCAAAAACACAAAAGCCTTTCCAAATGATTCAACCATTTAGATGAAGTGAATTTGACTGTGGCTAGATAATCATTTTAATGTCTCACACCATTTTGTTTTTGACCATTTATGGTTCTTTAATGTATTAATTTTATGTTTGAGTTTTTAACGAGCAAAATTGCAAATGAAACAGGTAGAGCAGTGCTTCAGAGATTTGTCAACATTAACATTTTTATACATTATTGCTGTTATGTCCTTTAGTAAAAATGATTGTTTGTTGGTACTGTGGTGCAGATGAAACTTTATCATTAAGAAATAAGTGGTTAATATATGATGTCTTAAACTCTCAAAAATACTGATTGTGCCTTTTAAATCATCATCTATGAATGACCTGGTTCGCTCCCTCGAGCAGATTCTTTAATACTATCATTAATCAATATCATTAGAGATTATCCAATGTCATCAGAAACATTATCTATTGAAGATAGATGGATTTCTAGGTTACAATGGTTGTTTTATCCATTATGCTGTTATCATATGACATTAGACATCTTAGAGGTCAAAGGCTATTACTCGAACCATGGGTCAAGTCCATTTATAACCTTGAAATGTTCCTAACAAATGAGTCTTATAAACAAATCTACTTATGATTGAATTTTCCTAGACCTTGATTTAGTGTTCATGACTTCAGTGGCGTTGATTTATGATCAGTCACTTCTATATGAGGATGTTACAGTATCTGTATAGTTGAAGAATCTAGTTCTTTACAAGTTATGTAGAATATAAAAGTTATGTAAAATACTTCTACCTTGTGTTAGTCAGTCTATCTCGATTCTCAATTAACTGTCTATGTAATTAAATATTGAACTCCTTCCTAGTTGGTTAATGAACATTTTCCCAGTCTTTATTCTGCCTCTGCTGTCAGCTCTCACTTCTTATCTCAATCTTTATCTGACAATATATATAATAAACTATATAAATAAACTTTACTTACTTACTTACTTACAAGAGAGCAGCCCTTGCCCTTGGCTATTGCTTTGTTTTTATTATTGCTAGACAAGCATTGTAAGATGACACGTCCTACATGACCCTTAGATGTGATCAGTAGCATGATGACCTAACAAATGTTCTTTGATGGTCACATTAATTTGAGAGTGACCTGATTACATATGCATCTAGTTGTTTTTTTTACGTTTGTCAGTCTTTTATTTTGTTTATTTCTTGTTGTTTTCTGAATATAAATACTTTAGTTGTTCATAATCACACTTAGTTATATTCTCTGCTTGACCTTTAAACTAATTAGGGCTCTTCCTCATGCCTTGTTTCCTGTAGTATGACCATTTTAGACCAAGTACACTTTTATAAATTATGAATTACTTATTTTGTTTAGAATGTCTTTTCCCTTCCTGAAACGATTATCATCTTTTCAAACACTTTTAGGGTTATGTGTATCTAAGAACACCATCAGTTGTTTTTTGAACGTCCACTGTCTCTATGTGACCAGTAAGTTTTATTTCCCTTAGATAAATCTACTGTCCAATTTCACTTAGTTTTAATTTAGTGTTTTTTTATCTCCTGTTGGCAAATATTAGGCATCGTATGAATGACATTGTACTTTACTGAATCTATGTGAAGTTGAAAATGTAATTTTATAATTAGGACTGATTTCGTTGTCAGTTAACTCCAGTTAACTCCAGAAGCACAGAGATAAATAAAAAAAAAGTCACTTGATCTTGGATATATTTCCTAATTTAGCTGTGATGGTGTAAATAAAGGTGAACATTTCTGGCATAATGAGAGCAAACAGAGTCTATGACATTATTAGTTTGTGATATGAGCTTGGGGATGGTGACAAGCTCACCCTTTTTCCCCAGATGGGTTGATTCTTTTTGATTTCATTAGATTACAATTTTTTGCTACAGCTCTTCTACTGTGATTTTTCCTGTTACTTCTAGGTGATGTAGATCAGTTTTTGTGTTTATTTTCAATTTTCTTTACACTGATTATGGCTTTTTTGTTAGTTATTTTGTCTTGGTTGTTTTGTTTTATGCACCCTGTGCTAGACGACTCTGCCCCTGCTGATGTAAACTGGTAATTGCAAGTTCTTTGGAATGGGTATTATTCACGTTATGTGAGGTCCAACTTTTGCATCGGGTTGACGCAATACTTGCCGGTATCTGACCTGTTTTGTTTGTGTTTTGTTTCTGGTGAGCCATGAGTGTCTCATGCCGCAAGAGGAGGGGAAGGCTGATAACGATTTCCTCACATTGTTACACTGCGTGGATAGAAATCCTTTAAATATTGGATGATAAGGATTTTTGCTGAAAATAACTCAAAATCAACAGGGATCTCCCAGAATCTTCTTGTGCTTTTTCGCCCACAGGTCGTGAAACCACGAAATTGGGTTCTGATGAAGGTGCTGAAGCAAGACAATTGGGACAGCCAAAGAAGTTCCATTCGAAGTACTCCTCATCACTCCCACTGCTGTGACGATTGCTGAGAGGCCATCTTGGATTCATCTATCCCATTGCAAGCTTATCAACGTCAACCAACCGCTACGAGAGCTGCAACAAAGTCTGGCTGCAAAGGGGTGGATTACCTCTAGGGTCGACGTCTAAACACCGGTGAAGATGAAGATGAAGATAAAGATAAAGATCTGCTTCAAGCTTGCTGGTTTCACCACATTGCTGATGTTGGTGAATGTTCATGGCCCGGCACTTGGGCCGCCTCTCAGCACCTGATGGAACAACTGGGACAACAGCATTTGAGGGGGTACTAGAACTGGAATTGGAACGACGGATTGGGGCTCCTCCCTGACCACACATCTACATGACAACGTGACCTGCATCCACCTCGGCTGAAGACCCCCTGGATGCAACTACGACAGGACACAGCGAAGAATAGACGCTGGGAAAAGGATAACTGCTTCAATCACCTGGACCCAATCTCCAAACTGGTTTCATGGTCAAAGGACCAGAAGGACTTTTCAGGGACAAGATCAGCTCCCTGAAAATTGGACAGCCACCTCAACACGCCATGGAAGGACCCTGACGTCTTCCTATTGAGAAGAGGATTAGAGCCACTGACAAGAGAAAAAAAGAAAAAAAAAGAGAAAGATAATTCTTTTTTTTCCTCAGAATTCTGACTTTTAATCTCAGAATTATGCAGGGAATTCTGGGGAAAAAGTCAGAATTCTGTTTCTTTTCTTCTTTCCTTTTCAGTGGCCCTAATCCTCTTCCGTACCTCTGACTTTACAGAGGGAACTGACCTTTGTTTAATACAAATTTTATTTTCGTGAGGAAAATTTTACATCCAACTCTCCTGAACTTCTTCACATCTATCTATCTACCGTAAATCCTCTAATATTGGCCTGTATTCAATTAACGGCCGGATATCATATTTTGGCCGGTGTCGGAGTCGGGGAGGTGAATAATGGCCGGTTTTTTATTGTGGCCGGGTGGAATGTGGTAACAAGCAAGTACGGGGGGCGGTTGTGTCATCCGTCTCACTTTTTATTTGCCAGTGATAGACCGCGAGGGTAACTTTAACCGTGCGGAGACGAAGAGGAGGCGAAAATTTGATATCAAGTTCAAAGAGAACGTGCTGATTATGCTGCAGAACACTCTGGGGAGCAGTAGGGGTTGTATGAACTAGTCACTAGTCGACTTTACCGCTTTATAGTGACTTTTTATGCTTGTCATCGACTAGTCGCTGTCACGTGATAATGACCGGCAAGATGCAGTCCACGGAAAAGACAGCAGCCTGCTGTCAGAGGGTGACAAGCTCCTGATCGTTCATGTTGGCTCATTTCCTTTAATGTTTTCTGTCTTTTATTTGCGCCTGATGCGTTTCGCTGCTGTGGAGCGGGGCACATCACCTTGTCCTCCGGTGACGCACCAATCACTGATGCGGCCGCCAAGCAGCAAGCACTCCGCTGTTTTTGCGGTCGGTAGATCTGCGTCCTGAGCACGGCCACAGTAACATTATCAAATCAGGTGTCGCCACCTAAAAAACTAATTTAACACGCGATCGTTCATGTCGGCTCATTTCCTTTAATGTTTTCTGTCTTTTATTTTTGCCTGATGTGTTTTGCTGCTGTGGAGCGGGGCGCATCACCTTGTCCTCCGGTGACGCACCGATCACTGATGCGGCCGCCAAGCAGCAAGCACTCCGCTGTTTTTGCGGTCGGTAGATCTTTTAGAACTGCAGTTCAAAGGTAACTCATAAGGTGAATATATATGAACCCAGGTAGCAGGTTTTAGGATTGAGAGGAGATGCAGGAAGATAATAAACAGGCAGGACAGAAAAACTGTCAAATAAAAACAAGTTAGTTTTTGTACCTGGTGGTTGCAACAAACAGACACCATTGAAGGTAATCAGAAGTGAGGAACAGAAAATGAAATAATTATTTTAATGTTTAGAGCAGTAGGAACTCCGAGAGGCTGCAGGCGCATCAGTGAGTTTGCGGCCGCTGCGCAGGGGGAGGGGGGGGGAGAGGGCTGAAGCAGAAACTACTGTTGTTAAAAGAAATGTGTTTAACTTTGAAAATGTGGGCGCAATTTTAATTGTCAAAAACTCCAGTGAACCATAGTTCATTTTGCTCAAATAGAAATAGAGGCCTGCCTCTAATTCTGGTCCTCCTTCCAATAAAGGCCTGGAGCTTGATGAGCTTGAGTCAAATACAGGCCCGGGCCTGTATTAGAGGATTTACGGTATTAGGGGGTGGAGCCAAACCCGAATACGGTATTCGGAACGACACAAATAACGTGTTTTTTACAAATACTTATTTTGAACAAATACTTGAAAAAAATATTTGTTCTCGGGAGCAAGAAAAACGTTATATCAAAAAGCTGCATTTCTTCATGAGAACTAAGTGCTTTCCCGGATGAGTGAGTGACGCTCAGGAGTCGGCGGGGGTGGGGGTGGGGGTGGGGTGTGTGTGTGTGTGTGTGTGTTACATAAGGTTGCGCTGGCTGACAGACTGCCCCACACAGCTTGACTGAGCGAGAAAAGACTTAACTGCATCACTATTTTTGTTGACAAGATTTTTGTACCGTAACTGGGTTCCGGAGGCAGTTTATAACTTTCGGGAAGCGGAGTTTGATCTGGGGATTATTCTATTGTGCTGCATTATTGACGTCTGCAGTCGAGTGCTCTCGTGTTCGCTCTGTTTACGTAGCTCTGTTAGCTCGGTAATTTAGACACCACAGAGTAATGTTAACGTTTAGTTAAAAAGGTTAAAACAAAGCTTGTAGTTGTGGCAAACTGACTGGACTTCTGGGAGTTTTTTGATAGATTCAAGATACTCTGTCTTGCAGACAGCAAGATGTAAGTTGTAGGCTAGCCTTAGCATAGCTTTGCGTCACTCATTAACTTAGCTGAAACTCTCCACATGGATTTGGGCAACCCAATAGAAACAAGCGTGGCTGCTGCTGAGCCATCACTTGGTCCTCCACCAGCCAAAAAAAACGTGCTCAAGTTCTGTGTGGAAGCATTTCGCAGTCAGTGCTGCAGATAAAACCAAAGTCATATGTAATGTGTGCAAAAGTCAAATCAGCAGAGGCAGAGATATCAAACATCTGTCAACATCTGCTATGTATAATCACATGAGCTTAAAGCATCCTCTCCTGGTACTGTCTGCCAACCCCCCTACAAGCATCAAATCATCAAATCAGCCATGCTCTGCCCCTGCAAGTCAGATTCAATCACCTATAATAGCTGCATTTAATGCAAAACAGGCTTATCCACCCAACCACCCCACTGCAAAGCAAATAACAAACACAGTGGGAGAAAGGATTTGTCTTGACCTGATGACCTACTCAGTAGTGGAGAATAAAGGCTTTCGCAAGCTTCTCAATGTGGTTGCACCTCGATACCAACTACCATCTCGTTGGCATTTCTCTCGCACAGTTCATTCCACAACTTTACCAAGATGCGAAAACAAGAGTAAAAGGAGCTCTCTCAAAAATTGAAGGGAAATTTGTGCACTGCACATCTGACATCTGGACGAGCAAATTTTCCACAAATGCATATCTTTCTCTCACTGGCCACTGGATAGAATGCAAAGTCCACAAGGAATAAATGAACACAAACGTGTGACAGCTCTTCTCAAGATGGAGGTTCTTAATGAAGATCACACAGCAGCCAGCATTCTACATCACCTCCAAGCCATTGTGAAACAATGGCAAGATGATGTTGGAATTAACTTTTCTGTTGAGTATTTTGTCACAGATAATGCCACTAACATGGTTAAGGCAATGGTTGATGGTAACTATGTGCACATTAGGTGTATGGCTCACACCTTTCACCTAGTGATAACAGCTGCTCTAAAAGAGTGCCGGGGAGTGACCAGTGTGATATTGGTTGCTCGTAAGATCACCGGGTTTGTACACAGGTCAAACAAAGCTGTGAACAAGCTTCACAAAATCCAGGAAGAGCTTGGCCTTCCCAAGAACACTTTGGTGCATGATGTGTCAACCAGGTGGAATTCCTCATTCCACATGCTCCAAACTTAAAGGTGGATGTGGATGTACAGGCTCTTCCAGAGGCACTTAAAATGGTGACCACATTGCAGTCTCAGTTGTCTCAGCGCTTCCAGGCTGTCTTTGAAGACTCCTCAGGCCATTACTTGAAAGCCACCCTACTGGATCCCCGATTTAAGAGCTTGCCCATGTCTCTACTTAGTACACCAGAGTTTGACAGGCTCAAGGCAGATGTGGCTGCAGAGGTAGATGCAGAGCTCCAAGCGGATGATGTTTCTGGGGTACCTGAAGCTGCCATTTCATCCTCAGTTGAGAGTGAGACCAGTGGGAAACAAAGCCTCATTTGGGGAGCAATGCACAACCTTGCAAAACCAAAAGCCAAATCTGCCTTATATGGTGCAATGACCTCCCTCAACATAGTTGTAAAGTCAGACTTGGACTTTTTCAGACTAGGAACCATGTTCAGCAGAAGGGGTTCCATGGGGACAATAAAGGTGGTACACCTCTGAGGTGTAATTTCACCAGAGAGCACGGTGTTCTGAGTCAGCCGTTCAGTGACTTCAGAACTAAATACATCCACCAAAATCAGAGAGGCAGCCGGTAAGATAAATATATAATATATTGCTGGTTGTGTATGGCCTTTGCTGCTGGTTAAGCGGTTAAACAAGAAACCTGACCTGATTGTTTGTTTGTTTGCTTACCTAGGCGTGGCCCAAACAATTGAGACTCTGTTGATTTGGCTGGTATAATCTTTGTTTGTGGTTATTTGCCAGTTAGTAAAAGAATTACTTATCTGAAAATGTTTTAGCAAGTTGTTGTTGCAGTTGTTTGTTCACTTTTGGGTTCTGTAATTAGTTTCAATGGAAGATGAATTATAAAAGATAATGATAAATAGCTTATATTTTTCTAAGGGAACTATTTGATGTTTAAAACTACTGTTTAAAAAGTAATGCTAAAGGTAATTATGTAAACCCTGTAAATCTAATTTAAGGTTATATGTCTGCTTGATTGAAGGTTTTTCACCTGACCTGAACTGTCATGATGACCTGAGCTGACATACTGACATGCTGAAATAAACGTAAAAGCAAAAAGTGAAGCATTGTTTCGGTCCCTGAGTGAAATCCAGTTTTTAAACTCTGTGGTGGATGTTTATCCCTCTCAAGTGGGGAAGCACAAAACAGTGCAGGACTTGACAATAGTTGAGAGCTGCTTAGCTGAGAACAGCACTGAATCATTGACCTCAGATCCTGCAGTGACCTTCTGGTCAAAAAGGATGCAGCCACAGTCAGCCCTAGCTCGTGTGGCAATGAAATATCTCACCTGCCCCACCAACAAGTGTCTCCTCTGAGAGGATCTTTAGCACTGCAGGAGATATTATTTCCCCACATCGCTCCACACTGCTCCCCTCACATGTGGAGGAGCTTGTGTTCACAAAATACAACATGGAGAAATTTAACTGAGTATGTCGGCAGAAGATATCTTCTTCTAAGTGAAATATGGTTAAGTTGTGGTTAACATAAAATATAAAAAATATAACAGAAAAACTTTTTAAAAAATATGTAAAAAAAATAACATAAAGCATAAAAATGTTAAAACACAAACAAATGTAAAACCACAAAATAAAAAAATACAAAAATATTTAAAAATATATAAAAATAAATTGTTTGTTTTTTGGCAGACAGTTGACAATAGCAAGACTGTATCTTTTAGTTTATAACAATATTAAATACAATACAACTTTTGTTCTGCCAGGTCTCCCAGTCAGGGGTAATTAAAGTTTAGTTCTTGGAATTTTGTGCATTAGAAAGAAGTTCTAGAAGAAATTATTATTATTATTATTATTATTATTATTATTATTTTATTTGAGGGTGCCCTTCTCAAAACCAAGGACACCTTACAACTAAAACAGAGATAAAAACATTAAAAACAACACAGAGGTCTTGCAAAATCAATAAAGTTTACCATCTATTCAACTTGCATTTCTTGTTTCTTTTTTCAAAACAAAAAAGGCAAATGGTATTGCATTCTTTATAGTTTTATACTATATCAAATTATGTCAAATTTTGTTTTGGAATACATCAAAATCTACTGTAGAACTGTCATCCCATGTTGTATCAGATTGTATTTTGTCGTTTCACATTAGTTTTACACTTTGTTGCAGTAACACTCCTGAACAGGGTTCAAGAATCAATAGTGCACTGTCATCAGGCAGGTTTGGTGCAGCTGAGTGATTGAAACATAATTATTAGAGAAGTAGCTGGATGCTATGCCAGCTGCTCACAGACCAGTGCTGTCACTGTGAGCCGCTGCATCCCAGGAGCATCGTAGGTAAGCAACGCATTAAAGTGCTGCTTAGATTTACTCCGCAGTTAAATCCAAGCCACAGGCCTGAGCTGAGTTGGCATACATGTTTAAACACACACACATCCACTCTGCTGCATATCACCAAAAACCAGTTAAAGACAGGAAACCAATAAGACAAGGTAAAGATTTGTCCCCCAGCATGCATCATTGTTCAGACTTGTTAAGAGAAAGAGGGTGCTGATTCATGCTAGCACGAATGCACCAAGCTAACAGGAAGGAGGAAACAGAAACAGCTCAGAATGTGTGGGAAACGTAGCTTGCCAATGTGAGCCATAAACCTGAGGCGACAGCAGGCACAAACTCATGAATCAGAGTGACACTGGTGTGGAGCTGAGTTTGACGGGGACATGATCCAATCAAAGCCAGACCAAACCGTAGATGGCTATTTTTATTGGTATAACCTGAACAATGGAAGGGAAACTAAATAATAGGATAGAAAAGGATTGTTAGTTGATATAGTGCTTTAATTCATTCTCATAAAAAGTTGTTTGGATTAGAGCTCTCCTTGGAGGAAAACAACAGATGGATGTGCTCAACCCCATGTCGGTAGACGGGGATTAAACTGATTTGTTTTATGAGGTTAATTGTGCTTTGAAACACTTTTGAAACCATTTTTCATTTCAAACTCAGAAATGCACCATGATAATTTTATTTCTGTGTCTTAAACTCTGTCTTGTCTGCTTTTAAAAGAAGCACCTCCAGTACTTTGGTGATAAAGTGCATAAAAAGTAATGTTTCTGTTGATGGAGCACCCAGTGGGAGTGTGACTGTGAGGAGTTTCCAACAGCTCGCCATCTCATCTAAATCTTCTAAAACCTCCTACAAGCCCAGAGGGACTCGGCGATATACAACCTGCCAGAAAGAGACAATAGAGGATGGCCAGAAGAACGCCACCCCATCAATCTTTGGCTCACATTCTGCCTCAGTGATGCAAGAACTTCTCAGTCTCTACATTGTAAAATCATCAGAGTTTCCACACATTCTGGGTAAAATCATGATCATTTAATTCATATGTAAATGTAAATAAATGTGCAGATGTTCCATGATAACAACTACTGATGTTTTTGATGTGCTGCAAAAGATGATTTCTGCAGCTGTTTTCAGCTAAACAAAGTTCCAAATTTAAACAGCAAATTGCAGGTTAGAGACTCCCATAAACCGATGTTTAGAGAAACATAATACAAACTCATTTAAAATATTTTTTACACATCTATAAATTATTTAGGCTTTTAGAGACATTTTTGTGATGTCAGCTGAGGTAGTAATGTTAGCTTAATGCTGGCTCTGACACAGAGGAAACTTTATATATTTATAATTCTACTTATGATGGATCCAAACCAGAAAGTTATGAGTTTGCTGCACGCTCCAGAGAGCAGAAGCAAACTAGAGGGAGAAACGATCGGCCAGAGCAGAGAGATTGTGCTGTGATGTGAGGAGAAGCAGCGGGGGAGCAGCAGGTGTCTGGTGAGTTAACGATGTTAGCTTAAACTTGTGTGCTAACATCACAATATAGTACAGATTACTATCATGTACCAGACAATTAAAATGGTATCGGTCAGTTAACATAACATTAATACTAATGAGTGTCTGTCAGCCGTCTCATACTCGTTAATATCCGTTCACGTAACGTAGTTTAGCGCTTAGAGACAGGGAGAGAGATGCTTGTCATCCAGTTATGGAGCTCATGCGTGCTTTCGTGAGTTGGATCCAACCCAGACACCAGCGAGCCAGTCGAGCTGGCATTTTTAAAAGCTGCACATGATACTTTCCTGGAGGTCTGTGGCGGTTCCGATCTGGTTCCTACCCAGAAACCTGCTCCACTGGCCTGCAGAGCAGCGCGTCTCTTCTGGTGGTCGGTTCTGACCTGGTTCTGATGGTGATCTGATTTCCAGAAATCCGCATTTAATTTATTAAACCCCAACACGGGTCTCTGGAGCCCAGCGCGGACCTCCCTGTCCCAGTACTGACCGATGTGGGCTACAGAAGTCCGTCTTTCAGCTGCAGAAATGCCCTCAGACAAGGAGATAGAAACATTGTTTCTCTCATATGGAAACCCGTGGACTTGATGTCCAGACAGGCTGGAGTTGGTACAGCCTTCATACACTCTAGTTTATACAACATGAACACAATCCAAAACTAGTAAACACCCACTGACTGGATAACATGACATCTCTACCCTAAAACTACCCACTTTCCACACTGAGCTGAGGCAGCGCCTAGCTTCTAACTCCTCTGGTTACGTCAGAGGTTCAGATTTAGAAAAAGGAGCCTTTTTAGAAGCTTTGCTAAGAAAGGCCACTTTTTACTAGAAAAACTGCCGTTATGTATTTTAAAATGAAATATCTACAATAAGCATTTAAAATAGTATTTTTGGACAGCATTTTATATGAATTAGAAAAAAGATTTAACCTGCAAAATGGTGCAACAAGTTAGTTAAAACATATTTTTCATGCTTCTTAACATCATTCTAACATATTATAGCTATACATATCTTATGTACAAAAAAAAATGTAATAAAGTGATTCTCTCACATTTGTCTGAAAACCTGCACCAATAACACAACTCAGACTGAAAGCAGCCATTGGACTATGCGGTTGTTGGTCTCGCCAAACAGCCACACTTACTAGGGTCCTCCATTCATTACATACTTGGGTATTTAGCAACAGAACACCACTGGTGTGAGAGCTTCTCCGCTCAATAATGTCAGAGGAGAAACAGCGGCCGCTACCATTTCAGCTTTAGGACAAACTACCAGAATCGGAAAAAGAAAAACACCAATTGAAGTCACGGACAACAAAAGACGTTTGGACCTAGAAAACGGCGAACGCTGAACTAGTGTTCAGCACTATCTAGTTTTCTCTGTTTTCAGAAGCGGATTCCGGTTTCGGCAGAAGCTTCTCAGGGAAGAAACTCTATCAAAATTAGTGACCGGGGCAGTCCGCCATACACAAAGAAGAAGAAGATGCACAAACAAATGCATATATTTTTTTCTTTATCAAGGACTTAAAGTAGATGTTTGGATTATTTTTATCTGATGGCACATCTAGTGGCTGACAAACATAACACACCAAGCTGTTGTTTTACTTCCGTATTTATGGTCAAAGCAACACCTGTCATTCATGAATGCACTCCTCTAGCTGACAAAACAGAGCTAAAACACATGGTTTTACAGTTATACTCATGTTATGTTGTGTTTTCACATATTTATATTTTAAAGACTTACTTATCCATAAAAAGGTCGCCAAATCTGCATCAACCCAGGTACGTCCTTAAATGCTTGAGCATGCTCTGTGATTGACGTCTGTCCGTAAGCGGTACTCTAACGCTATTGGTTAGTGCTGACCACTGCTCGGTTCATATTGCATGGAGCGCTACGGGACAAGGGGGAGCTTAGCAAAAAAAAATAAAAAATTATTTAAAACAATCCTGATAGGGGAAAACGCCAGACACCAGCTTTATCTCTATCTGTTCATGTCTAAGCCCGAGTCGAAATCGCCCAAGGTTAAAGCAAAAGCTGTTCCAAACCTGAGCCATTCCTGAGCCGATACCATCTTTGTAGTTTTTTTCTGTTGTAGCTCTTGTGCTAAACCCGCTCAACATCTCTTTATAAAAATAGAGTGCTGTGATTGGACAGACCTGTGAATCCAGTGGTAGACCTTCTAACCCCTTCTTTCCACCAGAGCCGTCAGCAGCACGTTACTGCAGCAGCACGTCATAGCTGCTGATAGGAACCGCTGTGGTCAACAGAACCTTTTCCACTGGAGCCGTCAGCAGCGCGAGTTGGCCGCGTCTCAGGAGCAGCATGTCGCGACCTTTACGCGCCAGTTCTATTTTCTACGCGCGACACCTCTGAAACGGGTCAATTTCAACATTTTTGGGGAAGGAAAGACAGGAAATCAGACGTGGAATTGGAGAGAAGCTCCCGAGATTTTAAGAATAAAGAAACATACTGCCTTCCGGTTGCTTTACTTTTAAAAAAAGTTACTGTGCGGCCCCGTGAGAAGTTATCACCTAGCTAGCGGTCTCCTTTGTTTTTCAGGTCCGTATTGGCGATCATAAAACAGACAGAACATAAAACACAAACCTTTTGGAGCCATGTTGTAGTTTTCTCCTGCTTGTTGTGTTTACTGACGAAGTCACTCGTGTGACTTCGTGCTCGGTCGGTGACAGCTGCTCCCCTGCTGCTTCACGTCTCGTGGGAAGGGCCAAGCTGCAGTTTACGCGAGCAAGACGTGCTGCTGCAGTAACATGCTGCTGACGGCTCCTGTGGAAAGCCGGGGTAAGACTACAATGGAGCGTGACTAGACCGACCTGCAGAGCAAAATCTTTTGCTGCAGCAACAATTTGTCTAGATTCTTAAGCTAGAAAATTGCTTGTGGTTAACATAAGTTAGGCATGTCTAAATGTGGTCTGTCTGTTAGGACAGAACACATGCAGGTAGAGGCCCAGGATTGGATAGCGCTTGTCTAGACTTCTCTCCCTTTTATGTCCAGTTGAAAAAAAAAACAACCTGCCAGTCTCTTCTTCACACTGTGGCTTGCTGAGCATAACATTGATGTAGTTAATGAGAAAATCCACAGCAGGAGAAAGACAGAATTACATCTTGTTGGCCTTGATGAGGAATCTATAAACAATTGCTCAAAAAGCAGCAAGACTTCCTGGTTCGCCTGAGCCGAGCTTACCCTTGAAAAGTAAAAAGAGAATTGAAGCAATTTATTCACAAAGTTGTTCTTTTGTTTCTCTTTCTCCTTCCTCACCCTGCCTCTGTTGACTTAGTTGTTACCTTGAAATGCAAACACTGCGTGTTAATATAGCGTATAATGTGACACCAAATATGCATATTTGTACAGCGCAACACCTGATTTCACATCTGAGTGTCAAAGTGCCATCTGTGGGGTCACCTGGTGGCCTCGCTCTGATGTCACAGACAGAAACCCACGGAAGGAAAAGAACAGAGCAAACAAAGAGAAAGAGGAGGGAAGGAGGTCAAAACAGCATCTCCATTTGATGTGGTCACAATATTAATGCTAAAGTTTGCTTGTAGGAAGTTAGTTTGATTCCATTGGCTGGAAAGACAAAAGGAGCCACATTTATCTGCTTCAATCTATGCTGAGTTGCTTCAGCTGGAAAAAAGGGTGAGAAGTGCTTACTAAAGCCTCGGAAAGAGGAGGCTGCCACTAAATCAATGGGCCACATTTACCTGGCTTTTGCAGTAATTGCTGCAAATCTTTTTATATCTGAAATGTGTTAGTTTAAAGTGCACAACTGCAGTAGATCTGCAAGAGAAATGAATTTTAAACCCACATTAAAATGCAGCACACACCTAGAGGGTTTTACTAACTCTCGCTGGTTGTTTGGTATAAAGCTCGTTTATCACCTGACATTTTTATTTCTTTAACCTCCATCCACAGCTCAGAATTTTACCTGTTCACTTCCCAAAACTCCCAAACCTGAGCCGTTACTTCGCATTCTCTGGCTTAAGGAATGAAAACAGTAAGCTATCAAGCAGGAAGAAGAGTGAAGAGGAGGCAAACTTCGGAACGACTGTTTGAGAGGGCACATCTGTGAGTGTGAGTTATGTAAGGGTCTCCATTAGATTTTTCTGAAACAAGTTAGCCATCATATGACAGCGAGTTTGTCATCCCAGTCTCACTCGGTTGCTCTGGAGAGGCTCTGCAGATGGATGTCTCTCAAATGCTTCAGTGGGCATGCCAGTTCAGCAGCACAAACAGATGCTAAATGCAAATGCAAGATGGGACTGATACTGAGCTAACTGGCGAGTACAGCTCCAGTCTCGACAAACACTTTCTTTAGAGACAAACCAGAAAACTGGATTGTTCATCGTTTTTGTGCAGCTCTAGGGACAACGTTGGATGAGCTGTTACCAACATGTTTCACTTTATAGAAATGTGCTTAAAATGCAAAAATATGACAAGAACTTTTATTTCACAACGGTTTTTACTATAATTGATATTTGCTTGGCACAAAACTTGAAATCTGTCCATGTGTTGACTCCAGCTGCTGTAACATTATATAATGTAAACTAACTGAAGTCATGCAAACTGGTGATGCTTCACTTCACACATAGTCACAGCATTGGTGATAAGTAAAACACTGGAACAAAGGACATCTGAGCCTTGTTGTGACTCACCCGGTGCAGCAGAAACAGCAGAAAATTGTATAAGGAGTATTGCATTTGTCTATCAAGGCAACAATTCCTGAAGTTTTTCTTTAAAAACTGAACTATTGATAGCTGAGCTGTTCATGTCTGTTTAATATTTAAAAGAAAACAATATTTTCACAATTTAATTAATTCAACTGAGTAATTTCTTTAATATTTAGTAAGCAAATAACATATCTTGCTAGTGTGTATGCTTGTTTAACTAAGTTTATGTTACCTTGTTTAAAAAAAAAGGAAAGAATCGATGTGACTTATACAACCATTTTGTATGGCTGACTTTATAAAACAGCGTATCTATTTTGTATTATTATTTAGTTTGAGCATATATATATATATATATATATATATATATATATATATATATATATATATATATATATATATATATATACATACACACACACACGCACACACACACACACACACACACATTGTGTATAATCAAAGACAAGAGTTCCAAACAAATTATAATGCTAATAAATTAGTTATTCTAATGATAGTAAAAATGATGCTCATTAGTGATATAATTAGCTGAAAAAGGAGTAGGGTGAAGCGTAGCTTATGTTCCCAACCCCTGCATTAAATTAACACACCTCCAGTATCTGTAATAAATCAAAACCAAACATAAAAACCTAAGCATGACATCAGAGCTTTTGTAGTTATGGTTGACGTTTGTAGTGTACATTATGCCTCTATGGTGGTGTTACCTCAGACTTCAACATTCTATGTTAGATTTGGTCATACAAGTGAACAGTGCAGTATAAAAATCCTTTCTGGGTCAAAAGGCATCTTGCGTTATCCAACACTCTGCCAATGATGTCAATTTGTTTTAACGCTGTATGGACTGTCTGAAAACAAATAGTGTTTCTCAATAAATTTATCAGATAGTTTCTCTAAGATTATTGAAAATTGTTACAAAAATGACATTGGCCTGTAATTTGTTCTCTGTCTGCTTCTTTACCCATACCACTTGTGAAAGACTAGTTATAGATGTGTTAGTGGTTACACAATGACATCTGTATTGTTCTTAATTAGGGTGTCATTCCCTTCTGTGGATGTTTTGCTCTTGTGATTACCCCCTGTACCAGTAACCTCACTCTCAGTTACTGGCTCCACAAAACAGAAACTGGAATTGTTTCTAATAAATCCTGAGCTGCTTTCTCTCAGTCTTCTGACTGAAGAGTTCTGATTTGTTGAACCCACATTCACCAAAAAATTGTGACACTCATCAGTCATCTTAAATGTAAAGAGCCTACATTGAAGAAAAGGTGTTGCTTGAATGGGTATATTTTTTCTGTAATATTATTACTTTGATTTAAGTTGTTTTCGAAATGTAAAAAAAATATGTTTTGGTGCAACACTTTTCATGCTGCCTCATTATTTCTTGAAAATATTTTACACAGGGGTGAATTTAGTCATAGATGATGACTTGTACACTGCAAGCTTTAGTGCCAGTGCCTGAAAAATGCACCCCGGTGCTCAAGGGGGGGATTTGCTGTCAAGTGTCTTTTTTCTTAACAGCTGCTTAACCCTATAGAGGCAGGCGTTGCAGATTTGCAACGTTAAAACCTATCTACCTCGTTACTCCACATACGTATTTCATTTGCGTATATTTTAACTCAGAAGTACCCCTGAAGGACTTAGTTGTTCGTCCTTTTATCAAAACTTATTTTGATCCTGAGAGGGTTAACACACACACACTGGAGCAGATCACACCTGGTTTGTGTGATCTCTGTTGTGGGGGTGGCCTCCTGGTCTCCAAGTAGCACGGACATTCCAGGGCTGATGGCCCCTGTTGATACAGGTGTGTGTGTGTGTGTGTGTGTGTGTGTGTGTGTGTGTGTGTGTGTGTGTGTGTGTGTGTGTGTGTGTGTGTGTGTGTGTGTGTGTGTGTGTGTGTGTGTGTGTGTGTGTGTGTGTGTGTGTGTGTGTGTGTGTGTGTGTGTGTGTGTGTGTGTGTGTGTGTGTGTGTGATGTATTACCATGTCTCAACTCACAGAATTTGAACAGTCAAGCAC